>NC_142346.1:3153409-3467500 GCF_054954075.1 Amborella trichopoda | reverse complement strand
ATATATATATATATATATATATATATTTACCTCTTTTTAGTTTTCCTATGATAGTTTATTTTTTAGCCTATATTCACCTCTTCATCCAAGTCCTTAAAAAGGTTAAGAAGGATGAGGACCATGTCCCAAAGCGAGGTAAAAGGAGGCGAGTTGTGTTATGTAGGTAGTCAATGTAAAACTTTGCCAAAACTTCTTAGCTTGCTAGACTCGAACCTTTATCTAGGACACCTAAACTCAATTTTTTATACTAAATATATTCGATTTCAATCGCCGTGCCTGGCAAACTCCCAAAGAATTGGAGAAAGTCGGTGCATCCATATATGCTTCTGAACTGGCACCGGCTCTAGGTGTCTGGCATGGCCCCAACTCGAGGTACACCCATGTTTCTATTCTTTTATTTTATTTATTTCATCTATTTCTAAAACACATCTTCTCAATCCTCCTCTCTTTTCTTGAATAGCCATTTCAAAACTTCATATGAACTTCCAGATTTGTCATTTAGAAGTCGACACTGCTGGCGATCCGAGCAAATGTGGTCTTGTGGCTAGTCTCTCGCCAATATCGAAATTTAATGGGACTGATACTCGATTGAACCCCTTTTGATGAGTTTATGCCCGAAAACCTGACAGGGGGTACGTTCCCCCGTCTAAATTTTCTAGTATAAACAACTTCCCTACCCATATATATTTTTTCTACATCCCCTATTTCCCAGCTGTCAGAGCTGAATGAATAGTTGGGATGGCTTTAGTAATAATGTCACAAGTGAGCCACTACCTGTTTGATCTAGCTTTGACATCTATGAGATATTATTTTTTATATTTTTTGCAAATCATATAAATATAAATTTGGTACGTGTCATCATCTCGATGGGATACACCTAAAAATATTAAAAAAAATGTAAAAAAAACTCTAGAAACTATTATGAGTATTTTGATTATTTTATTTTAATGAGTGGACGTCCCAAATTTGGTATCAAAATAATTTGTAGGAAAAAAAAAAAAATGTATTGGCATGACATTGGGATTGGGGCCATCTCGGTTGTCCCCTCGTATTGGAGATGAGTGATGTAAAAGAAATATTTATGGGTGGGAAGTACGGGAAGTCTTCCAAAATTAAAAACACAATCATTCCCTTTTGATATATTTTTTTGCCAAATTTCAAATATGGGCACATACACTATGTTCCCTCGAGAGAATAGTTTATTTGTACTCCCTCGGTCATAAGTCCTACTTGGGAGGATTTTTTTTTGTAGTCTAAGAATTTTAGGAACTACTTAAGAATTGCTAGATGATTATTCTCTAAAAAAAATTGAAATTTGAGTTTTATAACACTTAGATCTCACCATCTAAAAATCGGATGGCCTCTATTCAATATTAAAACATTATGTTTTTCAAGTGAAAAAGGGGTACAATTAGAATTTATTTTTCTTTTTTTACTTATATTAATCTATGGGTGGAAGAGGATACATCCACAAAATCTGATTTCTTAAAATTAATTCTAGGTGAGGGTTAACCCTAGGGAGTAAATGATCATTCTACTTCAGAGGGAGCATAATATCTTTTGGCTTCAAATATTTCCTAATTAGCTTTTGTATAATAAAATGAAGACCTTAAAATGTAGAATTACATATGCACCACAAAAATCTATCTGAAAAGTTGTTTTAATGTTAAAAAACCCTTTAATTGATCATCTCGACATTGAGATATATGAATATGAGAAAAAAAAAAAAAAAGTTTTTGAGTCCCAAAAATAGTGCATTTTGCAACACATTATCTAGACCGTTCATTTTCAGGATTTTTATATATTTATAGATCTGCTTGATTTTAACCATTTGTTGAGAGTTTAAAATTTTCTAAATAGATATAAAAATAGATTTTAAGATAATCCTAAAAGGTTTTTACAACAAAAAAATTGATGATAAATTTTGGAGGTGTGCCTTAATTGGATTATTTAACGTTACAACCTTACAAAAACCACACCCTAAAATGAAATATCGTTCCACTCGCGTGCGTTTAAAACATAAGTAATTATAAAATTCCAGCCAAATCCAATTGAGTCACATTTAAATTGCTGATACATTAAACTTTGATTATTTTTGTTTCCATTTTTGGCCATTTGTTATGTAATTATTTTACCGAATGGCATTTCCTCTATGGGAATACTAGGGACTTTTTACATAAAGTGGATAGGGGTGGCAATGGACCCAGACCCGACCCATATCCGTCGGGCATATCCGACACGCTTCTAGGTCCAATAAAGTATATCCACATTGTCTCGGGTCTGGGTCTGGGTATAGGTGCTGCTATACCCGACTCGACAGGTACCTGGACCCTGATTTTTAGTTTACCTAAGAGCCAAAGCCCTAACTCTAAAATCGTTTCAATACTTTTCGTCTTTCCCTGGTCCCTCAAACGACTAAACCTCATCGCTATCCTCCCTCTCTACAATTCTCCCTTTCTCAGTTTCTTGGAAACATAGCGCTCTCTTTGAATCTCAAATGTCTCTCTCTTTAATCCCCCACCCCTCAAAAATCAGGTCTATGTTGTTCACCATTATAAGCTACAAAAAAGAAAGCTCATTGTGAGGATGGCAATAGATTCAATCAGACCCATGACCTGACAGGATAGACCCAAGACCCGAGAGGTACGGGTATGGGTCCAACTTTTGGACCCGAAAGGTCAGATATGGGTCCAAAACCTAGACACGAATACATTCGGATCTGGGTCCAGGTCCAGGTCTAACCAGACCCATTGCCACCCCTAAAAGTGGGGGACCCTTTCCAGTATTTCAAAAAGGACTAGGGTAGGGGAGGTCAAGTTTAAGTGAATTAGGGCATTTACGTCATTTCTCCGAGCGCGTAGACTTCAAGCCCCAACTCAGGGGCAATTACGTCACACAAGTAGAAAAATGCAGATCTCAACTAGAATCAGGGGTAAATGCGTCACATACAGTGACAAATTGAATCCTCGCACAAATGGTACAAATGTTACAAACCAAAAAGTTCAGAGCATAGAAGACATTTTCTATACTTTTATTCGCTTGACGGTCATACAAGAAATCGAGCGTTCTCACTATGGGTAAATACGTCACAAACGGAAAAATTCAGGGCTACCGGTCATCTTTTACATTTTATAGTCATCTTCTACATTTTATTTAAAAATACGTCACAAACGGGAAAATTCAGGGCTAACAGTCATTTTCTACATTTTATTTATGTAAAATCGTCGTACTAAGGGGAAGTCAAGGGCCGGCAATGCCGTCGGCCCGGCCTTAAAAAAGTATAACCTGGCTACAAACTGTAGTCCGAGGGCTGAGCTAGGGCCGTTTCAGCACGGGCTAATAGTCATTTTGTACATTTTATTTTGTAAAATCGCCATACAAAAGGGAAAGTCGAGAGCTAGCAATGGGCCGTGAAGCCATGCCCTAACAAATGGCCCGCCCAACTCCGCCCTAAAAAAGTAAAGCTTGAGCTACAAAGTGTGGTCGGAGAGCTGAGCTTCAGTTTATCGTGCTCGATTCAGCTCGGGCTAATAGGGCCAAAGGCGGGGCCTATAGTGACAAGATCGGGGTCAGGCTAGGCCGAGTGAGGTCGGTCGAGGCCCGGGCCATTGCCACCCTTACGTGGGTACTAGGAGTTTAATGGGGACGAATGTGTCATAGTTGAGAAAGCTTCGGGGGTACAATACTAATATTTCTCTGTTATTGGGCTTAACGGAGAGCGGCCAAGAGAGAGAGAGAGAGAGATACGATCGAGAGCCGTAGTGTGCCTGAGGAACAGGCGGGACTCGAACCCTCCAAAGCTTTTCATTCTCTCTCTCTCCCCCCCCTGCCATCATTGCCAGGGGTTGGTTCCTCTCTCTCCTCTCTCTCTTTCTCTCTCTCTTCCCCTTTTTCTTTCCTCATTTGCTTCCCCCGCTTCCCTGCTCATTGCCAAGGTTTGGTCCCGCCTTCTCTCTCACTCCATCTCTCTCTTCCTCCAAGGACTTCTCTCTCTCTAGGAGGCGGCTTCTTGTAGCATGAACATGGAGGCAACATTGGGCATCATTCTCCTCTCCCAGCTCCTCCTCATCGACTGTAAGTCTAGAAACCCTTTTTTTTTTTTTTGCCTTCTCTCTCTCTCTCTCTCTCTCATTTTGTAGTTTATATGTGAATCCGTTGTGTAGTTCGTTTTCATCTTCTGGAATGTGAGGTTTATTTTGAGGGTTAGTAAGGGGATGCGCCAACTGCAGTACTTAGCCTCATTCTGTGAGGCTTTCATGGAAATTTTTTTGTCATTTTATAGTGTTATTCAAATGATTGGCTTCAGTTTCTGTGTTCTTCTGATTCCAAATAAAGTCTCTATCTCTAGATTTTTCCTGTTATTTAACCATACGATGAAGTTGTGTATCTTGGTTTTTGGTGGAGGATGCATTTTTGTGTCGTATTTAGGCATGGTTAATGAGTTTAGGGTTGGACTTTGGTGATTTGTGTGCTTTAATTTGCAAAATTTTCCATCAACATTAAAATTTTGGTTATCATGGGAATCAAAACTCTTTACGTGCTCGTTTATGAAAACTTATATTATACTTCTTTATTGTAAGTTGGTTTTATGTTTGCATGAGTTTATTATTGGTCCTCTTTTTGGCAAACAGATGTTTGCATGAGTTTGTTATTGGTTCTCTTTTTGGCAAACAGATGCCTATACGTAAGACACTTGGCTTGTCATTGGGGATTAAGGTTCAATTTACAGATATTAGACGTCACTTTATAATTTGCACTTTTCTCGTATGTCTTACTGTACCTTCTGAATACTGTATTTGCATTTATTAAATTTCATTATGGATGGGTGGTCTTATCTGTTGACATTTGTCTTATTTAATTTTCATTAAGTATGGTGGTGGGTCTTCTATGTTCATATTTAATTTCTTCATTTTTTTAGGGCCTGTAATTTGAACTTCTGGTGAGGTAAGTTACTGGAATTAGTGCTTTTGGTGTTGGGTGTTACCAGCTTCAGGGCATGAGGCAAGCTCTCAGGGTTTAGGATTAGGATATAAAGATTTTACTTGGGTATTTGGAATTTCTGAAATATTTGTTTCTAAATTTTAGCTTGTCTAAAATATAAACTGTAGTTTGAAAAAATACGAAGTTTGGTGTGTGTCCTACCTACATAGGTTTGCCAACATTGGTGATTGCTCTAAATCTGTTGTCCAGGAAAAAAAAAAAAAAGAACAAAAAGTACAAGTGCATGATGCGTATTAAAGCACTGCATAA
Organism: Amborella trichopoda; assembly: GCF_054954075.1. Classification (NCBI taxonomy): domain Eukaryota; kingdom Viridiplantae; phylum Streptophyta; class Magnoliopsida; order Amborellales; family Amborellaceae; genus Amborella; species Amborella trichopoda. The sequence continues at coordinate 3,462,250 of NC_142346.1, read as the reverse complement.
ACACATACGAAAAGTAAAAAAAGTTGTCCAAACTATATTGGAGACATGTTTTCAAAACATTATTGTTATAGGCGTATGGGCATTCTAATTGTTTTTCTATTGTATGTGTCACAATCAAAATTATTGTATAGAAGTATTGTTCAGTTTTTTGATGGATGTTTGTACTCAAAACTCAGGATGCTCATTTTTTTTTTTCAGAGACAAGGTTTACTATATAGAAGTAATAATTTTTTTGTAAAAAATCCTCAATATGGCTACCCATAGTCTAGGACCTCTCATACAAAATGGGGTTCCGGACTCAACCCAAAAAAATCCCATGCATTAGCAGCATACAAACTATAAACTGCTGCCAAAACCAAGAAGGTTAAGGGAGAGATAGAGTGAAAGAGAAGAGTAGAAAGAGGAGAGAGATAGATGAGGGAAGAGAGAGAGAGAGTGACAGAGGAGAGGAATGTGTGGAATGTGTCAACAATGAAACGCTGGCTGTTCCTTTGCCAACTGATGAGCGATGACATTGGCTTCCTTCGTTATATGGTGGAATGTGACCTGAGTTGCCTTGCATAACATCTGTATGTGGTCATAAGTGTGTGCCAGTCTCCATGGGTTTGGATTCCTTTGCAGCTCAAGCAATCACATTCTGAGATTCTCCCTCTACGATTAGTCTCTCAATGTTAATGGTAACGAGGACGGTATGTTGTAGGCTTCCAAGATAGCTACTGTTTCGGCACTGGTTGAGTCTTTAGGGCCTATGAAACCTGAGAAAAACATGATCTCTTCTTCATGGCTTCCGAGACCCCCCCCACAACCGTAGAGTCCAGGATTACGTAGGGAGCATCCATCAACATCTAACTTGGATACTCTGAGGTGGGGGTATCCAAGTTACCTGAACAGTCTGACATAAAAATGTCTCCCTAGTTACTTAGGAAAGTTCAGTTTTCCAAGTTGCGACAAAGTGGCAACCACTTTGCCCAAAAATTCATTTCTGCTTTGATTTGGTTGAAAAGTTGCTGAGTGGGATGTTGCGAACTGCAAAGAATGCGTGCATTCCTTTCTTTCCACACACCCCAGAACAGAGGGAAGACCGATGCCATCCAAAGTAGATGACCGGTTTTAGGCAAAGTTGGAGACATGAAGACAATCAGCAGCTGCTCAATGGACCGACAGTGACCCATTGGAAACTGAATAGCTGAAGGAGGCTGGATCATAGGGAAGAGGTGACCTGATAGTGGAGGAAGAGGTGGTCAATGGTCTCCTCTTCTTGTAGGCATATCAGACAATCAATTGGGTGCTTGTGCACCTATCTTTTGGAGTTGGTCACTTGTTGGGAGCCTACTGTAAGCCATGATCCAAGCAAAGCTTGGATGTTGTGGGGGACTGGGGCAGACCAAAGTTTGTTAAATATGGGATTGGAGGTTTGGGTATGCCGCTGGGACATGTACAATGATGCGACTGTGAATTTTCCACTGGAGGAAGGGGATCAAACCAGACGGTGGCAACCCACTAGGGTGATGTAGAAATCTTGGAGCAAGCATAGAAGTGCAATGAGGTGGCCACTTTCTGGTTCCAAGACGGGCCTCCGCCCTCCTAAACACCGGAGTCCATATGATGTGCCCACCTCTCAATTCCGCTGATTCTGCAACAGTAATTTCCTCATTGACTGCTATTGTCAAAAGGGATGGCCATGGGGTCTGGTCCCACCAGTAGGTCTTTCCAGAATCTTATCCAGTTGCCTCTTCCTAATTTGAATCTCATATTCTCCTTGAAATTGTGCCTATCCCTGGCTATGCTTTTCCAGCCCCTGATGCCTGGTGTGGAGGATACTTGGGGAGCCAGCCACCATTTCCCGTGACACATTCACTCGAATAAGCTTCCTCCACAGGTGGGTATCTTTACTGCTGGCTTCGACCATCATTTGCCCATTAGAGCCAAGTTATTCTCTTTTGACTGTCAAATACAGAGGCCACCTTCTTTTTTTGGTCCGCACAGCTTGTCCCTTGCAATGAAATGGGAACTTGTGGCCGTCATTGGCTTCTGACCAAAGAAAATTCCTCATAAGGCTCTCAAGCTTGTCTACAATAGACGAAGGCATAGGGAAGAGGGCAGGTTATAAATTGGAAAATTTGTAAAGAGTTGTTTTTATCAAGGTAATCGTTCCTCCTAAAGAAAGTAGCCTTCCTTTCAATTTACCAGCCTCCTACTGAGAGTCTCTACTTTTGAGTCTCACAGGTGTTTCGTAGGTTTTCCTATGCACAAATTCAAGCCAAGGTATTTTAGGTTGCCATATAATGTTAGTATAGGAGCTCCATTTTTTGTGGGATGTTTGTGCTTGACTTAGGCTGCTCATTTTTGGTTAATCGTCATATAATGTTACTATGAGGGCAATGTGCCTATGATGACCAGACCTGGGATACTACTTTGCATTTCTTATACTCCATAATACAGATATGGGTGCAAGACAAGCATCTTGTGTTACACAACAAAATATATGTATATTATAGCTTGTATATTACATACTATATGCTCCAATATATATAGGAAGCATCTACGCAACGCATATGGGCGAAATGCGACAGTGATTCACCCATAGGCCAATTGCCGTCAGAAAAAATCGGACGGCGTGCGTTTTTCGACCACCATGGACCTAGCATGTTCGTGGCGGTGCCATCACGGACCTAGCATGTCCATGGCGGGTATTGTCATGGACATACTAAGTCCGTGTCGGTCCAAAAATTCACGCGGAACCGCTACAGACGGTGCCATCCGTCTTTGGTCCGTTCAATAAACCGCCACAGACATAGCAAGTACGTGATGGAGGCAAAACAATGTAGCATTTCTCCTATAGGCATTTTTTAGGTTTTTCCATATATATATATATATATATATATGCATATCATCATCATCATAGCCTTTTCCCAATTAATTGGGGTCGGCTATATATATATATATATATATATATATATATATATGTACCACCACATCATCGTTTTTTATATTTTTACATATTATTTTTTCCAAGTATATCAATTTCTATTTACAAGTATCCTAGGAGTATCTAATATCTATGTAGGTATTGACAAGTTACAACACTGGTATGTTTTTTTTTTTGAGAGAAAGTTAATATTGTATTGCTGGGGAGAATGATTACATGGATGTGAGAATCTGAAGTCTCGGTCCAAATGCGTTTAGTCTATCATGTACAAAATGGGCTTATAGAAACCGCCCAATTACATTGATTTACATGGAGCTTTCAAAAAAAAAAATCCAGCAGGGCAGAAAAAAAGATTTGGTCTTGTTATTTATGTTAGGCATATATAGGTATTGTTGAATTATTGGTAGTTGTGTTATGTACTCTTTTGGTTTCCATTTGGTCATGTTGTGTATCTTGTTTCCTTGATATTAATTAATCCGATCACTGCTTCTCTGTTTAAGGACCTCTAGGCTCTTCTTGGAGCTTTTATTTTTATTTTTTCTCCTCATATGCTTTTGGCTTGAGGGTTTATGATGAAAAAATTATGTTATTGTAGAGTGATGATTAGTTGTCAGCATTCGAAGTTGAGTTTTGTTCACATGGCATGGACAGAGACAGAGGTCACTAATGGGGGAGAGAGGGAGGTTATGGGAGAGAATGAGTGCTTGAAAGGACTACGACCTTCTGTTGATGGGGGCATAGTGAATCCTCTAGCAGCTAGTGGTGTTGGAGTGCCCCCTATGCATCCGTTGCCATTACATAAGAGGTTTGAAGGGAAGGATGCTCTTTCTTATGCCAATATTCTTCGATCGAGGAACAAGTTCGCGGATGCTCTCACTTTATATGACACCATTCTTGAAAAGGACATTGAAAATGTTGAGGCTCATATAGGCAAGGGGATTTGTCTCCAGATGCAACACCAGACCCAACAAGCATTCCAAAGTTTCTCTGAAGCTGTGAGACTTGACCCGAACAATGCATGCGCTCTTACCCATCGTGGCATCTTATACAAAGATGAGGGTCACCTGTTAGAGGCTTCAGAGGTAAATAATATATATATTTTTTGGTAACATGTTTTCCTTAAGACATTTGATGATTTGGTTCTGTTGTGTTTGTGATGTTGCCTCCGTTTTATGCTTAGTCATGCGAGCTCCACCTTTTATGTTACTCACTAAGCCTTACTGCTGAGAATTATTTTGTGATCGGTCAAGTTAATTGCTACCTATTATAGATTCATTTCTGGTTCATTTAGAACATTTGTGGTTTATATAGAAGCATTAACAATAGATGGAAATATTACCAAATTGCTAACGTTTTAATGTTTCATAAATTTCTTGGGGACCCAAACTGATTAGTCACAAGTTGGTTGAAGGTTTAGAATGTTCGATGAGAACTGCTTTTCTTCTTCAGATGCGTTGGAGCTCATTGCAGAATGAAATTGTGTTAGCTGTTAGAATGTTGAGATTGTGTGTTTAAACTCAGTTTACCTACGAAACGAAAAAGGCATTTAGTATAAGTTCTTTAGTTCATATTATAGCCTGCCTATAAAGAGAACAAAAATATTATCTCAAGTTCTTTGGTATGGATCAACTTGTACAAATTTTCTCCAATTGTGAAGTTCAGTTTATTAAGGTCTGTTATTGTAATCACATGGACAGTGTATGCAGAACTGTAAAAGAACTATTGCTTGTTTACATGAAGAAGCTAAGGGCATGTTTGGACAGGCTAAGGTGTTCTTCTTGATTGCTTTTAATCAAGAACAGCAATTTTTTTTTTCTTAGTTACTTTAGTAGTAGTGCTTTTGAAGTAAACAGTGCTAAGAAACAGAGATTACACATGAATGGGCTGGACCATTCATGCATCTTGCATCCTCATTGGACCGAATTGATAAGCTGAGGCTCATTCTTGGTGTTATTTGTCAATTCATGGTCTGAGAGTAGGCAAAGCTAGTGCTCCCTCTTAGAACTTAGCATATAGGGACCTAGTACTGATGATAATGTTTGGGTGCTTCTAATAAACGCCCTGAAACTGCTTTCCCCAGTGGAGCGAGCCTCAATTTCAGAAATGAGGCTCTTGGCTCTGAGGTCATGGTGGAATAGCCGCATGTTTGTCGAGGGTTCTAAACCCACTTCGCTTACTGACCTAAAAATCGCTTAACAGGGGATTAAGAAGGGAAGTATGCTACTCTTTCATGGGCAGTACATCTCACTTAATGAGAAGCATGGTACTCTTCCAACCCAGAAATAATTTTCTGTACTTGTTATTGTATTATTCTCCAATTCTTATGTTCGAACCAAATAGAGACAAACCATAGTAAAATGGTGAAACGCCTTTGATCCACCTCTGCAATTCTTCCAATCTCCCTAATTCTCCTTTCCTTTGCACCACCCTTCATAGGCTTTGTTTTCTCAAGACTAAGTTTTTGACCTGAAACTTTATGCAAACGTAAGCAATTGAGCATACATTTTAGAGCCAGAATCTAGTAGGACCCATACATGGCCGTGTTGCTGAATCCTACTCTTTGGGGCTCGAAGAACCTGACACCCTGTACCGGTGTCCTACACGGACACAAATACCGATATCCATGCAACGTAGCTGGAAAATAATTGAAATTGGAATATCCTAGATATGCCTTCTTCTGAGGTAAAGCCTCAATGTGAGCTATTCGCCTGATTCTTAGATTTGTTCCACAAATTAATTATTTGAGCTATTAAACTCTCTCCATGATTGGTTCTTAATGTAGTTTTGAAAATACATTGTTGATATTCTAATTTTTTAATCTGTCATCTGATCAAATTGTTGTTGTGTTGCGATAGTTTTGTTCTTCTCCTCTCTCGTGCTACTTTTATTGATCTGTAGCTTTACAAAACATATCTCATAAGGAAGTAAGACCTAAAATTCATGTTGTTGGTTCAGAGAATACTTAGTAAAAGACAGTAGTACTGCTCAAGTGAGAACTGTAGTTAAAAAAAAAGTAAAAAAATGCTGCTCAAACTGTGGTTGTTAGGCATGTCACACATGTTTCTGTTCCTGTTCGTACCTCCTACATGTCCTCTTCTTTTCGTTTTTTAGATAATGCCATCTTGTATTTTGTCGCATGCTAACTGTCAGTGTTTTAAAACCAGGATTCATCCGAGTCTTAGAGATGCTCTGAGCAAATCAGCTCGGCGAGTCTCCGTAGTGGACTCGCCAAATTTTGACTGAGTGTCCCAAGAAAATCCCAATAATTTGGGAAAATTCAGCAAAAATAAGAAAGAGAATAATAAAAAGGTAGAAATATAAAAAAAGTAAGCAACCTATCTGCAAAATGCAAAATGACAAATTTATTTTTATTACGAAACACTCAATGAAAATATTAAGATTGTTCAGTTTCAATCAGAAAATTTTGCAAATCTAATTATTTCTCTCTTTTTTTTTATGCATGTGGAATATAAGCCTTGATTTACTAGCTAACACAAAACTAAGCTTAGCAAAGGAATTTCAGGGTGGATTGAGCTACGATATCACAAGAAAACAACAACTGCTAAACCCTAGTTTGAAAATTTTCTTGCAAATTCAAGATTTTCGGTTTCTTTACAGAACCTGATATTTGGATTGGATAAGACGATGGGAAAAATACTCCTAGCAGTGAAGTTTCAGACATATCTGAGCTCAATTGATGAAGAAAATGGAAGAAAGAGGGGGTCAGATTTCCTTCCGTCACCTTTTATAGAAGTGGCAAGTTCCTGTGGACTCCCCTGACTCCACAGAACTCTATCAAGTATGTTAGGCAGTCGCCAGAGTTGCTACAGTATAACTGTAGCATGTACTGCTACAGTATAGGCCCTCAATGAGTTGGGGGACTTCCAAACAAAGCAGGCTGCTGGGTCCTAGTTGGACTCAATGGGTTTTTTAGCACTGTTTTTTGTTTCATTGCAAGATATGTGATTGTGATGGTTGCTGTGCCTAACCTTTTAGCTTTTCTAGGCTTTTTATTCATTTATCTGCATCATTACTATTGCAAATGATATAATGTCTTTTTGTCATGTTTTGTTTGCTTCAGTCATATCAAAAGGCTTTGGCGGCTGATCCTGGATACAAGCCAGCTGCAGAATGCCTAGCAATTGTCTTAACAGATCTTGGCACCAGCTTGAAGCTTTCTGGGAACACTCAAGAGGGAATCCAGAAGTACTGTGAAGCTCTGAAGATCGACAGCCATTATGCTGTAATATCATAATCCCTATCCTTCTTTTTTGTATGATATGGCATCTGTTTCTTTTGTCTAGGTTTTTATTTTTTGGTGAAATCATATACTTTTGTGATTATTTATTTTGGCCACTTTTTTGGAATTTTAAGAGGAAACTACGTTCATTGGCCATACAGCCTGCTTATTACAACTTGGGGGTGGTTTATTCCGAAATGCTGCAATATGACTTGGCTCTTACGTTCTATGGGAAAGCAGCACTACAGAGGCCTATGTATGCTGAAGCATATTGCAACATGGGAGTCATATACAAGAACCGTGGGGACCTGGAAGGTGCTATAGCTTGTTATGAGAGGTGGTTGTCTAACTCTTATATTTGTATGGAGGTCAAAATAATCCTTATGATTCTTCATTTTAGATCATTTCTCTAGTAACATTGGTGTTTATACACATTGATATGCATCAGGTGTTTATCTGTGTCTCCCAACTTTGAGATTGCCAAGAACAATATGGCAATAGCCTTGACAGACTTGGGGACAAAGGTGAAGCTCATGTCAAATTTGTTATTCCAATCATATTCCCTTCTGTTTAATGTGAATAGATTATGCATCTAGTTCAAACTTTTCTTTAAAAAAGTATTCTTGTGATCATATCTTTGAGATATGTTATTGTGAAAAGCAATTCTTTTGATAACATTATTTTTTTATCATGCTACTCTGGATGTTCTCCCTTCTGAGCTATCTTTCATATAAAAATTGATGTTGAATCATTTTGCTTAGTTTTCAAAGCGTAATTGTAGCTTCTAGCTCCCAATTGCAGTATAATTTGCTGTCAGAAATCACCTGAAACTCTTTAGGAGTAAGGGGGATATGATATCCACAACCAGGTCTATTGACCAGGACCTTCCCTGCAGGTTGCCTTCAACTGGATATTTCCAATTCATGACCTTCACATTAATTATTTTACATCTAATAGATGGACAATCTTAAAGGTTGATGAAAGCATGATTCTAGCTTTCTACCCAGATAACCTAGCAATTTTGTACTTCTCCTATGGTTGTAAGTGAATAATAATCTTGTAGGGGTAATAATTTGAAATCACTCCAGGTTGTCAGCTGACTCTAAAGTCCATGACATGGCTGACTGATCCATGACATGGCTGACTGAGTGAAATATCTTTTTTTCTTTTCTGAGAGAATATTTGACTGCCCTCATGCATCTATTGAGTTAAATAGCATTTCAGTTTTGCAAATTTTATTCCTCCAATTGTAGGTTTATGTTTATTCTCATCTTGTAGTTTCAATAGTAGCTTCATGGATATCTGACATAGAATATTCAGGTAAAACTGGAGGGAGACATCAATCAGGGAGTGGCATATTACAAGAAGGCCTTGTTTTATAACTGGCACTACGCCGATGCCATGTATAACCTTGGTGTTGCTTATGGGGAAATGTTGAAATTTGACATGGTAAGGTTCCTCTTTCTTCTTTCTATTTGAAAGCTGGCAGGAAATATACTGTTTATAAGTCTTGTAAAGAAATCTGTAGTGGCTAATTGTTACTCTTTACTTTTTGAGTTTGCTGACATTTCCATTTTTGTGGACTTCATATGATTGTTGCACTTGCATCTGTGTTGACCTAGATAAATCATACTCTGTTCTACATAATTTGATATTGTATTTTCCTTTTCACAAAGTCATTCTCTGATGAGATTGGATATGGAATTCACAATCTTGAGGTCTTGAGTTTGTTGGGTTTTGTCTTTCCTACTTCATTTTCTGTTTAAGTGAGCAATGTTTTAAAATGTTATAAGTATGTAGCAGACTGGTGGTGAATTGATCGTTTATAAATATTTAAAGGCACAGAAGTAGTTTTCTATCCATTTCAATGTTTTTAATACAGAATGAAAGTACAGAGTAGACATCCTTCTTCTTCATGCATCGCATGTTCATCCGATAAATGGATATTTGGCAGGAATTATATTTCTTCTGAGCTTGCCTGTGTATTTAATTAATAAACACTGTGTACTTATGCAGGCAATTGTGTTCTATGAACTCGCAATACACTTCAATCCTCATTGTGCAGAGGCATGCAACAACTTAGGGGTAATTTATAAGGACAGGGACAATCTTGACAAAGCTATACAATGTTACCAGGCAAGTTTCAGGTCAACAAGTTGGGCCTAGTTTATGCATCTGTATATCGATAAATTACATTGTGGTGATTCATGATGTTGCTACATAATCTTGGGGTGCTATGGTTTTTGTATTTAATTAACAAGAAATATCTTTCTGTTTTGCAGATGGCCTTGTCGATTAAACCCAACTTCTCACAGTCGCTAAACAATCTTGGTGTTGTTTACACCGTTCAGGTGGATTTATCCCCCATTTTATCATCCCAATTTCATTTTGTCTTCGTCTTCTTTTTTTGCTCTCTTCCGTATAGTTGAGGAACGATTCGGATTGATACATCATACATCAGTTGATTTGCATGCAAGCTACATACAACCAAGTGACATAAAAAATTTGTTTGTGTGATGAAAGAGAGTGAAAGCTAATAAATAAAGTTCTAGAGTAAAGGTCCAAGGGCAAGAAATGTGTCCTCTATTGAGGGGCTATTCCCTCCAACTCCTTATTGAGGTAATCTGTCTCACAATTAGCTTCTGCGAGTGCATGGGAGTAGAAGATGGGCAATCTGTCACCTTTATTGAATGCCTCCTTTTGTCATATTGGCCAATCCCATGATAATTTGTCTCGAGTCAAGGTTTCTGCCTTGAATAATTTCACATGAGATGCCTTTCTTAATGAAGGCATTATGCCATTTGCGCAAAAGGGTTATGCTCATGTTTTCTCTGCAAGTTTAGCATAGATTGTGTCAGGTACATTCCAAGAAACCTCATCCAATTTGCTTGAAAAGGGCTTGGACATCATTTTGGGTTTATTGATCCATAAACTACATTGGAATTTGGGCTTTTGGACTTCCTTGTACCTGATCAAGTGAACTTTAGTGACTTCCATTGCAGCTTACATGGATTCCCTCTACATCCATTCCAATTTCGTAGTCACCACTCAATCTAGAAGAAAGACACATAGTTGACAAGGTTACTATCAGGGCACCCTTACAGCTACTAGTAGTAGTAGTAGTAGTAGCAGCAGTAGTAGAAGTGTCCTCAATAAAGGTGGCTACTGATCAATGTTGTTGATTTTGGTATGCAGGGTAAAATGGATGCTGCAGCAAGCATGATTGAGAAAGCTATAGCTGCAAATCCCACATATGCAGAAGCATACAATAACCTAGGTATATGTATTACCTCATTATTGTTTTTGAGAATTTTCTCATCATTCACAGTTTCTGACTTAAGCTCTGCTCGTGATTTACACTCTGCATTTGGCATTTTGTTTATTTCTGGGTCAAGGCCCAGTACTTGTGATATATGAACTAAATATTGTGGACTTATTGCCATCTCTCTCTGTCTCTCTCTCTCTCACACACACACACACACACACACCCACCCACCCACCCACAAACACACTCACACACACACTCACTCTCTCACACACCCACACACACATATACATATGGATCCACATAAACACTACATTTGTATATGTGGTTGTGTTTTTTTGTGTATATGTGTGCATTTTGATTGATTAATTAATTCATTAATTGGTGGTCACCTATTATTTATGCACATCAGGAAGTGTATATGATTGCGTACAAAGTAGTTTCATAATTTCTTTTATTCTTGATAATTGTCTTACTTGGTTATGTGTGCCTTTCCTCTTCTCTCCTTTACTTTTGGTGATTGTTACGAAGTGCCCTTTACCACTATACTCTGACCTCTTAGCACCATATGCCCACTCCTAATTATAATTTTCGTGTGTAGGTGTTCTTTACAGAGATGCCGGGGATATTTCTCTCTCTATTGAAGCATATGAGCAATGTCTGAGAATAGATCCTGATTCCCGTAATGCTGGTCAGGTATTATTTATGTTTGTGGAATTGCATTTGTTTTTCTTCCTGTGGTATCTCATCTACTTATTAAAAGGAAAATTAAAATAAAATATCTCGCTTGAAGGAGAGAAGGATTTGTTGTATCAGAATTGTGACCATAATATTTTATCAAGAGACCATTTAATCATGTTAACTAGTTTTCTTTAAAGTGGTCATATAGTAGTGATGAATGGTTACTGTTGTTTAGTTAGGGACAAAATGATTTTAGCAAAAATGTTTCGAAGTGATGGTCATTAGTATGTATTTTCCTTTCAGTCTATCTTTCCATTCATTCGCATGCTTCTGGATTTACATGTATGTGGCAGTACGACTTATGATATTTTCCAAAGTTCTCTCTTTCATGGTTTTGGTAGTAAACAAATTCTTTTGGTAGTCTGTGACCCAAACTTTCTCTATGTAGTATTTAGGTTTTATAAGAGTTATCTCATACATGAAATTAAGCACTTCTAAAGAAAAATGGGTTTGTGTGTTTACGTACTTAGACTCATCTGATCCTGCTTTAAAATATCAATATTCTGAATTTCATTTAATATGTATTATTATCTTTTGCTTCCTTTTCAAACATTTTGAAATGATCTCTTCACCTATCTTTCTAATGAAGAGTTATTCGTCGTTGTTGGCAAAACATGTTGGTTTGTGCTGCCAATTCCCTTATGACTTCTTTGGAGACCTGTTATTTTTCTTTCGTTAATTATAATTTTTTGCTCTCTTAAATTGTAAAATTTACAGAATCGGTTGCTCGCAATGAACTACATTAATGAGGGGGTTGATGACAAGCTTTACGAGGCTCACAGGTATGTTATGAAATCCACAAAATTTTTAAGTGATTTTCTCATTTATTTCAATAGAAACGGTTATGCTTCGTATGTACAATTGAATTATGCATTAACCTTTTATCTCACCCAACCAGCTACTTGACGTGGGGCATGACTACATAGACAGATTACTTTTCTTTTTCATGTTTGGGCTTTCTCATATTTACTAATGTAGCAGGAATGTCGTCATCTTCCAAAACATTTTCTCGGTTATTTTATTTTGAACCGGCTTTCACATAATTCCTACATGAATCCTCTGGCATGTCAAGGTTAAAACTGTATGCTCGTGCTATTTGCTAAAGGCTGCTGTTAGCTGCAATGTTTTGCGTCTTCCATTTCCCGAAACATGTGACCAAGCAAGGAATACTAAGTAGTTTCTTAGTTGTTGTCTTCTCTTGAAATGGAATACTTAAACAGCTCGGCTTTTGGTCTCTGGGCTAACGGTAGGAATCACTGAAACCTTTCCAGTTCTGTTCTGAGCCTGCTGATGTTTTATCTTTTATTGCCATATTGGCCATGGTGAGCGGGTGGGTGCTGTGATCAGTTTAGAAGGAGCAAATCTCTCTCTTATGCAAAGAGAGGTTGTTACATAGCTTCCAATTCACTTTTTTAAAAAATATTGAATATACCTTTCTTATGGCGATTTATCACAAGAATTTTTCTGAAGTTCAAGATAGCTTTCGTACATGGACAACATTACACTATTTGACCTGTAAATTCAAATGAAGCTTATTTAATATATCACCCTTTGGATTGATATTTGGGAGAATTAAATTATCCCCCCTAATTTGGTATTTCTCCACATTAAACCCCAACCTCATTGAGTGGTATCACCAAAATCCCAAATACTATTTTTTTCATGGAGCGCTCTCCATGTTAGTAAGTACTTAAATTTTGGACAAAAAGTGCCCATGCCCTCCACCTTTCTTATGTTGTGTTTTTCATTTCTCTCTATAAAATACAAGTAAGTTTAAACCCGGCAGATGGTTTGAGAGATTTGGGGCTCTACATCGAGTGGGGAAGTGCAGCACAAATCAAAAACCCTGAGAAGAAGCCCTTATTTTAATTGGAGATAGTTCAAAAGCGAAACCAAATTCATGAAACTACACAAAATCACCCTAAAAAAGTACTAAAATGGTTAAACTTAAATTGCATTAATGGAAAAGACGAAACTGAATGACTATGGAGATTGATCATCTCTCAAAATCACCCTAAAAAAGTCCTAAATTGGTTAAACTGAAATTGCAGTAATGGAAAAGATGAAACTGAATGACTATGGAGAGATTGACCATGACCATCTCTCTCTCTCTCTCTCTCTCTCTCTCTCTCTCTCTCTCTTTAGTGGTAAAGATTCATGGGTTCTCTCAAGAGTAAGGGAATATGTTCTCTAGAGTGGAAGATATTGAGTGTTACGAGATATTTATGAAGTTCCTTCTGTCTGTTTCATTGTGATTTGTTGCATTTGTTGGCTTAAATAAGTTCTTTCTGTGTACTTCACTCTGATTTGTTACATTTGTTAAAAATGTTAAATGGCAACCGTAAACCTCCCTTCGAGTTTAATGGATTCACAATGCGAGAGCTCTTAAGATGCATTGTTTTACATTGGAAGGTTGTTCCATGGAAGCAGTATTTTTTGAACTCTTCTTCTATTGAGATTAGATGATCTCTCTGTGAAAAAGTCCCTGATCTCTATTCTTGTTCTCAAAGAAGCAGACTGCAACCCTCCCTGGTTTTCCTTCTGAGGAAGATCCCTCTCTCCCTAAAAAGGGCAATATTGATGACTTGTACACTCTGAGATTGGCTGTAGACTTCAACGCCATCCAAAAACTCGAACAAAAACTCTTGGACACTGCTGCAATCATAGTTATATAAACAGGGAAGATAGAGTGAGATATCAATTGTTTTTAAGAGAGATCCAGGAATCAAACAAATTTGGTTGTTTGATAGAGATAAAACAAAAGAAAAACAGTCGGTGGGAAAGGTGGGGGCATTTTTTGTCCGAAGTTTATGTGCTTCCTAAGTTTTTTATATATATATTTTGTGTGTGTGTGGGGTGGGGGTTAGGGGGATGGGGAGTGGGGTGTGTTAGGCGTTACGAGAAATAAGAGCAGTATTTGAGTTTTTGGTGATATAGCCCAATGAGATGGGAGTTTGATGTAGAGAAGTTTCAAACTAGGGGGGATAATGTAAATTCTCCCTTGATATTTTCTTTGCACTGCAAAATGGTTGAGTTTATGGTTGTCAAATAATTTTCTTTTTTTTGTGTACTTGTCCATCTGAACGTGATTTCCAGTTTCCACATGGTTAAATGCAAATTTAATACCTGAGATAGCTATTAGTTTGTTTTGAATGGAATTGACTATATTCTATATGAAGTAAACAATACCATGTAGGTGCTCAAGGGAGTGTGGCCCCTACCTTCACACCTGGATGCTCCTCACTTAGGAATAGCCATGCTACATTGGGATCACCTGTGGTGTCTGACACATTAGTGGCAGGCATAAAACTTATAAAATTGTTGTCTGACATATCCGGATACTGGAATATAGTTGATAACAATGATATTATCATCGACTATGATCATCTAACAGTTCAAGTATGGTTGATATTGTTTAAACAAATTGTCGATCACGGTATCTTTTTTTTTTTTGGACATGTTGATTGGGTAGTAATGGAACGGTTTATCTCTGCCACCTTGACCACTTGGCAAAGGGGCCATTCCTGTTTAGGGCTTCATGTCTCTGGTAGATAATATCTCAGAACATTCACACTGTAGTGCCCATCTAAGAAGGCATGTTTGACATGTATACTTTGAACTGTGTAATTTATATATGTTACTTTTAGTAGTTAACTACGTGCAACTTGCTTCAGCACTATCTTTAAATATTGTGCTATATTATCACTGTCTTTCTGCTTCAGCACTATCTTTAAATATTGTGCTACATTATCACTGTCTTTCTTTAGTTGCTTATTTTTACCACATTTTATGGTGTATTTTGAAATGCTTGAGTCATTCAATACTTCACCTCTGTCCTGCAGTTCTTTAGCAGGCCCAGTTTACTGTATATTACTTTTCTTGTAGGGAATGGGGTAGGCGCTTCATGAGGCGATACCCACAATATACTTCATGGGAAAATCCAAAAGACCCTGAGCGACCCCTTGTAATTGGATATGTGTCTCCAGATTACTTCACTCATTCCGTGTCATATTTTATAGAGGCTCCCCTTTTGTACCATGACTACTTGAATTACAAGGTTGTGGTGTATTCTGCAGTTGTGAAGGTGTTATAGTTATACCCGATGTGCTTCTTTGTTCTTTATTTGTTACTTCTCAAGCTTATGCATATTGTGAATACTGACCGATGCATGTATTTAACTTGTTATATACATTACTACTCTTTAAGCCTGCTTTTTCTTGAGATCCTGATGGACATTTTTACTAGTGGATAACAACCAGAAGTTACAGTAACATGCTTAATGTGTATCTAACCTTATTTAATTCTTCAGTTTATATTTGTGCATAATATTAGTGAATGAATCCAGATATCTGATTCTGAAGCCTATTGATTGATTTATTGCATGTGCAATGCATGACACCTCAAAAATAGTCCAAAAAACAAATTAACGTATTAAGGACCTAAGGTTGCCACCCAAATGTAGCATTCTGAAGGTTGGTCTTCTAATTCTTATGAACAGCCTATACTGGAATTCTAGCTGCAAATCTCTATTATTTCTTGTCACATTGTCATGGAAAATTATAGTTCTTTTCAGTTATCCTAAGAAACAAGGACTGCTTCTAGGGGCCTGATGAAGTGGCTCTAATTGAGTCTGACTCCCTTATACAAAACTGAACTCCAGTGCAATCCAACATGGATCACAATAGGTCAACACACCTGGCTCATCTCTGACTTAAGATAACCAGCCCCAGACTGCATTCTTTTCAGTAGTTGTCAAATTTTGTTTAAGTCATTCTTAATAGCATATCCAGATCTCAGGATATCCTTACATGGGAAGTGGCAGAGAGCTTGAAGCCTACAGGCCGCTCACAACTGAATTAACTGAAATTTCTCGTGCTCTCTGTCCTCTGTTCCTGCAAACGGGGTCTCTACTCTACAAGCTCCCGTGAATTCCAGCAACTAAAATGGGAATTTTAAAGGTGAAACAAAAGTATACTTGCCGCATTACCAGTAAAATTAACCAAAAGATGAAAAAAAGAAAAACCAAAAGCAAAAATGCACTGGTGTTCTTGCCAATTAGGATTGCACAAGTGTTGTTTGTCTGGCATTGTTGTCAGTGTTCTTATTTTTCATGTGCATGTAACCAGTCAATTATAACATGTAAATATACAATATTACTCATCCATATAAACAACTCTCCAGCAGTGTTTGTATTTGGGTTCCATGCTCTCTCACATGCCTGTGCATTGGTGAGTGTTTTGGATGAGGTAGGTTAATGGGTTCAGCCTGCCCGCTTCAGTGTATGTATGTTCTATGTACATCATTTAATTCATCTAGTAGTGAACTTTTTTTATATGCTGGTTTGATTCACCTCTGGGGCTCTCAATGAATTTGATGCAGCTTTTATGTTTATTAGTGCAAATTTTGCATTTGGCATGATTAGATGTAATCGTTACCCTAAGAATGTGATAACAGAGTACATGTGTTTTGCATATAATGCAATGTTCTTTCTTTAATTTGTTGTTTACTTATTCATATTCAAATTGGACTTCAAGGCTGATGCAAAAACGCTCAAATTCAAAGATAAGGTTCTAAAGAATGGTGGGATATGGAGGGATATTTATGGAATTGATGAGAAGAAAGTTGCTGCCATGGTTAGGGATGATAAAGTTGATATTTTGGTTGAGTTGACGGGACATACAGCTAACAATAAGCTGGGTATGATGGCCTGTCGGCCTTCTCCTATACAGGTAATACTAAGGTTGCCAGTCTTAGCACTTTCCTGGCTCTCCCCTTGGCTATATTCATGTTGCTAGTGGAAATTTGTGAATCTTTTCATTGCTCTTAAATTTGTATGTAAAGTCTCCATTCATTCACCCATATTTATGATATAGGTTCTGCATTCTTTTAAGAGCAGATATTCTGCATGCTTGACAAGTCAACTTTATCAGGAAAAAAAAAAGAAGAGAGCAGTATGTTGTATAAGTGCTATGTGGCATACAAATATAGCCACTATAGGAACAGCTTTTATATTCAACTATGGCGTTTGGTGTGGGCCATCCTCATTTTGAGGTCCTACTTTGACAAGTGAGATACAAGAGTCTGCTCTCTTAATTCCTGCTAAATGCATTGCAAGACAAGTAAATTTAATGATTTATTTTAATGGATGGTGAACTTTTAAAATTTAATTTTTGAGATGGTCAATGGCATACAGTCACTCATGCTCTTTCTTTCTGTAACTCAGTCACTCTTACATCCCTCTGGATTTTTGTTTGGCACTACTTTTTCGTTTGTGTTAACTTTTTTAGTGAACTTGAAGCTCACAATTTTGTAGTGACTCTAGACTTGAACTTCCAAATTTTATAATAACACGACATTTTTCTTGTAAATTTTCTTGCTGGCACATTAGAGGACATGTTTAAGAGTATCTTTGAGTGTACCTCTCTTTTGAATTTGTAACAGTTTTGACTGAGGCTCTTGACTTTTTCATAATGGGCTCTCTTTCCATCATGTGCTTGCTTATTGATAGAAAAGCTTCCAAGCTTACTCTGAGTTTTGCTCTTATTAGTTACAGTTGACATTTGACTGCACTTGTTTTTTTTTTTGTAGGCAACCTGGATTGGATACCCAAACACAACTGGTTTACCTACAATAGATTATAGATTTACTGATCAACTCGCTGATCCTCCCACTACTAGGCAAAAGTAAGTTTAAGTAGCTGTATGAAATCTGATTCTGTTGTGGACCTCTAATGTTGGCTGCTGCTTGGTTTGGTGATTGTATGATATTTATGTGGCGTCAATTGTTATTATTTTAGAATATTTATTTAGTCATCTGAATATTTCCCAGACATGTTGAGGAGTTGGTTCGCCTGCCTGATTGTTTTCTTTGCTATACTCCCTCTCCGGAAGCTGGGTCTGTTTCACCAACCCCTGCCCTCTCAAATGGATTCATAACTTTTGGGAGCTTTAACAATCTAGCGAAGGTAAGAACTGGAACCCTCCGTTACACTCTATTTTTGTTTCTTAAATGAGGAAATTTCCCGTATCATGGTTCAGGACATGAGTAAATTAGGTTTTTCATGATAATTGTCATTCTTGTGCGTGTTAGTTGTTCCTTATGTGATCCCAACTAATATCTTTAAGAGGTCAAGGTGATTCCATTTTTCTAATATTTCTAGGGTCATTTTTGGAAGGAACTTAAGGCTATTTCACTTTCTGAGTTTTTCAGATAACTCCCAAGGTCCTGAAGGTATGGGCCCGGATACTGTGTGCAGTTCCAAATTCCCGCCTTGTGGTCAAATGTAAACCATTCTGTTGTGATAGTGTACGACAGAAATTCCTTTCGGCATTAGAACAATTGGGGCTGGAAACACTGCGTGTCGATCTTCTTCCGTTAATTCTTCTCAATCATGACCACATGCAAGCATACTCCCTTATGGATATTAGGTGAAAAATTCATCTTTACGTCTTTAGATAAGTGAGCAAATTATAAATGCATCTTATGCTCTTAGGGAGTTACTTGTCTTGAACTGATTGGACTGAATTCTCACTCTTCCTGTACTAAAGATACCTTCTGGTTATATTGGGTGAACAAGTACTCCATGTTGTTATTTACATAAGAATTACTTGGTTAATATATGAAAATCGTTCATTTTGCTTATCTATTAAAGAATGAATTTATTTAACATTCTTTCATGTTACTGTGGTTCTTTCTGCCCCTTTCTATGAATGGATGACATAAATATTGCTTACTGTGAATATCCAAGTGGCAGGTGTGAGTTCTTCTGATATGGTTATGTTTCTTTATTATATGAGTTGCTTTTTGGGTTGACATCAGATATTTTTGCGTCTATATAGCTTGGACACATTTCCATACGCGGGAACAACAACCACATGTGAATCTCTTTACATGGGGATCCCTTGTGTCACAATGGCAGGCTCTGTACATGCTCACAATGTTGGTGTCAGTCTCCTCACTAAAGTTGGTAAGTACGGTTGGTGTCATCTAAAATTGTGATCATTTCAGGAACCGTGATTATTCTTTTGTGTTCGTTCATAATTTGTGATTGTTTTTCTTATAATCATTTGTGATTCTTGCCTTGATATTATAGTTAAGAAAGAACCAAAGAATAAATAAGAGAAAGCATTTCATTATCATCCGAGCCTTTTTCCCATTATTTAGGGTCAGCTATACAAATCTTGTTTTGCTATTCCTGTCTATCATGGGCCATACCCTCAGTCAAACCATAAGTCACAATATGTCTTCAAGCAAAAGCATTTCATGATTTACCAATAACTCACTGACACTAACGAGCTCCTTGGTTGGGTTGACCCTTGATCTGATGAACTGGTTGACTTGATCAGGTCTTTGGAAAAAGCAACAATATGCAAGAACAGAATGAAATAACAAAAAAACAGATATTTAACACCATTTATTGAATATTAAAAATGTGTACAAAAAAATATTACATAATGCTTCTTATTATTTAAGTTATATATACTCGTGTTCTCCATTTTTGCCCTTTAAATGATTTTTTCTAGAGGAAATTCATGTTTTAGAAATTTCTGTTCATGAATGAGATATCTTTACATTTACTAATCCTTTTTTTTTTTTTTTTTCTATTTTATCTTTTTGGGTTAGAGAAAGGTCGGGCTTGAGTTTATGGAAGCTAGGAATCAAAAAACCCCTTTGTGGTACTTGTGGAAAATGCACAATTTGGTCATCGTTTTAAAAAATTGTAATGACTCAAGCGAGCCCTATCATATGCTTAAGAGTCTTCTAGATACTTATCTTTAAAGAATCTTAATGCGATTGATTCCCTATTACCTTTCAGAATCTACGGGCTAGACAGACTCAATCAAGTAGATGGAATCCCTTTCAAAGTTTTGACTGGGTTGACCTCTTAGATGGGTCTAAGAGCTTTTTGGGGGGATTAAAAATTTTAAACCATCCCAAAATATTTCTGAAGTAAAGGAAAGATTTGCCAAAACTGCTTTATGACCATGGCCCTCTTTCCTATCATAGGTATGTGCACTTGCCAAGTGTGTTTCCAAAGTGAATAATTTTCTAAATGTTTCCCTTGACCTTTTGATAGAAGAAGTCCTTATGGTGACACTATATGCTTATATCTGGAGCCCTTAGTTCCCATGCCAACTGTGAACCTTCTCTTCTCTTGCAGGGTTGAAGCATTTGATAGCAAGAACTGAAGACGAGTATGTCCAGTTAGCCTTGCAACTGGCTTCTGATATCAATGCACTTTCCACGTTAAGGATGAATCTTAGAGCGCTCATGTTGAAGTCCCCAGTATGTGATGGGCCCCGCTTTATTCTAGGGTTAGAATCGACCTACCGATCTTTGTGGAGAAGGTATTGCAAGGGCGATGTGCCCTCCCAAAGGCACATGGAAATGATGGGTCAGACCTTACCTGAGAAACCCTATTCAAACTCTTCTGACCCCTCAAAAATCCAAAGCCCAAGCCCGATAGAGAACTCCATGTCAGTGAAAATGAATGGCATCAGTACAATGTCACCTTCTAAGCGAGGTGCAATGGGAAACTCAGAGGAAACAATTAGGTTTTTTGATGAATCTAAGATTTGATTGTGTGGCAGAGGTTTTTCCATATGGCGCATTTTCAGGGGTTTCTCTGGCCTATTCAAGTTTGATGGTCTCCATGTATTCTCTGCTGCCTTGCCTTCTATCCATGTACTGGAAAAGGAAAAGAAGTATATTCGGCCCACTTTGTAAAATTGTCTGTGGGTGTAAAATTCAGCTGAATTTATCCAAAAAAAAAATTGCTGATGTGTGGGACTGGAAGGCCCTTGCTCTTGCTGGTATTTATAAGGAGACCAGTATTTGCATCATGTAATCACATTTTTTGGACAGTCAAACTTATGGCTTTTCAAATAGGTATGCATTTGTATCTATGGGTAGAAATATTCAGTTTGGCTGTCATCATTGTATCTTTCAATCCTCGTATTGGGACAGACTAAGACAGGTTAACAAACCAAATTTTTTTTTTTTCAGTAGTAATTAACAGTAAAGGTATTTTGAAATTTGCTTGGTATATTTGGCCTCTCATGTATGATATGTTTAGGATGTCTATTATGCATTAAACGCTTTGGCTCACCTTGGCTTTTCAGTTATGTTTGAAGTTATGCTGGGATTGAGCCTTTAAGATCATATTCTTTTACATGACTGCCTACCATTTGGGGTTCATTTTCGTTCCCTTTGTGGTTTTGGGCCAAGTATATGACATTAGCAAGAGAGAGGACCGGGGTTTGAGCCATCCTCACGTAGTAGAAGTCTACTGTTTTTTTTTTTTTTTTAAGTTAGGTTTTTCTCTCTTGCTTTGATTTTGATAGTAATCACAGGTTAGAAGTGTTATGCTACCATGGTCTGGCAGCACAGGACAGACTGAAAACTGGGGGAACCATTGAGTGGGGTGGGCTGATCACTCAAATTGGTTTTGAAACTTAATTTTTAGAGCGAAATTTGAGCAAAAACAAATGGGTTCGTATATTATGAGGACATTGGTCTTTGTTATATGGAGGTTATAATTTTTCTTAGCCATCATATATCAATTTAGATGTTTTAGGGGGTATCATGAAGTTAAAGAAATTTTTTTTGGAACTTTCGAGTCTTGTAAATGACATACTTATAACTACCAAATTGAAATAAATCCAATGGATAAGAACGATGTGATCTCCTTGTATTAATAGTAAATGGTTTCTTTATATGCTTTCTTCTCTTTATATGCTTTCTTAAGACGATTGTGAGAATTTTTTGCATTGTTTAAGGTAATATGGTAGGAACTCAAAGAAGACGCACATGGGAGAGGATTGAAATATAGTTGACCATTCAGATGCGTTTAGGAAGAAGAAATTTACTACTGACAAAGATCTAGAGAAAGTTGGCTTAAAGGAGACGAAAATATAATTTTTTATTTTATTCAACTTAAAGAGCCAATAGCTTAACATTATATGCCTTTCAAGGGAATGTACTGGCTGGTTTGAGAGACCATTTGATGAAGAAGAGGTTAGGAATGCAATAGTTGGTTTAGCAGGTGATAAAACAATGAGACCATATGGTTTTCCATTGGTTTTCTTTCCATTGGAATTAATTGAGTTTGATGTAATCAATATGATGCAAGAATTCCACACAATAAGAAACATCAATACTGCAAATGTAACCTTTCTAGCTTTAATCCCTAAAAAAAGTGTTATTTTGTTTATAGCATCGTGTTTAGAAGTGTTCTTGGGTATCCCTACAAGATCATTTCAAGATGATAGCTCATAGGTTAAAAAAGGGTCCTACACTATCATCTTTACCCCATAATCCACCTTCATTAAAGATAGACCATGGTTAATATTTTCAATTCACAAGAATGTATCCAATCAAGAAATATGGAAATTCTTTCAGGATAATTTATAGAATAGAATTGACAGAGAAAAAGCTTATGATAGGGTTGAGTGAGATATATTATTAATATAATGGGGAGGATGAACAACATGAAGACTGGATATCGGTCTCTCAATAATAAACTAGCCGATTCTTGGCAAAGTTGTAGGATTCTTCAAAACTTCTAGGGGTATCTCACAAGGTGATCCCGCATCTTCATTTCTATTTTTCTATTCACTATTTGTGGTTGAATTGTTCTCTCAACAATTGTGTGTGCCAAAGGCTTGAGCTCAAGCTTCAAAGTACAATGGTATTCTGTTATGCGTCTCTATTTCAAGTAATAAATTTATGGCTGTTCTTAAAATGTGGGGAGGTGATAAGTGGCCTCAAAGTGAATATAGAGAAGTCAAGACTAATGGGGGGTGCATGTGAAGAAGCTACAGTTGGCGGATCTATTAGGTTTTGTTGAATCTCTCCAAGCTAAAATTTCTATCTCTAGGTGCAAGATTGACCTGACTGCAATTAACATCATCAAATTTGCCCATATACTTTGTTCCATATCTAATCAAATAGGCAAGATGCCCATATACTTTGTTCCATATCTAATCAAATAGGCAAGATGCCCATATACTTTGTTCCATATCTAATCAAATAGGCAAGATGCTTGAAAAGGATGAAGAAATTTCTGGCTCAACAAAACAAAGTTTTTTTTGTCTTTTACTCCAAAAAAGTTGGGAGGGCTGGGCCTTGAAGATACTATGACACATGAATAACGCATTGCTTACAAAATAGAGGTGAAGATATTCTAGAATTGTGGAGGTCTATTTTGAGATATTCTAGAATTGTGGTTGGCTGGGGCAATAACATATTGTTTTGGTATCATGAATGGTTAAGGGGGGAGAACTTTGAAGCTAATGTTCCTAAGGCTCGGTTTGGTAAGTAAGAAAGTTGTTTTTCTGGAGGAACTTGAAGCCTGAGAAAAAAAAGTAGAAGTAGAAAACTTGTGGCTAGAAGTTAAGAATCCTTGTTTGGTAACCGAATTGTGAAAACCGAAAAAAGCTCAAGCTAGAGCTTGAGCATCTTTTCACACCAATTGAGAGCTAATTAGTGTAAAAATATTCTTACATCTAACCACATCTTGAAATTTTTTCACATGAAAATATTTTTCGATAATTATTTTCACACAAACGATAAAGAATAATCGAGCTCGTATCCATGCAATATGGCAACCTCAGAGGTACCTTACAGTTCGACGATTGCCCCTTCCAAAATGGATGAGATCACTTGGGAGCCTTCCTCTAGAGGAGAATTTTCTGTGAACCTTTCCATTGTCTACCAAGGTATGGGATTATCCAATTCCAATTCCTCATGAAGTTGTGCATCATTGGGGTTTTAGTATTGGGAAAAGTTGATGGATCAAGCAAGCGAGGTATGTTCTGCAGCGTGCAAAGAGAGTGAGGCAGACACATATCACCATTTTGTTCTTTGGTCTGTATTGAAAAAGATTTGGCGTTGGGCCACACAAAAAGTAGCATTTTAAAAGGTTCAGAGCACTGTTGAAAAAACCGAGCGATCTAATCGCTAATTGCCTAGTTAGATCGGAATCGGAACTGGTCAGTTCTGATTTTGAGCGATTTTGGTGATCAACTGGTATTTTTTTAAAAAAAATCAAAAATAAATTCTCAAAAATAAGAAATTTGATTTGTAATGTATTTTTCAATATTATTTACATTGTGGTAAAGATTAAGAATTATTTTGGTCATTAATACTCACTTTTATATTTTTCCCATCTTTTTCAAAAAATTTAAAAATACCCATAGGCACAACTCGATTCGTTAAAATCCTTTTTTTTCATTAATTTTCAATTTCATTTGAATCTGTTTTGTTTTAATCATGCTTTATATGCTTTTCATATTTTAGTAATTTTTTGTTTTTGTCTTTTTCATTTTTTTCAACACTTTTTTTATGGGACTTGACGAGGTTGAATGGGCCAATTTACCGATTAGGCCAGTTAGCCGCTTCCGGCGCCATGTCCGATTAACCATTCCAGTTCGATTTTTCGAACAACAATGGATTGCGAATCATTTTTAAGACTAAGAAACCGCGTGCTAAGGGGGCACAAATTTGGAAGGAGAGGAACTCAAAGACATTGGAAGGTGAGGTCGATATTTCAAAATTTGCTTGGGAATCAGTCATCGAGAGAAACTGCTGGAGACCTATGAAAACAAAAATTAAAAATGCCGTAGTTGCCTTGCTCCTTTGTTTTCCTCTTAAATTACCTCAACATTTTGTAATTTTTTTAAGGTTAACCTCAAAATTTTGTTTTTTAATGTTGACACCACAAGACTCTCAACCCACGTTTAAGCATGTAGGGTGTCTCGAAGAAGGGCCCATTCAACACGAGTGATACAAATCGCCATTATATATTGTAACATACTGGACAACATTTCTCTGTCTAAAAATTATTTGAGTTAGATTTTGGGATCAAAATTTTGACGAATGTGTGATCTCAACAATAATACGTAGTGAATTGGAAAAATAAATAAATTATATAATTTTGAAGAAAAGGCTTTTATAGAGCCGAGGCTCTAAACAATTAAATTATAGCCCATCTCAAAAAATTCACTAGAAAGGATCATTTTGATGCCCATATATCCTCAAATTGATCGTCTCGACATCAAGATGCATTAACATGAGAAAAAAAATAAATTTCAAGTTTTGGAAGTAGTGCATCTTATAACGCATTTTTTATCAGTCAATTTTCAATATTTTCAAGATTTCATAGGTATGCTCAATCTACACTATTTTTTAAACTTTAAATGTTATAATTAAAAATAAAAGTATATTTTAAAACTATCACAAAGATTCCAATATTGAAACCATATTTCTCAACACTATTTGAAGGTGCCTTTTGCTTTGATTGTTTAGAGCCTCGGCTCTACACAAACTGCATATTAATTTTAATACCGTTGATTTTAAAATTTCGTAGTTTGTAACATCCATCTCACATACATCAGGGGATGCTATTGTAGAAGTGTATTCCGCTAATGCACAAACTACTTTTCCTAACATATTCTTTTTTTTCATTTTTTTTTTCTTTTTAGTCTAGATCCCGATCAAGATGATTGATTCTGGCAATCTAGAACAGTGTCGGTGGGTGGGCTATTGACCCCACCAATTATTTTTTAAAACACTGAGTGAGGTAAATACTGAGTGAGGTAAATAGAATTGAGATTCTAAAATTGTGAATTTTAAGTTCAATTGCCAATTCAGTTTCTGTGATCAAGGAATGTCACAGGATATCTAAAAAAAAGACATTTGTGAAAAATTCCATGAGCAGGTGAAGATGAAAGTAAGGAAAGTGTGAACTTTGATGGCTCTTCATTGGGAAAATCTAGTCAGAGCATACTAGATTTGCCAAAGAAAAACCACATTCACCAAAGGAAATAATAAACAGATGAAGCTACATAAGAAAGTTTGATTCGATCGAAGAAGTAAAATGTCTGATACAACTTCAATCCTCCCTTCCACGTATCAAAATATAACTCCTCAGTACATCACTTCATTCGGGGAACATATATGCTCCCTATCCCTTCAGATTTGTCTATCGGAAGAAACCAGACATCCACTCCCTGCCCTTTCATTTTCATTTTTGACTTCTTTCCGCTAATGGTTCAGCTGCATCAGTCTTTGACAGTTGTACGGAGGATCTTCACATCATGAATAGGCCTGAAACAATAAAAAAACCAAAAATTTCATAAGGTCTTAGACAACTTAAACAGGAAAGAAAAAAAAAACTGAGAGAGAGAGATGAAGTTCCATTGGAGTATGTTCTGACGAAGTTTCAATTGGTGGAAACTACTAAATTATTCTGATTCAAAAAGAAACCTAGCATGCAGATGAAACTATAATCACGAGAGATATGGAGTGCAGAATACTGTGCTCCAAGGTGTATCCACTGTCCATTCCTAATGATAGATGCCTGAAACTAATGGTTCTGCGAAGAATGTTGAGTGGGTCCACAAAGGTCAATCCCCACAGTCCATCGAGAGGAATGGACTGCGGTTGTCCTCTGGAATAATATACATCAAATTCTGTCGCATTCTTGACTAGCTTCCCTTATGTTAACTACATAAAGAAACTTTTTGTGTTTGTTATATACATCACTGTTTATCATTTATAAAATGGGGATAAAATAAGGAGGAAATATGATATTAATAGAGAACTACCATTACTCCCAGCATTAATCATTTCTCCAATGAAGAAACAGTAAAAGATAGTGGAAACAATTCACTTTTTTGTTAGAAAAACAAAAGCATTATTTCCACTATCTTTTCTATTTTTTGATGATTACAGGGGGGAAAAAAAGCATTGGCAGGACAAACCGGTCATTCTTGTCGGTCTGAACACTTCCAAGCCTTTTGACGATTTCCATTCCCTTACAAATTCTTCCAAAAATTGTATGTTTTCCTGCACAATAGCTTAAGCATGAGAATGACATTATAAAAAGTAATGCAAAATTGTATACCTGACATGGAAGATAAAACATGATCATGATGGTGAGACGCACGACTACAATGCACTAATCCCAAAATTGAAAGGTGGGCTATCAAATAATCCACCTTATATGCTACTGCAGGCGAGAATATAAGTTCTTAGGCCAGACTAGCCACTCAATAATGAACCATCAAGGACTGGAAATGATACATTTCCTATTTGGTCGTTTCAGATTATTTAAGAAACCAACTCAGACTAGCTAGTCCAAAATGCAAAAATTGATGAGATTGAATCAAGGTGCCATCCGATGGCTTGAGCTTTAATTATGTCATTTTGAATTTTTGATATAAAAGAAAGGCCAGAAGTTCTGCACACTAGTTTATTGAAAGCATCAATTTCATAATTCAATGTGTCAATAGTTTTTACTTCTTGTAAAATATATCCAAATCTTTTGTTGCTCCAATGATTGAAAATTTGAAAGAAAGAACAGTTTCCCCTGTACAATGTTCAAAAACTACAATTGAGACCATATTGCCAATAATAAATGAGCCCTGGACCCTTTCAGTGGTATGTTTGTCTCTCCAGTTCAGTGATTTAGTATTTTTCTAATTGAACTTGGCTTGAAAGTCATTATTATTTCAGACAAGTTCTATTTAAGAGTTTGAAAAATCCCTAAGGATGATATATAAGACTTCAAACTAAAACACAAGTCATGTAAGGGTCAATTACAACAGCCTAACTACAAACTAAAACACAAGTCATGTAAGGGTCAATTACAACAGCCTAACTACAAACTAAAACACAAGTCATGTAAGGGTCAATTAGAACAGCCTTAGATAGCTTAAAGCCAATCCAAACCATCATTATGCACCTAATGTGTCTTAACTACTACAAGAATATTAGGCTAGAGCTCAACTAATAAAAACAGCATAAACTTATGCGACTATCAGTGAAAGCTCATTGTTCTAAGCCAAAGGCATGTTCATATTCTAGCCATAAATAATCAGATCCATTAAAATTTTAATATGCCCTTTCAGAACCTCAAAAATTAAATCGCAAAGGAAATAGACTGTGAGCTGGCAACAAATATAAGATAGTCCAGAAGGCAAGATTGCAAGTAGTTTCTGAAAACTGCTCGGGAAAAAAAAAAGGTAGCTTCCAAGACTATGTCTCTTCAATGCCATTCAGTTGTGTAGAAGACAGAAATAAATAGAATAGAAGCAGGGGAAAAGAAAACTTGTGTTACCATCCAGCCATGGAGTCGGTGCAAGAGTAATAAAGAACTGACTTCCATTTGTGTTAGGGCCAGCATTTGCCATGGACAAAATTCCAGCTCCACTATGTTTTAACTCAGGTTTTATTTCATCCTCAAACTTTGCGCTGCAGATAATAGACACAAAAGCAAATGAGGACAATTTCTAAATGAGCACAAATTACTGAGAGCTCTTTTGACCAAAATACAAAATGGATTTCATGGACCCAAATCTGACTCCTCAAGAGTAGATATTCTTGAGTCAGATTTCAATCCAGGATATCCATTTTGAATATATTATATTGAATTAAAGGTAATCATAGGTAAACGGTTAACAACCAAAAAAAAAAAAAGTTATTCATAGGCAAGAGGTGTTTTTTACTTGAGACCCCAAAATATTTTCACCGCAAATGATCTAGGTACATTTCTTGCAATCATAGACTTTTTCTTTCCTTCATAACTGAGTAGACACCCCTTTAATTGAATAGCAAACTCTACACTTCAAAATGTACGGATTGCCAAAATGAGGTGTCCACTTAAATGTTTTCCAAATTACTGTAATCCTCTTCTAGAAATCTAGAATTGCAGCATCTTAGTTATGTAGTGCATTTAAACATTGAATGAAAAAAGGCTTCAAAAAACTTCGGGACATTAATATACAAGAATTTGATTCGCCAAGATCCTATCAACAAGTTCATGTATCTAGCACATCATTCATGTTCAATAAGAAAATCCAGGGTGTTGCCATTAACAAGCACTAGTGGATCAGGTACCATCAAATTTCAATTTTTTTTTTTGATAATGTTCATCAAATTTCAAAATTAAAATCACTGATACAAGAATAGTACCAAGAGGGTAGACGTCTCAAAAGTCCATGAACTGCATGCCACATTCATCGATGAAAGGGGAAAAATGGAACAGAAACACTGATATAAACCTTAACCTCAGGATTCTAAATCCTTGATGGACTAAGGAACTCAAAGTGTTCAAGATCCTTTCCTTCAATTTCTCTTATAAGTTGTTCAGGATTCTATTGGTTTAGATTTCTTTCTAAAAAGCCTTTTCTCTTTAAAAGCCCCAAAAACCTTTAATCATGCACAAGTATAATAAGTGGATAACATCCCTAAACAAAACTTTTGAGTACCTGCAACAGTTTGAACATTCACAAAGGTAACACTCTCTCTACATGCGCACCACGTCGAGTATTTCATTAACACAAACATATATTTGATATCATGTCCAATAAATTCTTCATTATTCAACTTCCACATTCTATTTTCTAATTCAACAAAGAAACACTGAAAACCCATTCCTTCTTTTCACTATAAGATAGATATTTTAAGAAGTACCAATATCAACGTTTTTTAACTTGCCTCGGACTCAGCCCCGAACCAAAGCAAGTACGTTGGCAGGGCAGAGTCAGGGCCCAAAAGGCCCTAAAATAAATATTCAAAAACATTGTTTAAAATAAAATAAAATTTCTAAAAGTGAAATAAAACAATAGGAAACATAAAAAGTCCAAAAAAAGAGGAATGGAAAAGTAAAAAATATATAAAACGTGGATATAGAAAAATTGGTTTATGGTTGGAGACATTTTAGAAAAATCCATAAAAGGAGGAAAGTATAAAAATGGGCCATATGACAAGAAAAACTCACAAATCAATGTAAAGAACACCCACGTTACATACATAATTTCTATACATTTAAACATCCAAATAACATAAATAATTTGTATACATGGATTCCATAGTTTTATCTACTTCTTATGATTTTTTAAAAAAAAAATTTTAAGTGGCCCCAGTTGTACCGTAGTACTCGGCTCAGCAAGGAGCCGAGATCGAGTAACTCAACTGAGTCTGAGTGGACTTGGCAGCCGAGGTTTCAATCAACAATTAATATATACGCAAAAAATCAGAATCGTGTCTCCGGATACAAACAAACCAAAACCAGTAGCTCACAACAAGACACAACTCCATTAAGATGAATACTTTCAGCACTACATAAATCAATGCCCCCAAAAATACCTAAAATATTAGGAAAAAATGATCTTAATAACTCACCCATATATGGAATCCCCACCCCTTCCTGTACCAGTGGGATCCCCACCTTGCACCATAAAGTCCTAGGTCCATCAAGAAACCAAAATAGCCAAACTAATCAAATAAACCTATTAAAAAGAAGCATCTCAGACAGAAATTTTAATATATATACACACAAAAATTGTGAAACCAAAAAGAGCAACTCTAATCAAACAAAACCTTAAAACATATGCAATTCAGACTGAGGAAAAAGGAAAAAACATAAATTTGATGAATAAACAATTTGGAAAAGGAACCAACTTTAATTATCCTGTGAAACTTC
Organism: Amborella trichopoda; assembly: GCF_054954075.1. Classification (NCBI taxonomy): domain Eukaryota; kingdom Viridiplantae; phylum Streptophyta; class Magnoliopsida; order Amborellales; family Amborellaceae; genus Amborella; species Amborella trichopoda. The sequence goes on along the minus strand of NC_142346.1, from coordinate 3,431,586 downwards.
ACATTATTGTAGTACCCCCTTCTAGAAAGCTCGATGAAATTCCTGCAAGTTTTAGGCGTGTGCCGATCATATAGCTGCAAAAACAAAAAAAATAAAAAGATAAAAAAAATGAATATAAAGATAGAGAAACATGTATCAGAGGGTAGAATAGATAATATTGTGACCTCAACGGTAACAGGCCCCATGGAGGTCTCGAGTGTGACCTCCGGTGCTCCATCCTCTCCCGCCATTTTCAGTATAGCTTTCGCAAAAGCAAGCACGGGGTGCTGGTTATATAAGCGAATCACAATAAAATTACAGAAAACCCCTTCGTTTGTCATGGAGAAAGACCGCGGGTCCGGTGACCCATATAACCGGTCCGTGTAACGGCCCGAGGTACCGACTAGGTAAAAAAGTTTTTATAAAAATCCAAATAAAATAACAAAATATCAAAATTTTATTTAAAGTAAAATTAATCAAAACAATTAAAAAATGAGTGAAAAGATAGATTTAAAAATCAATTTGTGATATGGGTATTTTAAAAATAATCTAAAAAAGAAATGTAAAAATAAGCATTTACGGCCGAAATACTCTTCAATGTTTGCCAAAATAATAGAAAACATATAAAAATACGTTATGAAGAAATTTCTTGTTTTTTAGATTTTTAATCAGTTTTTGTAAACTTTTTTAAACTTGGGAACTTGACCACCAAAACCAGGCTTAACAAGACCCGCCCATGGGTTGGTTTAGGATAACTCGGCTGGGGCCGGTTTGACCCAACCGGTTTGTCTAATAATTCTATTATTCGTATTTGAAAGCCCGGATGAGTAGGGTGGATTGTTCAAACCATAACTTCATGCTGAATTCCCAAATTAATGATCCAGATCAATCCAAATCGATGATTTAGAAAAATTAAATTAAATTAAAAATTAAAATATAGATTTATGAGGTGGGGATAAAGGAGGACATTAAAAAATATTACATAAACTTTGTAAAAAAACAAAAAATAAAGAAAATATGAAAGGGGAGGGTCTAGGTCTAGGTGTGGGTGTGGGTCAAGGTGTGGGTGTGGGTGTGGGTCAAGGTGTGGGTGTGGGTGTGGGTGTGGGTCAGGGTGGGGGTGGGGGTGCGGGGAACTAGGCTGAAAGCAATACCATCTAGTTATACCTCACCTAGTTTTATCCTAATCGGCGATCCAGGTCAGAAATCGCCGGACTTTAAACATTGATTATTCCAATTAATTGCCCAAGCCCGTCATATAAATTTGCATTCATTGGTCATTGGTAATGTGGAACTAGGATTGAAGATGCTATCTCTTGCAAGTCATGAAATAAATTCATGGCGCACAGATGAACCAAAATTGTATAACACTTACATGATTCACATCATATTCATTCATATTGGTGCTTTAAAATCCGGATTAGTGAGTTGAAATAGTTGTCAGCCGAACTTATTTGTAGGTCGGTTACACTGATTCGCCTGAAAGAAATCAGAGACAAATAAAAATAGAAAATTTAGGGAGATGGAAATAGAGAAAAATATATTTTTTTTCGAACACATTTTCAACATTTTAAATGTTTCAAAACATCTAAGAAACATGAGTTTATAGAGATAAATGGTTTTTTAGATCATCTAAATGATTCAAAACCATTGTATTTTTAAGTCATTTATGAGTTGGAATTTTTAAATTATTCAGTACCCCTAAAATCAGGGGGTTTAGAGAGGAAATTTTAGGGAATAAAATAACTGATTGATTTAAATGGATTGATTAAAAAATTAGGGCTTTGGTCCTACTTTTTATTCATAATGTTAGTGGGCTTGATCCTAGATTTTTGTTAGGGACATTGTAAATATAAGAGGACAACAAAATGAGACAAAATTTTGATAAATCAAATGAAAGTAGAGAGAAACTATATCAAGAATGGTGAATAGGATTCCAAAATGGTAGAACAAAAACAACCCAACTTCTATCTTGAGATTTAAGAGGTTTTAAGTTTTTAGTAATTTTTAGTAGTTTTTTGTTAGGATTATTGTAGTTAAGCAAAAGGAACAATTTGGGACAAAATTTGAGAAAGTTTGGCGAAGAAATGAGAGAGAAATCGATGTTTCTCACACACTCATACTGATTCCATAACAAAACCGAGCGAGTTCCAAAAAACAAGTCTCAACTTTGATTCATGGGGTACTCTAAACCGGTTCTTACATGATCCAGCTAACTGATTTTTTAAACACTTATTCATAGTATTCGTTCTCACATTTCTTTTTAGAAGTTTAGCAAATGAGCACATGGGTTGGTGGAGGAAACTTTTTAGTTATCTTGGTATTTGAAATTTTGAAATTTGAAGTAATGGTACAGTCAATACAAAGTTAGAATCTTGGAGGGATGCTTTAAAATTCAAAGGTTTTAAAATTAGTTTGATTAAGATAGAGTATATAGAGTGCAAATTTAGTAATAATAAGAGTATAGACGAGAAAGTAGTTAATATTGATGGCTAGGAAGTACAAAAAAGACTGCATTTTCGATATCTTGAGTCGATAATCAAGGAAAATGAAAAGATCAAGGAAGATATCACACACAGAATTAGAGTTTGGTGGGCGAAGTGGAGATGTACAACTGGAACTTTATGTGACCATCGCATACCAATGAGGCTAAATGGCAAATTCTACAGGACAATGGTGAGACGAGCTTTGCTCTATGGGGTTGAATGTTGGGCGAACAAAAATTAATATGTCTATAAAATGAGTATAGCAGATATGAGAATGTTGAGATGGATGAATAGCAATACAAGAAGGGATAAAATTCAAAATAAATCTATTCGAGAGAATTTAAGATGGCACCAATAGACAAAAAAATGAGAGAGAGTAGACTTAGGTGGGTTGGCCATATGTGGCGCCAACTAAGTACAATGCATATTAAGAGGTGCGAGTTAGTTTAAGTGAAATGACTGAAAAGACGAGGGGTACGCCCAAAAAGACATGGTTAGAAGTAGTCTGATAAGATATAGAGATTTATGGTATCATTGAGGATATGACTTTTAATAGAGCATAATGGAAAACCAAGATTCATGCAGTCGACCCCAATTAATTATGAAAGAATAAAATGATGATGATGATGGTATGATATAGTGATCCATCTTACCCAATGAAAATGATCAAATTTTGCTTTTATCAACATGGAGATATCAAAATCCGTTGTTGCTTTGTATAATTATGGAAAATGTTTGTATAAGGTGTCAACATTATAATGTAGCAGTAAGATGTATCTTAAAAATCAACTTGTAGAGGGTCATTTCAATGTCAAAAAACCGTTCAGTTCATCATTTTGACCTCTATATGTATAGATATCAAAAAAAAAGTATTTATAATCTTAAAAATAGTGCACCATGTAATATATTATCTACACTGCCCAAGTTTAATTTTTTTTAAGTATTTAAGGATTTACTCAATCTATACTATTTTTGAAGCTTGAAATTTTATTAATAGAGGTAAATATAAATTATTAGACTATTGTAAGAGTTTTTGATTGTTGAAAGTTAACACCTTATGCAAAGGGCACCCATATATTATTACCCTTTCTTCTTCTTATCCTTGATTAATATATTGACACATATCCTATACTCCCTTGGACGCATAGTTTACATTTATTCTCTAGGTTAGAAGACCTATTTGAGATAATTTTTTTTATTTTAAAATTTTGGGGGCTTTAAGAATCACTGGATCATTATTATCAAAAGAAAAAAAATTTGAAATTTGAGTTTTATAACACTGAGATTTTACCTTTTAAAAATTGAACAGTCTTTATTCAATCTTGAGATATTATTTTTCTCAAGGCTTAGCTTGTACAATTAAAAGATTATTTTATTGAGGTTAATCTATGGGTAAGAGAAGTTACATCTCCAACATTAGGATCCTAAAATTAATCCTTGGCGGGGTTTTACCTGAGGGATTAAATAAACAGTATACTCCCAAAAGAGTATACTATCTTTTAGCTTAATATATTAATAAGTTCCAAAAAAAGTTCTCTCACCAGCTCGACCAAAGGAATTACCATCATCATCGTGAAGACTTTTTTCTAACTAATCGCAGTCGAATCTCCACCATTCTACTTAAGGTGTGGTTTCAATAAGGTCGAACCTTAAACAATAAAATTAAGCCACACCTCTAAATTTAATCATAAATATAAATTCGGCATCAAAGATTCTTAAGATGATTTGAGAATAAATTTTTATCTCTAATTATAAAACTTGAAACTCTAAAAATGGTTCAAATCAAGTTGATATATAAAACACATGAAAATCTAAAAAATGGACGGTCCAAATAATGTGTTGCAAGATACACAATTTATAAAATATTTTTTTCTTTTCATATTCATATATCTTGATGTCTAGAAAATCAAGTAAAGAATTTTTCAACATCAAAACAACCTTATATGATAGATTTTTGAGGTGCACTTTCAATCTACATTTTAAGATTGCAACCTTATGCAAATTTTTTCCTTCAACTTAAGCAGATATATTATACGTTCCAAATTCATGATAAATAAAATTCAACCCTTTAACCGAGGAAGGGGAGGGGTCAAGAGAAGGTCCCATCTTGGAATGGGAACCGCATGGACGGCAAGAGCGAGACGTCCTCGCTGATGAGACGAGTTCCGTTTAGATGTTTTCGTGATAATAGAGTTTGTTAGGCGCAATTTAATGAATTTTACTCCTTGCCCCTCCTCCTTCACCTCAACAGTCACAATTGCATCTCTCTCTCTCTCTACCCTTTCTGCTAACCCCTCTCTATTTTCTTTCCTTTACCTCTTTGGCTCTCTGTTTTTTCCCTTTTCTCACCCCTCTTGCTCTCTACCCTTTCTTCTCGTACCCATCTTTCTCTCTCTACCCTTTCTTCTCGTACCCATCTTTCTCTCTCTACCCTTTCTTCTCGTACCCCTCTTTCTCTCTCTACCCTTTCTTCTCGTACCCCTCTTTCTCTCTCTACCCTTTCTTCTCGTACCCCTCTTTCTCTCTCTACCCTTTCTCTCACTTGCACGATGTAAAATTGAATTGCCCCCGATCTGCCTGTCAATCTCCCGCCTCTCTCTCTCTCTCTCCCATCTGCCCGTCAATCTTCCTTTCTCTCTCTCTCTCTTCTCCCGTTAACCTACAAATTGTCTCACCCCTCTCTCTATCGGCCACTCTCTTTCTCTGTTACACTTGACCTTTTAGCTCTCTCTCTCTCTCTCCAACTTTGTGGGCATCAAGCAAGTGGCAAGTTTGGGCCATGGCGATCCTGTATGCAGTGGTAGCGAGGGGAACAGTTGTACTCTCAGAGTTCAGTGCGGTGACTGGTAACACAGGGGCTGTAGCCCGAAGGATCGTGGAGAAACTCCCACTCCCTGCCCAGCCTGATTCACGCCTCTGCTTCTCTCAAGATCGATACATTTTCCATATCTTAAGATCTGACGGCCTCAATTTCTTATGCATGGCTAATGACACCTTCGGAAGTGAGTAAACAACGGTTTACTCTCGTTTGATTCTATTTGTTTTTTTGAATTGATTGTTTTTGTTTAGTTTGATTTTATTTGTTTTTGTTGAATTGATTGTTTTTGTTTAGTTTGATTCTGGGTTTTGGGATGTTTTGTGAGTTTTGATGATGTTTGTTGGAGTGTTTCCGGTAAGATTTGGGGTTAATTGCCGAGGGATTTGGTTCGTAGCATTCATTTTGGCTGCATTACGGTTAATTGTTACTGAGATCAGATGATATGAATTCTGATGTCTTATTGTTTAGTAATCACTGAGTTTAGTTCTTAATTTTGATCCAGTTGAATTTGAATCTGTCCCTAGTAAGATTGTGTGAAATGATACACGCAGAGAGAGAGAGGGAGAGATGATTTCATAGTTTGATGCGATGTTTTTTTAACTCATCCCTGGCCTTGGACTTGGCCCTGGTCCGAGCCGAGTACTAATCTTAGTCCAAGTGACTTGAGTCCGAGTGACTTGGCCTAGTAATGTCATCATCATCATAGCCTTTTTCCAATTAATTGGGGCCGGCTACGCAAATCCCGATATGCCAATATGCTTTATTAAGGGCCATACCTCCGTTGAGGTCATAAGTCCGCTACCTTTTTTCACGACTTCTAATGATGTTTTTTTGGCTACCCCTTGCCTTTTTTTAGCCTTCCACTTGAGCTATGGCCTAGATTGATTTATAATTGGGGATATTTTAGAAAAATCTAAAAAAAGAAAATACAAAAATATAGCATTTGGCAACATAAACTCACAAATCATTGTATAGCACATCCAATTGCATGTATAACTTTTACATATTAATCCTACAAGTTTATATAATTTTATGTTTTTTTATATAATTTGGGTACGCCGTGGGACTCGGTTGAGTAGTAAAATGCTGGTTTCATATATGTGCTCTCCTAAGCATACTCTCATGCTTTCTTATGTTGTGGGACTCAATCTTTGGCTGTAGGTTTTTTCATTGGCTGGTCACTTATTGATTAGGCTATGTATTTCATATTAAATTTTTCAGTATATAATTCACCTTTTATTTTGCTTATGATTGCGGAGAATCTCCCTAGAGCTTTTTGATAATTTTGTCAATTATTCATTTGGCACTGGAGAACACTTTGAAACTAGAAACTTACATTTCAAAGCGTATTTTGTCTTATTTTTTCCTTTGCTTGACAACGCAACATTTCAAACCTAGAACGCTGACATGGTGAAAGTCGAACATAGGATGGCTTATTATGATCCTCTTAATGGGATGCATTGGGGTGTAAGAAAGCAAACAATTTTATTTTTTTAATTGTATTATTTGGATTATACAATCGGGTTACCTTATTGATCTTACTACCACACATCCTGGAAGAAGTTATTTTAACAAGATATGAAGATGTGAGGTGATCTTTCCATTAGTTTTTTATTTCAATAGCAATAATGCTGATTGTATTCATGGTTTTTTTACTTTGATAAGTTGGAGTGCGGGCCCCAGTGAAAAAGCACACAGTTATTTGTTGACACCTCTTTCAAATTTATGCTAAATGATCTTTAAATAACAGTCTCCAACAGGATATGAAGATGTAAGATGATGCCATACCATGATCAACTTACTAGTTTGTATTTCTCGAGTCAATTTGTTCTCAAGGAAACTTTACTCTTTTCTTTAGGAGAACCTTTAAATAAGGTTGCACCCTTAAAATGTAGAATTAAAGATGCACCTCAAATATCCATCATAAAAGGTTGTTTGGTTTTTGGAAAACCCTCTAATTGATCATCTCGACATCGAGATGTATGAATATGAAAAGAAAAAAAGATTTCGAGTCCACAAAATAGTGTCTTGCACACATTATCTGGACCATCCATTTTCAAGATTTTCATGTGTTTATAAATCTACTTGATTTGAACCATTTTTAGAGTTTTAAAATTTTATAATTAGAGATAAAAATAGATTCTCAAGTCATCCTAAGAATTTTTTATATCAAAATTACATTTATGATAAAATTTAGAGATGCACCTAGATTGGATTGTTTAAGGTTGCTACCTTATGCAAACCACACCCTTTCTTTTATTGTTAAGGAGATGTTATCCTTTGGGAGTTGAATCTGGTTGGGGGTCTTCTACATCTCGATTTGGAGCTTTTAGGATCATTATTCCTGTCTCTAAAGTATTTATTGGAGTGACAGGGGAGATAACCTTAGAATGCTTGACATTTGAGACACTTTGACACTCATATGACTTTTACTTTGAGAGAGTTTAGATGGGGAGGTCCACATGATAGCTTTCAAGCTTCCTAGCGCAGACCAGTTTCCCCATGGATTTGGTTTAAGTTTTTTAGTAGAATATAAAACATGTGAAAGGTTTAGACTTTGGCTTATTTATCCATATTATAGTTCTGTTGTTTATGAGATTGGCTACAAAATACACCGGCAACTTCATGTGGTGAGGCCAATGTAAAAGAACTTGGCTTGGGCTTGGGCTTGGTACTCAGCCATTGCCTGAGCCGAGTAATAGAGCACCTACTTTGCATAGATTAGGCATACAGGCGTTCCAACCTATTCTATTGGAGGGACGTGCTATTTGTTTACAACCATTAGTTCGTAAGCGATTCAATGCAGACTTCGATGGGGATCAGATGGCTGTTCACGTACCTTTGTCTTTTGAAGCTCAAGCAGATGCCCGTTTGCTTATGTTTTCTCATATGAATCTCTTGTCTCTGGCTATTGGAGATCCTATTTCTGTACCAACTCAAGATATTATTATGGGCCTCTATGTACTAACGATTGGGAATCGTCGAGGTATTTGTACAAATAGGTATAATTCATGTAACCACAAAAACTATCAAAATGAAATAGTTGACGAGAATGACTATAAGTATACAAAAGAGAAAGAACCTTATTTTTGTTGTTCCTACGATGCGCTTGGAGCTTATCGTCAAAAACAAATCAACTTATACAGTCCTTTGTGGCAAATCAACTTATACAGTCCTTTGTGGCTTTGGTGGCAACTAGATCAATGTGTGATTGCCTCAATAGATAGAGAAGTTCCCATTGAAGTTCAATATGAATCTTTGCCAGCTACCTATAGATTAGTAACAGTAACGGTAAAAGCTAGGGCGTTGTTGATCGTGACACAATGCGATATGAGTGAGCCCACAAGCACAAGCTCCTGCAGTTAGCTCAAGAAAAACTTGGGTGAGTCTTAGTGGACTTGCGTGAGTCCTATACAAGCTGAACAAGGGCTAAAAATTGCCAAAAAAGGTAAAAAAATTTAAAATCCAGAGAAGTTATACAAAGCTAGTTTATAAAAGGTGGACAAAGTAAATAGGAGATGAAAATGGAAAAGAAGTTTGATTTCTAGCTTGAAACAATTCAGAAATATCAAGAAAAGGAAAAGCAGAAAAATAGAGCATATAGCAAGAAAAGTTCAAAATCATCATAAAAAACATTAGTTACAAAAATTATATAGAAATGACATCATATTGCATTATCAAAAAATAACATCATATTTCTAAACCTGAGTTTATACTTCAAATTCGCCTAGGCAACATGCTGAGGCTGAGTAACTCATCTAAGTCGACTTGAGCAGTCCTCCAACACTGATTGAACCTAAGTGAACCTCCTCTATCTTAGTATCTGATTGGTCTAAGTCATAGTTGCTGGGCCCAGGGATCTCCCAATATTGGTGGTGACCCCACGCCAGAATCTTGTCTTGGGCACTCCGGGAAAGGGATCTTTAAGAGATTTCTATTGTTAAATTTTAGGATCTCGTTCCCCACTGTTAAGGATCTCAATTCCTATTGTCAGGGATCTCAATTCCAACCTTAAGGACCAACATAACAACCAAAACTAATGATTTTTTAATTTATAGCTAGCTAGCAACACAATTATACATTTAATATAGTTGCATTGCATGCTGACTATAAATAAAGATATCACTACTGTAGACAGTATATATGTCCTAGAGTATACATACTTTTGAGGTTGTGAGCAAGATCCCCACAAGGTTGGGATCAAGATCCCAAAAGGTTGAGATTAAGATCCACAGAAGGTTGGAATCGCGATCCTAAAATTTGAGGATCTTGACCCCTAACATATGCATTAATAGTTGATGCTCCCAACCATAGGGATCTTCTGGTATGGATCTTCTGGTATTTCATGATCCCACACTCTTAATCCTGATCCTGCTCTCAATCCCAACAACTATGATTCAAATTGAGTGGTTAATCCTGAAATGATTATAGCATGATTTCTGGAATGCTTTGGGGTTAATAGAAACTAGTTCGTGACAGTGTAGTTATTTCTGTTATGAGGTTATTAGGTGAGCTGTGCCTGACCTATGAGATAAAAGTGGTGGGATAAAGGGAATGGAGAGCGGGCCTATTAGAAACTGGCAGTTTCCTTATTTAAAGTGGGCTCTTAAAAGAAGTTGATGTTTTGTGGTGTTCTGCAGTTTATTACTAGTTCATCCACTAGAATAGGTCTTGGCACTACCTCTATAACTTCACATTTGTATGCTACTTCCTTGATAGGCACTATGTTCGCTTCTGTATTGGCTAATGTGCATCATGATGTCGTTCAATTGCTTTCCCAGCTTTAGTGTTGTAAGATTATCAACTAAAATGGTCCTCTCATTCTTGATTGTTTGATTCTTGTGCATCCTATCATATGAATTGTAACTGCGCAGGTTGCTCTCTAAATGCGATCAAGTAGATATCATGACGGTGAATGGCTTTCCTTTGTGTTTCGTTAATACATCTCATATCACTCCACCCCAAAACCCTGCCTTCATCTATATCTAATATCTTTTCTGTGGGAAACCATGTGACCTGTTGTTTGAAGGACAATTCAATGGATAGAAATGCAAAATTCAAATATTGATGAAAAATAAAAATTCAGGATGATAGGCAATGTTTTAGAGTTGGTTAGAACTGCCCTGGTTTGGTCCAAATAAATAAATATATAAACGAAGGGATTGGGGGGGGGGGGGAAGGCAAAAAACTAGCATTCGCAGTGACTAGTTACCTGATTGACAGGTTTCTGCTTATTGGGCAATTCATGTTTCATGGAATATTACATTTATGGTCATCTCAGCCAAAAACCTTGTTTGTTTTGCATGCAGCTATGATACGATTGATTTATGGAGAAACAAGTCAAACTAACTCTATAGTGGTTAATGAAAGTCTCTAATCCATGACTGCATTATTTTCTAGAGTAGGTTGATAGAATGTTGGGCCGTCAAGAAACAACATATCTATAGAATGTTGGGCGGTCAATAAACAACTTATCCATAGAATAATTATAGCTCAGATGAAGAAATTGAGATGAATGAGTGGCAAGACAAGAAATGATAGTACTCGGAATGAATATATCCAAGGGAACTTATGAGTAGCTCCAATAGGCGACAAGATGACGGAAAGTCGAATTAGGTGTCTGGCCATGTGCAATGTTGACCTAGAACAACACCAGCTAGGAAGGGTGATTTGGTTCAAGTGGCTCTAAAATGGCAAGGAGAATGCCCAAAAGACATGGACGGAAGTAGTGAGAAGAGATATGCTAGCATATGGTCTAACTAAGATTGTAGCCCTTGATAGAGAGGGATGGTGGAACAAGATTCACGTAGCCCACCCTAAATAGTTGGTGTAAGGCTCAAATATTATGAGGTTGATAAAAAACAAATTTTATGGGGACAATAATAATTGTTTTAACTTGTAACCCATTTTTTCTAAGTAGGGTTTCTATCATAATTTTACATGATGTTATTTATTTTAAATTTGTCGTTACATGATATCTCTACTCTATTGTTTAGCACTTATTACTAATCCTAACATGGATTATTCCCCTAATTCTTAGGTTCCTTCACATGCCCCAACTTTCAATACTTCCTTTTTTTTTTCCTTCTTGTGTGATGCCTTGTTCGAGTATTCACATTAAGATGTTGCACTATCATGTATAATATAGGATCTTTCCTTCTTTTGGTGCTTCAGGGCGTATTCCTTTTGCATACTTGGAGGATATTCACATGAGGTTCATGAAAAACTATGGAAGGGTGGCACATTCTGCTCCAGCTTACGCAATGAATGATGAGTTTTCAAGAGTCTTGCATCAGCAAATGGAGTACTTCTCAAGTAATCCAAATGCTGATACTCTCAACCGTGTCCGTGGTGAAGTTGGTGAGGCAAGTGTCTGTGATGGAGTCAAACCGACTAATAGAAATAAGGGCAAATGATTGCATAATGCAGGCTTTTTTCGCTGCCTGCAAGCCAGCACATCTGGGCCATTCATGTCAAAATGATCAAATCACATAATAGTCTAGATGGGCCCACTTTCATGCAATGGGTGGGGCCCACATTTTTGGGATGTATGGTTGAGGTGTCCATGCCTTAAGGAGATATATACCTGGCTTATGCAATCATTTTGTTAAAAAGGTGATTGGGTCAAACCCATTATTTTGGTTATATATTGCTGATAATTTGTGAACAACTGGTCTGATCAAGAAAAATTTTCAATACCTTTTCTTTGGAAAACAGATTATGAAATGTTGATAAGTTAAGACCACAAGATGTAACTATGCATATCACTAGTTGCCCTTCAGTATTAAACTTAAGGATTTTGGGACGGTTTCTCCACATTAGGCTGCGGCCAAGAACTACCATTTCAGAAATCAGGTTTTGGACTTGGCCAATATTTTTCATTCATGTAGTTAGTTGAAAGTGAATGAAATCCAAAGTTCGTATTCTCTGTTAAATTTCGTTGCAAGCTTATAATAGACACGTACATAACAATTGTCATAATTTATAGAAATTTCAACTGCATGCCTTTCTCGTATTGTATACTAACGGTCTTGGTACCCAGATACGTGCTATTATGGTGGAGAACATTGAGAAGATACTCGAGAGAGGTGACCGAATTGAACTTCTTGTCGACAAGACAGCGACAATGCAAGACAGTTCCTTCCATTTCAAGAAGCAATCCCGGCGCCTTCGAAGAGCTTTGTGGATGAAAAATGCGAAGCTTTTGTGAGTACCCACTTTGATAGCTCTATTCAAGAAATACATTTTTTTTATACATACTGAATTTGATCTTTTCTCTGCTTACTTTCTAGGGCGTCATTAACTTGCTTGATAGTTGTGCTATTGTACATAATCATCGCGATCTGTTGTGGGGGCATCACTCTCCAATCCTGCAGGTCATGATTTAGCTGTATCCTAGAGGTAATCTCCTCTCTCTCTCACCCTCCCTCCCCGCCCAATCCCCAACCCCCCCAAGAAAAAAACACCAACACCCCCCAAAGGAGAAAAAAGGGCACTCAAAAACAAAAAAGAACAAAAGTAAGGTATCAGATATAGCTCTTATGATGAATGTGTGGTATTTACAGGTTTTATACATGTTCAAATGAGCTTTTGTATGGAGTGAGGCTTGGAGTTTCATTATTTGAGTTGATCCACGGGCATTGCTTCTTTCACATTTATTGTATCTCAATGTCGGAAAGGAGGTATGTAAATGGCACCTTATGGGTTAGTTCTTATGCTTCCTGATTTTGTTTGTTTTATGTACATGAGTGCCATGTAACAGTGGTAGTTGTATACTGGGGATGTGATTTATTTGATGAAGCAGCTGCAGCCATTCAAAAAAATAAGTACATATATAGAAATAAAAAAATGTGGAAGATGCCGGCTAAATAAGAGTATCTTCAAGCAACTCTATGTTTAAACTATCTTGTGGTCTTATTGTAAAGGGAAAGTATACAATGAGGCTATTTACCTTTGGTACAATGAGGTCACAATTAATCTTGACTATTGGATGTGAAATTGGATTGCTGCATTTATTCCATTGAAAACTTAAATTTCAAAATAAATTTTTTCGAATTTTGTGACACCCCCAAGCAATAAGATTCACTGCGGATGGTTATAACTAATTGTGACCATCTTGTATCAAAAGTAAATGGTCTCATTATATGCTGGTTGGTTGTAAAAAATGTGATGTATCGAAAGTGTGAAAGATCAACCACGAGTGTCTTAAAATAATGAGTCTGTCTTAGTTAGAATGATGACGTGTGTGAACTGTGCCTTGGAATGATGACGTGTGTGTTTGGATAGGTTGGTTGGTGGTGAAATCAAGCCAAACTAATTTTGGGGTTCAAAGTTCTGGAACTTTAAAGTACATTTTAGTCGAGTCTGCGAACTCATGCATCTGCCTCGGTTTTCAATGCTTTTAAACTAAAAAGTTACATCGTAAATTATTGCAAATTTATTCGCTAAAAACGAGATGTTCTTTGAGCAACTAGAAGGAACTTTCAACAACAAATATCACAAAGATAGATAAGTATTTTAAATCCTGGTAATTTTTTATTCCGACCCCACTTTCGCATGGGAATTGGTCCGGATCGAATTGGTTCAAGATGGTACAGGTCATGTCCTGATTCTCTAAAAACCCCTTATATGTTTTTTTTCTTGTTCTTTAAGTTTATTTAATGTTTTTTTAAGTCCTTGTCATTTATCCTGACACTAAAAAATCTTATTTTAATATTTACGTTTATTTTATTTTATTTATTTTATAATGTCTTTTTTAGACTGATTTAGACCTCAATCCGATCTAAATGGCTAATCTAGCAATTTGATAAGGATATGTGGGTGAAAGATTAGCCCGATTGATTCGGGTTTTGAGACACTTGAGATGGACGATTTTGAAATCCATCCCATTCAAATTTTCATTCAGATTTATGATTTGCGTCTGATTCCTATAATGTTTTGAATCCAGCTGGAAATTTGAACCTCTACTTTTCCTTTGCAACTAATCTGAGGCTTTTTGTTATGGGAAAAGTTTATATAGAGCTTAGGCTTTAAACAATCAAATTAGAGCCTACCTCAAAAATTTCACTAGAAGAGGTTGTTTTGATGTCCAAATATAGTCAAATTGATCATCACAACATCAAGATGCATGGACTTGAGAGGAAAATGGATTTCAAGTTTTGGAAATAGTATATCTTGTAATGCATTTTTGGACCGTCAATTTTTAAGTTATACAAATTTTCATAGATCTGTTCGATCTATATTATTTATGAAGCTTTAAATTTTATAATTAAAAATAAAAATATATTTTAAGATTAGTCAAAGATTTCCAGTATTGAAATCACATTTCTCAACACTATTTGAAGATGAGCTCCAATTTGATTGTTTAGAGCCTTGGCTCTATACAAATCGTGCCCTTTTTATTTTTTGTTATTTCTTTATAAATAATTAGAATGTTTTAGGACATTGTAATGTGCAATTTTTTATTTTTTTTTGGATTTATTTTTTTTGCAAAAGGGCATTATACTCCCATGATAGTATAGTAGTTATTCCTTTGGATAAAATCAATATGGAAGGAATTTTATCCTTTTCAACCTTTGGTCTAACCTCAGTTAAAAATAAAAAAATAAAAAAAAATTTCTAATTGAAATCTCTATGTACTAAGAAAAAAAAAGGATTTCAAGGTTGAGGAATTTTAAGACCTCAAATTTTGGGGATGTAACCTTCGACCAGAGTAAAAAAAAAAAATCTAAATTGGAATCTCTATGTGCTAAAAAATAATAATCTCAAAGGTTGAGTAGCAACTTTTTAAGGCGAGATCTACTAATAAAAAACTTAAAAGTCAAATTTTTTTCATCGGAAAATAATATCTAGTGATTCGTAGGTGGTTCTCAAAATTTTATACTAAAAAAAAAAAGGAAAATCTTTGAAGTAACTCTTTTGACTGAGGGAGCAGGCTTACAGAAATGTCGTCGCGGGAGCAGAGTACACGCACTCTTGTAATTTAAGGAGATTCTGTTGCCTAGGTGCCACAGCATCGGCGGTGTGATCCTTGTCTTTTTTCACGGGTAGGCTGATGATTCTGATGCCTTTTCGTTTGCTTCCATTTAACACCAACCTTCATGAAATGACAAAAATACCCTTCATCCCCAATGACATTGACCGTCCAGAGGGTACACATTTTAAAGTTGGGGTCTTTGTAGCTTGCGTGTCCCTCAAAATAAGACAATACCACTTTCGTGCGTAGGCGCACAGTAGCTTGAGGAGGAGAGCCTCTCATGGTCTCTTTCGTATTTTAGCATAATGTCCACACCTCCATGCTGGTAGGCGCCCCTTCTCCCTCTCTCTCTCTCTCTCTACCTTTCTCTCTCCTCTTTCTCACACCTCAAGCCTCCCTTTCCCTCTCTCTCTATCGTATTTTAGCATAATGTCCACAACGCCATGCTTGTAAGGTCCCCTTCTCTCTTTCTCTCTCTCTCTCTCTCCTCTTTCTCACACCTCAAGCATCCCTCTGTCTCTCTCTTTCGTATTTTGGCATAATGTCCACACCATCCTTGTGAGTTCCCTTCTCTCTCTGTCTCTTATTTTTCTCACACCTCAAGCAGCTCTCTCTCTCTCTCCCTCTCTCACCTCAATATGCTTGTAATCCCCCTTCTCTCTCTCTCTCTCTCTCAACTTGGTTCATGCGCCAAAGAGTGTGCATATAGTGGGGGATCACAATGGGAGTATGTGGCTTCTTAAGAATTCAAAGGATATGGTTTTCTTCTACATTTTCGTACCAAAAATTGATTTTCTCTATTGCGACCAAAGGTTAAGTGTGTTTAGTTTTTTTAAAAAAATAGGGGCATTTTGGTCACTCACTTTGAGTAAGCCAAGGGGCACATGGCCGGCCTTTTATTAATCCGTCGTCCACTCTGCGACCCATCAAGTCGTTTTCCGCTCAAGAATGAGGTATCCTCCTCTCCAAACACATTTCTAGATTCTCCATTAACCATTTCCCTATCGCTGTACTTATAACCCCCCAGACGTGAAACGATTCCAGTCTTTCCTCTTAGACCTTGCTAATGGAGCGTCTTGGCATGCCAATCTCTTTTCAGCCTCCCAAGGTCACAGAAACCCCAGCTACAGGCTTTTTTGCGCCACCCATGACAACCAAAACCACCAGAAGTGGTATTTTCAGGCAACCTAGCTCCACCATAACCGCCGTTAATGGCTTTTCCCAGCTGCCGATCTTCACCAAATCTCACGGTAATGGCTTTCTTCGAACACCTGTGTTCGGCCCGACTGCCAACTCATCGAAAATACGAAAGCCGTCGAGAAGAATTCCTAGAGTTCTTTGTCGTGTAGACAAGAGCTTTCTTAACATGAAACCCGGACCATGCCGCGATCTCATAGACATGTCCCTGCATTGGGGCGATGGTTCCAGCCAAATGAAAACTGATGTGGTGATCCTAGGAGCTGGCCCAGCCGGCCTTTCTCTTGCTGAGAAGGTGTCGGCGAGTGGTGTTCGGGTTGTATGTATTGACCCCTCACCCCTTGCAGTTTGGCCCAATAACTATGGTGTTTGGGTCGATGAGTTTTCACCCTTGGGCTTGGAAGATTGCCTTGACCATGTGTGGCCCCTCGCGTCTGTTCTTTTGGATGATCAGAAAGTCAAATATTTAGATCGCCCCTATGCCCGGGTTAGCCGCAATGCCTTGAAGAGGAGGCTCCTTGAGGGGTGTGTAACAAATGGTGTCAATTTTCTTAGAGCCAAGGCTTGGAGGGTGGAGCATCAAGAGTTCTCCTCCTTAGTGAATTGTGATGATGGTAGTGCCATCAAGGGGAGTTTGGTTGTAGATGCCACTGGTTTCAAAACTCCTTTCATGGAATATCCTAAGAATAGGAATCATGGGTACCAAATTGCTCATGGAATCTTGGCTGAGGTTGAGGGGCACCCATTTGACCTAGACAAGATGGTGTTGATGGATTGGAGGGACTCTCACATGGGAAATGAACCCTACTTAAGGGAAGGTAACAGGAGGCTGCCTACATTTCTCTATGCCATGCCCTTAGGGCCCAACTTAATATTTTTGGAGGAGACATCATTAGTGAGTAGGCCTATATTATCATACCTGGAGATTAAGAAGAGGATGGTGGCTAGGCTAAGGCACTTGGGTATTGTAGTGAAAGAAGTACTAGAAGATGAGAAGTGTGTCATCCCAATGGGAGGCCGACTTCCTATAATCCCCCAAAATGTGGTTGGAATGGGTGGAAATGCAGGGCTAGTGCATCCTTCAACTGGGTATACAGTGGCTAGAAGTTTGGCTGTTGCCCCAATTTTAGCAGATTCAATAGTGGATTGCTTGGGTTCAACTAGGATGATAAGGGGAAGGCAGCTTCATTCTAGGATTTGGAATGCCTTGTGGCCCTTGGATCAGAGAATGGTTAGAGAGTACTTCTCTTTTGGGATGGAGACTTTGTTAAAGCTAGATCTGGAGGGTACTAGGAGGTTTTTTGATGCGTTCTTTGATTTGGATCCATACCACTGGCATGGATTTCTATCATCTAGGTTATCTCTTTCAGAGCTTGCCATGTTGAGCCTAAATTTGTTTGGGAATGCATCTAATCCCTCTAGGCTTGATATAGTTACCAAGTGCCCTTGGCCCTTGTGCAAAATGTTAAGGAATATTGCGTTAGAAATGGTGTAGATGAAGTTTTGTGATGGCACTTTCATGTGTATTGGATCACATTACTTAGTTGATATGGGACCCTTGCAAACTTAACCTTATCATACTTCTAAGGACCTTCATCGCAATTTGTTAAAGTTAGAGAGAGATAGAGATAGAGATAGAGATAGATAGAGAGAGAGAGAGAGAGAGAGAGAGAGAGAGAGAGGAGGTGGGGCAATTTAGATATGTTAGCAAGACTGCAAGGAAACATTTGATGTTCAATGTTCTTTTTTGTTTTGTCTAAATAAATGAAGTATATAATAAGATCTTTTATTTTTGATACGAGGGCACAATTGCTCTTAGATAATCACTCCTAGCCGCTATATTGAAATTGGGTGGTTAGGCGCGGGTCATTGATGGGGCTCGAAGCAAAAAAAAAAAAAAAACTTGTTCGTGAACTTTTAGCTGTTGGATTTCACATGTTGACCTACTTGCATCAAGGATAAACATAGTATAGGATCCCATAAATAGACAAGTAGAAAAGCTTAGGCTGTGCCTTCTTCAGGTCTATGATTACTTAGTGATGTTTTTTATGGCAACTGGGCCTTCATGTCCATGATTGCTTAGTGATGCTTTTTTATGGAAACTTCTCTCTCTCTCTCTCTCTCTCTCTCTCTCTGTGTCTGTGCGTGTGTGTATAAAACTACTATAAATATGATGTCTGTGTGTGTGTATTGTGTGTAACTGCAATTCGATTATCTGCTTGCATGGATTTGTGCCCAATTCAAATCGCTGTCAAAATATTTCACTAGGAAGATCTGGACCATCCAATCAAAGCTTCTTAGTGCCATAAGTTCAAATAATTATCTTGAACTTTCCATAAACCATTCCCAACATGTTATTCTCTCAAGGATCTTATTCTTCTTATACATAGAACATATGGATACCTTAAAAACCTAAACATTGAACTTCAAACAGAGGTTAAAAAAGACAACTGCTAATTAGAAAGCAATTACAAACTCATACTAGAATATATGTAGCTCTCTCGTTGACATTATTGCTGATAAATGGGAGGCGGCGGTGAAGATACTGGCATGTAAGTTAGAGGAGGCGATGGTGGTTTAACATAAACTGGTGGAGGCGATGGTGGTTTGACATAAATTGGTGGAGTATGTGATGGTGGTTTTAGGTGAACTGGTGGTGGATGTGATAGTGGTTTTAAGTGTACTGGTGGTGGATGTGATGGTGGTTGAAAGTAAATAGGTGGAGGTGATGGTGGTTTTAGATGAACTGGTTGAGGAGGTGGTGGTGAGTGGTAAATATGTAGAGGAGGTGGGGGGTGGTAAACTAGTGGTGGTGGTGGTGGTGGTGGTGAGTGTTTGTAAACTAGTGGAGGAGGTGGTGGTGAGTGGTAAATATGTAGAGGAGGTGGGGGGTGGTAAACTAGTGGTGTTGGTGTTGGTGATGGTGAGTGTTTGTAATCTAGTGGAGGAGGTGGAGAGTGATAAACCTGTAAAGGAGGCGGTGGAGGAGATTGATGAATTGGTAGAGGTGGTGGTGGTGGAGACTAGTAAACTGGTGGCGGTGGTGGTGGAGAATGGTAAATAGGTGGAGGTGGTGGTGGGGGAGAGTGGTAAAAATGTAAAGGAGGTGGCAGAGGAGAGTTATAAATTGGTGGTGGTGGTGAGTATCTGTAACCTTGAAGAGGAGGCGTTGGAGGAGACTTATAAATTGGTGGTGGTGGTGAGTATCTGTAACCTTGAAGTGGAGGTGGTGGTGAGTGCCTGTAACCTTGAAGTGGAGGTGGCGGTGGTGAGTGGTAGATATGAGGGGATGGGGGTGGAGTGGGGTAAGTTGGTGGTGGTGGTGGCAGGAAGTGGTAAATTGGTGGTGGTGGTGGGGGGAAGTGTCGAACTATAGGAGGTGGTGGAGAGCGGTACCCATAAGCTGGTGGAGGCGGTGGTGATGGTTGTCTATATACTAGCGAAGGAGGTGGGGGAGAGGGGTAAATTGGAGGTGGTGATGGGGGTGAGCGATATATTGGTTGAGGTGGTGGTGGTGAGTGGTAAACTAGTAGAGGTGGTGATGGGTATCTAAAAACTGGTGGAGAGGGTGGTGGTGGAGAGTGGTAAATTGGAGACAGTGGTGGTTGGTACCTATAAATTTGTGGAGGTGGTGGAGAGTAGAAAATAGGTGGAGGTGGTGGTGGAAAGTGGTAAACTGGAGGAGGAGGTGATGGGTGCCCATAAATTGGCGAAGGAGGTGGTGGAGAGTGGTAAACTGGTGGAGGTGGTGGTGGAGAGTGGTAAGTTGGCAGAGGAGGTGATGGGTATCTATAAACTGGTGAAGGTGGTGGTGGAGAGTGATAAACTTGTGGAGGTGGTGATGGATACTTGAAAATTGGTGGAGGTGGAGAAGGATAAATTGGTGTAGGTGGTGGAGGTGGGAAGTAGTAAATTGGAGGAGGTGGTGATGGGTGCTTGTATATTGGTGAAGGAGGTGGTGGAGAGTGGTAAACTGGAGGAGGTGGTGGTGGAAGATAGTGGTAACTTGGTGGAGGTGGTGGAGGAGAGTGGTAAACTGGAGGAGGTGGTGATGGGTATTTGTAAATTGGCAAAGGAGGTGGTGGAGGAGAGTGGTAAACTGGAGGAGGTGGTGATGGGTATTTGTAAATTGGCGAAGGAGGAGGTGGAGAGTGATATACTGGCAAAGGTGGAGGTGGAGAGTGGTAAATTGGAGGAGGTGGTGGAGAACTTGCATAAACTGGTGGGGGAGGAGATGGTGGTTTTCCATAAAGCGGCGGAGAAGGTGGTGGTCTACGATGAACCGGTGGAGAGGGTGGTTTTTTTGGTGGTTTTCTGAAGGGAGGTGGTACCGAGGGTGGTCGATACACTGGAGGAGGGGATGGTTTATGAACTGGTGGTGGTTTTAGGGGAGGCTTGTGAACAGGGGGAGCATGGAAAGGAGGTGGTTTGTGCACTGGAGGTGGTTTTATGGGTGGTTTTCGAAGTGGAGGAGGAGGATGCGAAACTGGTGGCTGTTTTAGTGGAGGAGAAATGTAGGTAGGTGGGGTATAGTAGGAAGGACCACCATTTTTAGTGGTGGTTCCTACAATTTTAGAGGTGGTGCCTCCATTTTGGGTAGTGGCGTAGGCTCTATGTATTAGCAACAGAGCCAAGGCCAAGTGAAAGAAGTTCCAAGGTCTCCATGGGTTTCTCATCTAGCAGCAAAACCAATTCAATCATTTGAATGCAAGTAATACATATGAAGCAGCCAATGCTGAATTAGAATGAGTGAAGTGAACACAGACCAGCATTTTATAGGCTTCTTTACAATTTCTGTCAAAGAAACAATTGATTTAGGTAAAAGAAACCACGTAGTAATGTCTGTGATTTTACATAAGGAAGACTCATAGTTTGCTCCCTGGACTTTTGAAATTTACTGAATGGTCCCAAACCTACATTGCTCAAATTTATTTAAGGAAAATGGTTTGATAGGGCTGCGGCCCTATCAAAATAAGTAAAGCCTCATCTTATAACTCATCCAAAATTGTATTCAAGTATTGGAAAACCTTTACATCGATCATCTAGGCTTGAACGTTGTAGTTATGAAAAAAAATGATTTCAAGCTCTACAAATAGTGTATATTGTAACAGATTATCTAGACCGTCCGTTTCACCCTGAAAAATAAATGTTCACAAATCTATAAGATCTATATCATTTTTTAAATTTCAAAATTTATTGTCGTTGTTGTTAATTGATTTTAGAGCCATCATAGAGAATGTTGTTGCCAAAAGTGCTTTTCGCACAAGAATTTGAGGTGAGACTTTATTTTGTTTCCGTAAAGCCTGTGCCTTACATAAACTTCATCCTGTGTAAACATGACCACATCAGCTCATCCTGCCCCCTATTTAGGTCTGCCCCCTATTTAGGAGTGCCATTCTATCTAAAATATGCAATATGTGGAAAATATATAAAGAGTAGAAAGAGAAAAAAGGAAAATTGAATGGATTCTTCAGTTAGTGTTTAGGAGGCATATAGGCCCAAGCATAACTTCAAATTCAGCCATTAATTGGGGTTTCTCTCGTTGTTTAGCTCAAGGTGGGTATTGTACTCATTCTTTAGTTTGTAATTGGGGTTTATTTGCATCAATGTAAATGACATGCATGAGAAAACTTTTGACATGGTTCCTTTTTGTAATAAATAAGGGCAACTCTCACTACCTTTCTCTTTGTAGGTCATAGAACACATGTGTCATGAAATCCTCATGGGTTAAAACAAAAGCCCTAGAATCAGCTGAGCTGCCCTAAAACTCTCCCCCCAAATTAAGGTTTTCTTTGTGTCACGTATACAATTGGACATCAACCTCGTGTAAGGATTTCTTTGTCAATGGACACTTGACAATATTGCATGAGGGGAATCAAAACCCCCTTGGAAACATATAGAATGAAACAAAACCAAATAATATTATAATAATTACTTCAAGCAAATAATATTAAAATAATTACTTCACCTTCCCCTGGCCAATGATATCATCGAATTTGTTCTGTGAAAAACAAGATTGTATTGTTGTTACTGGGTTTCTTGTAACGTGCAGGAATGAGAGTCAAAAGGAATTTTTGCTTTTTGTTCATCTTGGGTTAACAATGATTCCAAGTGTTTTAATGAGGGGAAAACCTGCTTCACACGTGTGAATAGTAATGTGTAGGACATAAGGAAGAGAGTGAAAAGGAATTTTTGCTTTTGTTGCATCTTGTATTAACTATGATTCCAAGTGTTTTAATAATGAGGGGAAAATATGTTTCACACCTGTGAATAGTAATGTGTAGGACATAATTGCTCATCTCCACCAAACATTCACGAGGACGGATGGTGGATGGTCTGTCTACCTGCCCTGTTCCTTACACAAAATTAATGTGAGTTTCATGACTTCCCCACTTACAAAATGAAAATATACCAATGTGTGCTACTAGGCAATACTCTTTTTTTTTATGGAGTATTTCTTTAACCTACTCTTTGGATCCTCAGGACCCTTAATCTACAATATTGTAGCCTCTTTGTCTAGGGCTATTTTAGGCAAATCATCAAGGTTGAAGTATAAAATTTTTTATAGAAAGAAAAATATTTATTAACTATAGTGGAGAATGACATCAATTGGCCCAACGACGTGCAAAGTCATCCACATTGAGTGTGATGTCACCCACATTAAACATTAATTACTTTCTAACCACCGATATATTGTTGCTAGTTTTTTATAAAAATATCAATTCTAATTACAAAAAATGCATTTGGTTAAAAAAAATTGTATTCAAAAGCAAAGCTAATGAATGTACAATGATTGTTGAGTGGGTTAAGTGAATATTCCTTTGAACAAAACCTATACAAAAGTACCTTTCTTTTGGAAAATATTGTATCTTTTCCCTTTAGCGTACTATAGATTTGATATGGACATAGCAATCCATGAGACCAGGAAAGGATACAGTGGAGATTTCGCAAATGGTTGTTGATGCTCACACTAAAAGGGAATTCATCAAACATGAGGGAAAATATCATTAAAGGGGCCAAATCCTTTAAGAAGATTACTTAAGGGGACACGAGTTTTAGATTAATATCTAAGGGCTCACTTTTTATCTTCTTTTTTTCACTTAAGTATATCGTCAAAATATATCTTCAAAAATACCCAAATTGCATGTACTTAGGGTTGAGAGCATTGAACAAGAATGGGTACTTAAGTAATTTGACCTAACCCAACAAGCTGAGATTGCTTCGAGCCTTTAGGTGGTTTAAATTACTTACAATGTTCTTACTTGTTCACGATTCTTAACTGTGGGTATGGACAATTTGAGTAGTTTTAAGAATATTTATTGATGAGGTACTTGAGTGAATTTAAAAAAGGATTTAATAATTATCATGACCTTTTAAATGATATTTTCCTTTAGCATGCAAAGTTTTCACAAAAAAGGCAGGTCTTTTTTATGCCTCTCTTATATTTACAAGGGCTCCCTTTAGTGAGTGTGAATAATTATGACTTCCTTGTAATAAAGATAAGTGGTCATTTTATATTACCCATGAAACTGTACGTTAATTTATTACAATATCACGAAAATTTGCAAATGAATAGACGTTTGTCATGTATGCGTGTGTAAGATATTTTTGCTCTATGTAGATGTATGTATGCATGTCTGCTACATGTATAAAGCCTAGAACATCGTTTAAACATATGTGCACACAAAAATGAACGTAGGTTGAGAATAATACATGGAGCTCAAAGCATTGCGAATATGTCCTTGCCTCCCTGGCTTTTTGCTTCAAGATGGGTGTGCTTAGTATATAAAAAATTGCTTGAAAATGCGATGGAGTAGATTAGTAATGTCGTGTGAGGAAGCTCTACAACGTGTGGGTTGATTTTTTGCAAATAAAGAGTGGAAAAAAATAGAATCGGCAACAAGCAAGAAAAATACCGCAGGAAAGAAATAACGTAAAAAAAAACATCATGATTTTTGGTGGTTCATCCCAAAGGGTTACATCATAGAGTTTGGGATACAAAAGGTACCCTACTAATACAAAAACCAATCGAACAACCTTTTAAATCACTCTCCCGACCAACGTCACCTGCCTTCTCTTTCTTCTCCTGACTTCTGGTAATTGTTATTAAACACATCGGATAGAGATGTAAGAGCAACAAGAAACTAATTTTTAATATATAAAAAAAATACCATCCCAAATCTTTATGAAAACAACTTATCTACAAGAAACAAACCTCTCTCCACTCGAAGCACAGGCAAACCATTTATTTTACTAGACTCATGTCTCTATCTAAAGTCTCCTTTAGAGACACCTCCTTCTCTGTGCAGGTGACCTTGCCTATCTCTAGAAGTCCACCTTTCTTTATTTTCTCATTTATGTATAAAAAGTTGTGAATCCCATAACAAATAAAAATCCTTGCCTAAGTGACCCAAATGGGAGCACGCATATTTCTTTATTTTCTCATTTATATATAAAAAGTTGTGAATCCCATAACAAATAAAAATCCTTATTTCATTAGGAAATATATCCTGCATAATTTAGTTTTTTAACAAAAGAGATTTCACATCCCACAAAATACGAATGCCAATAAACATGAAAATTCATCCATATCAATATCAATCTCAAAGATTTCCTTATGGATGTGATTTTGGATATCACCCCATCGAACAAGTAACTTCTGAAAATTGGAAGCAACTTTGGAATATGGCTATGATTTATTCTTTTACAGACTAATACTTTCTTAATTCTTTTCATGTTGGTTTTCATACATTGTTATTTCTTGGGGGCTTAATGGTCATTTAGAATTTCCTTAATAGTTCAGAATAGGTATTGAACATAGCCTTTCCTTAATAATCATGGAAGGCATTGATGTTGCCTATCAAATTTCCCTTTTGTTTTGGTCAACACCGGCTTCAAATTCTTTAATATTTCAGGATAGGTGCTGGTACCATATCGAGTTTCCCGGTTTTTTTATTTTGGATTTTGAATTGCATGTTGGGAAAGAAATTATCAGACAATAAGATCAAATAAGTAAGAAAATAACCCCTTCTTTTAAAAATTTGAATATTGGAGCCAGGTTTTAAAATATAATATTACAATTAACTGTTTGATAAATTTGTTGGAATTTGTCCGTTAAAAAATGTCCTGCACCATCCAATTAATCATTAAGCAAAGAGATTCACCCAAAAAAAAAGAAAAAAGGAAAAGAAAAAGAAAAAGAAGAAGAAGAAGGATACAAGTTTAAATTTCACAATTTCATTTGCTGCACATCCTCTATAGTTTGATTTCCTTCCATACTTTTTAAAGTTTCACTAAAGGGCACATCATCTGTAGTTTGATTTTCCATACTTTTTAAAGTTTAGCTAAGGAAAAAGTTTATATAAGGATGCAACCTTATAATGTAGAACTACGGATGCACCTCAAAAATCCATTGGAAAATGTAGTTTTAATGTTGAAAAACCCTTTGATTGATCATCTTGACATCGAGATTTATGACCATAAAAAATAAAAGGATATTAAGTTTCAGAAATAGTGCATTTTACAGCATATTATCTATACCGTCCATTTTCAATATTTTCATATGTTTATAGATCTACTTGATTTTAACCATATTTTAAATTTTAAATTTTATAATTAGATATAAAAATAGATTTTGAGATAATCCTAAGAACATTTTATATCAAAATTGTATACCGTGATAAAATTTGAAGGTGCACCTTACCTCTACAGCTGTGGAGCATCCGTATGCCAACTGCACCCTATGCCAACTGCAGCCTTTAACTAAAAGGCACATTTGTTTCGCGTGAAATATTTTCCGAAATATATTTTCACTTGAAAGAATTCTTTTTTGTGGTTGGTTGTGAGAATATTTTCACGTTAATTGGTCCTAATGTATCTTTTCACACGAGCTAATTTGCGTGAGAATATTCTCACACCTAACCAGGTAATAGAATTTTTAACGTAAAAACATTTTTTGAAAAATATTTTTGCATGCACTGAACATTGCCCTAAGTGATAATCTCGAAAGAATAGAATAAGATTTGAGCATTCAAGGAAGATGCCAAGGATGAGTAAAGAAGTTTTAAAGACATGATTCTACCTTGATCTCCACGTTTGCGACGATATACTATACTTGGGTTGAAAGAACCGATAATGCTAGGTCTTCTACAATAACTGTGTGAAGTGTACAAAATCACGACTCGGCGACCGGACTCGGCCCATGGCTACGCCGACCATCTTGGGCCTAGTCTGAGTTACTGGGTACAAGTTGGGCCGGGACATGTCAAGCTAAAACGTGTTAAAAAAAAAAAAAAAATTTTAAAGTAAAATTAAACAAAAATATATATTTAAAGTAAAATTAAACAAAACATATCTAACATGAAGTTGAAAAAGTAGTGAAAAAATGGATTTTGAAAAAATTATTTTTGATGGGAGAGAAGGTATTTTACAAATAATCCAAAACAAAAGTGAAATGTAAAAATAAGTATTTACGGCTAAAACACTTTTCAATCTTTGTCATGGCTAAAAGACTTTTCAATCTTTACCAAAGTGATAGAAAACATAAAAATATATAGTATAAATAAAATTTTTGGGATTTTTTATAAAACTTTTTGAATTTTTTTTTAAGATCCCTGAGTTAGACTGCCCAACACAAGAATACTACGAGTCCGAGTTGGCTCGTATGAGATTTTCAATACTGCTATAAAGCTTAGTAGAAGAGGCTAAGATTAGTCCCCACATTGAAAGACTCCTTCTGGGTAATGCAATGCCATTTAAGAAAGAGAGATCCTGATTCCTAAAGAAACAGAACGATCTTTTTCCATCGAGAGAGAGAGATAGAGACTGAATCTTTGCTTTTTAGTCGAACTCTGTTAAAGAGAGAGATGGGTCTTTGTTTTTTTGAGTAAGTAAAGTGGTACGTCAGTAAAGGATTTGGATCCTATCTTTTGGTGAAAATGGAGTGAGAGATCTCACCATAGAGCTCGACAATAATATCATCAAAGCCCAAGCCATTTTCAAAAATAGTAAATCAATGAAGATTTGATGAGAATAGAGTCATAGACCTCATCATAGGTCTTTGTTTTCTAGCCGAAATCAGCTTAATGGCAGCTTAGAATGGCATAGATCAAGCCCTTTGGATTCGTGGAGAGCCTGGGCTATGTAGCAGCCGTGGTCACAGCTTAGGCATCTACCGTGATCCTCAATAATGGAAGGTGAAGATTTATCGTGCCAGGATCAACGCTAGTTGGAACGTATGGTTGATCTCCACCATCTTTCATTGAGAAAGGACGGTGGATGAGATCGTTGTGTATCTTATGCCATACACAGCTGCAACATAGACTACACCTCTAGGAGTACAATTCCTTCCACACCAGCACATGATAAATGTAAGTACACTTCCATCCAGACGAGCACATGATAAATGTATTCACAATAGAGTTGATCAATTAAGATAAGTTTATCAAAATACCTTATAGATTAATGAATTAATATTTTATAAGGCATTAGGCTACGGCTTTAAAGTGATTAAATTTCAATCCTACAATTGAACTGAAAAAAATTATATGAGGTTCTAACCTTGTATCGTAGAAGTAAGGTGCACCTCAAAGATAATAAAAAGCAAATTGAAGTTGGAAAACTTTCCTATTGATCATCTCAACGCCGATACATGGATATAATGAAAAAAAGACGTTAAGTGGAGTTTGTATTTTCAAAACTTTCAAGATTTGTTTGCTTGATGTGTACAATTTTTAAAATTTTAAAATTTGTGATTAGGGTTGAACAACTATTGTAAGGTTTCTGACACTAAAATTACATCTTGCGGGTAAAATTTATGTATAATATACCGTGGGCACTTTATACAAACCTTACTCAAAAATTAATATTTTGTCCATTTCCATGATTTAATACAATCTTCTTGAGCGCCACATATTTCATGCAGCTATATGGATCACAAGTGATTACCGTTGATCACATATTTCATCAAATGAAATTACGTCAGTTACTCTCTTGGTAACCGTCTAAATTATTCATGGACGGTATACACCCTTATGATCACGGGAGTAATTAGGCGTTATGATCCCGCGGGTACAAAATCTTTTGAATTGCCGCCACTTAACTCTCTCCAAAAGGAAAGCTTCCTCTCTCTCTCTCTCTCTCTCTAAAAGGACGTCCTCTCTCTCTAAACCGAAGGCTTCCCCCCTCTCTCTCTCTCTCTCTCAATTGGAAGACGCCAGTCTTCTGCAATCTCTTTCGTGATAAACTCTAAATCTTCTCCTTTCGTGATAAACTCTGCAAAATAGAAAACCCTAGCTTGTAAACTCGTATTAAAACACCAACCCTTTATATTTCCCACCATATTTTTCAGCCAGTTCTTCCTAATTTATCAGAAATAAATGGAAAAACCAAAGCTTTTTAGATTTGGTCGGGTTGTTTAGAGGCGTATTGATCTGGTTGAAAATTAGGGTTTTTTCTGAATCAAGTTGGATTAGGGTTCGTGAAATTATGAGGGCGATTAAGCTCCCAGAGCCTCCTAGTGGAACGATAGGAATGCCTGAGATTTTTGAAGCAGGAGTTTTCAATGTGGTGAAGAGAGCTGTAATTATTGGTAATGGATTTTCTGGTGCTGAGAATCAGAGCATTGGGTTGGTTAGAGCGCTAGGGCTCTCTGATAAACAATCTTTATATGTAAGATCTTATTCAATTTCGTTGTTCTGTTTGTTTTTTACCTCAGTTCTTCTTACTGAGTTTTTGATGGTTTGCTCTTAAAATTTTGGGGGATCTTTGTTTCCTATTCATGTGTTGAGTGCATCAAATTTGCAACTTGAGAGTAGGCAAATCATGGAGTTCATTTTATTGGCATGACTGCACCTCCCTCCCTCCTTCTCTCTCCCTCCCTCTTTGTCTGAATTCTCTCTCTCTCTATGGGTATTTTGTTGTGAGGCTTTTAGAAGCCCTGTGATATTTGGTTTGTTTGCTGCATGAACTGAAAGAATTATTACATTATGTGGTTTATATGGTTGTTGGTTGGACCTGCTTCTTGTTACTTGGCAACGAACTATATGCTTTCTGTGTATGGGACAAAACGATAAATGAATTATGGAAATTCTGTGTGGGTGGTTTCGCTAGTCTCTAAAACGCTTCTCGACCATCTACACTTCGTGAATTGCCAATAACAATTTAGTTTGAGCAAATAACTGGCCCTTCTAAACCTTGAATTGCCATTGTCTATTTAGTTCGTGAAAGTAAGTGAATCATCTAACATTTGCCTATATCATCATCCTGGTTGCCTCCTGAAAATAAATTGCCACTGTTAATTTATGATGGAAATCTTTGATGGGCATTGAAATATTGATTCAAACAGCAAAGTTTTTCCATGTACTTGGCGTCAGAGTTAAGCTTCAAGCTGCTCTACGACTTCTTGCCTTATTGAACTTTGGGTTTGGGACTTGGATTCTCACCAAGTGTTATCCTATTGCATTCATGAACTAGTTCATGATTTTTAATCCCATGAAACTCCTTAAGGAAGATCACAGAGCCCCTATCTCACTTGTCTAACTTGTGCTGCTCATTTATCTGCCATTGAAATTCTTTTGTTTCTCTCATTCAAAATACCCTTGCACATTCAAAGATAAATCTTCCAAAGTTATCAATTCCTTTGGGGGAATCATGAGGATGGCTAGCAACTCATAATAATTGCTGCCAACTAATGATTAGCCATCACATGTCTCAAAGAGGTCTAGAAATTATTGTTGCGAGAAATGCTACAAAATGTGGTTTATTCTTTTTCCTACCTCCCTCCACATGAAACAAAGTTTTTGGAATTTGAGGCCTTGATTTCTCTGTGTTTTCCCAATCTCCCAGGAGGACCTTTTCTATTGTCGCTTTCCATAGAAACTGAAGTATGAATAATGTTGGTATACCCTCTTATTTAGTGCTCTAGAAGGACCTGATAGACAACTGCCCCATGCTATCCCACTTATACAATCGCTTATGAACACCTACGCATGGAAGCATTCCACTCTATATCTGGTTCTCTCGAATCCCTTCAGTAAACGTGAACACCATACCACCCGCTCCTTTCAAAGCAAAAATAAGAACAGTACTTTTGTGTGTTTTAGTAAATGAGTCATGCCATCAACTGGATTTGGCCTGGATGAACTTTTCACCATATGTACCGCAAGTGACTCTTAAGTGGTTCGTTTTTGTCAAGTTTGATTAATTTGTGGAACATACATATATTATATTCCGGTTAATTATAAACTGGGTTGTGTTTGGGTTCATGTATTTTTTGTTAGTTTTACTTGGATTTTTATGGAGTCTGTTTCTTCCAGTAATTTTTCTTTTTTTCCTTGTTCAGGTAGTTCTGCTTGAATTTTTATAGAGTCTGATTCTTTGTTTTTTCTTGTTTGGCTTGAGTTTGTGAATGTCAACATTCCTTTCTAGTAACCATTTTATTCATTGTTCTAATGTAAAGGTTGCTGTCACTGGTTGTGCCTTGCATTCACCAACCTTGTTGGCACAGAAACATATGACCTCATGACTAGTTGTCCATGCTATAACTAATAAAATTGAAGTTGACTCTGTGCTACAGAATGTATGTTGTAAATAAAAGAAATCGAATGCATAGAAATACTATTTCTTGTATGCATTTAATTATGTTCTAAAAATTTAAAATAATTTTTTCATTCTTCATGGGCTATGCAGCGTGTTACTAGACCAAGAGGAGGCCTCAATGAGTGGCTGAGTTGGCTTCCTGTTTCCATGCACAAAAAACTATACTTAATCCTGAGGCAGATATGTGGCAATTCAGCATTTCTTTCTTCATATTCAGGGAAGAAGTTGTTTCCTCTACCTGCTGAAAATGGTGGGGTTGCAGGTTTGCCATCTGTTTTAGAAGCAGATGCAAAACAGATTGCAATGATGGCATGCGATACTTTTGAAAAGTAAGATTATCTTTTGATGTTTTGGTGATTCAAAAATGCATTTTCCTTAATATTATTGATACTTGAACCAATAACTGATGATTTTTACCTGACATGTAGCTTGAAGTGGCTTGTACTAAACTATTTTATTTTTTTGGTTAGCAGAGAAGGCCCCTTGTTAGTGGTTGCTTCTGGTCGGGATACCATTTCTTTAGCGAGTTCAATTAAAAGATTAGCTCCCCAAAATGTATTTGTAGTCCAGGTATTGTCCTGAATATAATTTTTCTACTATCCGATTGTTGTGTTAAACTGGCTTATGAAAGAAAATAATGTTGGTTGAGATGAGTTATGTGTTATGCCAACGGCATGAAATTGGTGAGTTATTGTGTCTAGCAATGTTTTTTTAGGTTGTTGTTTTCTTGAAATTTAATATGTTCCTCAGTTTTATCATAGTAGTTTAGCCATCCATGGTGCTAGAGCCCCTAACATGGAGATGAACCTAACTTTCACTTTTTTTGGATTAAAATGACAAATATGTGAAAATCTTGCATTGAAAAACCTTGTGTTCTGTTGATAACTGAAGCCGCACCCTAGTTCTTGGAGAGCAATCAGATTTATTCGACTCTTTCTGGATGTTTGACTAGTGGAATATTTGTGAGATATAGTGTAAATGGGCATTAATGGTTTTGTTGCATTCAGATATAGATGCCTCAATATGAATTTATATACTATAGGATATTTTTGTATTATTTTTTGTTGTCATTTATCTCAGCATCTGCATTTTTGTTGTTTAAACTGCCTTTTGTGGTGTGTTTTCAGATTCAGCATCCAAGGACTAAGCTAAATAGATTTGACCTGGTGGTCACCCCTCGTCATGATTATTATGCTCTAACTCCATCAGGACAGCAAGAAATCCCTCGCTTTCTGCGACGTTGGATTACTCCACGTGAACCTCCTGATGGGCATGTGGTATGTTTTGCAAAGAGGATATGCATCTTATATGTTCTCTGCTATTAACATTTAGTCATGATTTATTTTATTTATTAAGGCCCATATGCTTTTCGGATCACAAATTTGGTATGGTAGGTCCTTACAGTGGGTGCTCTACACAAGGCAGATTCGAGTATGCTACGTATCGCTGCTAGTGAATGGCATGATGAGTTAGCTCCCCTCCCGAAGCCCTTACTCGTGGTGAATATTGGAGGACCCACAAGTAAGATATTGTTGTAATATTAGGCTCATGTATATGACATCGTGATTTGTCTAACATGTCTTACATGACCGGCATCAAGTATTCACCTGAATAAGGATTAACTTAATATCGAAACCTTTGATAATGTCCAAAGAAAATGAAAACTTTGATGTACACATCTATGTTTCCAGTCATGTACGTGATATTTTAGTTAGTTATAGAAGCCTTTATTCAAAGAAGGTTTGCCCACAGTTCTTATTCTGCTTTTGCTCTTTAATAAATAGGATGTCAAATTATTGAGTAGTTTCTGCTCATTGATGTCTTTTATCATTTATGTCATTGAAGCTAATGTATTAATTTGGTCTCAAAAGTATTCTAGTCATTTGTTGATTGAATTGAGCTCATTTGTATTTGTCAATAAAAAAGAAAATGAGTTCACTTGGAATCTAACTATGCATTAGGAGATTCAATGTTATACATTGTTGGTCCCATATTCTCACTAAACCTAAGTTGGGCTTCAGATCTGCCTGATATTTTAGCTTGACATTCATTTACTCAATAAATGAATACAAAATTGAGGAAGATGCCGCATATAAAATTAGAGCTGGGTGAGCAAAGTGGAGGTGTGCAACTGGAATTTTATGTGATCGCCGCATACCAATGAAACTGAAGGGCAAGTTCTATAAGACAGTTGTGAGACCAACTTTGCTCTATGAGGCGGAATGTTGGACGGACGAAAAATAATATACTCATAGAATGAGTTATGTTGAAATGGATGAGTGGCATGACAAGAAGGGATAGGATTCGAAATGAATCCATTCAGGAGAATTTAGGTGTGGCACCAATAGGCGATAAGATGAGAGATAATAGACTTAGGTGGGCTGGCTATGTGTGGTGCTGACCAAGTACAACACCTGTTAGGAGGTACGAGTTAGTTCAAGTGGAAGGATTGAAAAGGACAGGGGGTAGGTCAAAAAGACATGGTTCGAAGTAGTCTGAGAAGATATGAGGACTTATGGTCTCACTGAGGGTATGGTTTTTAATAGAGCAGAATGGCGGACCAAGACTCATGTAGCCGACCCCAATTAATTGGGAAAAGGCTATGATGATGATGATTCATTTACTCAATAAAAGTTTTGTAGTGCTACATGTCCAAGTATAAGTGGAATACGACAAAGCGAATGTTGGCATGAAGATTTTTCCAGTTTAGGAAAGAATATTCATATAAAGCAAGGGTTGGCATTGGACTGTTAAATGGCGTTGTCTTCACTTCGACAACACATATTTACATGTTGAATGTCAACGCTTAACTTTATGGTTTGTTTTTATTATTGTGAACTGGTTGGATGGAGTGGCAGAGAAGGGAGGCGGAGATACAAAAGGTTTGCAATCTAGATACTTTGCTTATTGTGGTAGGAGGTAAATGGCATTTGAGCTGTAGTGATTAGAGTTTACAATGTTAAGGTTGGTATTTCTCACAATATCTTTTGGGTGGGAGTGTGGGATTCTTGTCGGAATCAAGGTTAAAAGAACACTTGGCAGTCCCTAGGTGCCGTGGGGCTTTATGGTGCCAATGCCTAGGCGGTTGCCCAAAACCTTCAGCACCCAAAGGTGTGTGATATTCACATTATGCTTATATGTGCTGATCAAACGCATGTATATGTTATATATGTGTTAAGTATGTATATTTATATGTATTGTAACTAATTTTTTTATACAAATTTATGTGTGTGAATGTTGAAATATGTTCAAATCACTAAAATTTTACTTCCTTGAGACCAAATGACCAATACGAATTGATCTTCTACAAAAGATGCTGTACAAATGAAAAGAAAGTGGAGACCTTTAATTATTCAATGTTTTTGATGTTTTATCCTCAATTTTCAGTCGTCTAAGAAGCTCAAAATCAACCCCAAAAGTCTTTTAAGAACATCATTTGGACCCTAAAATTGATTGCAATAAGATACGGTAAGGTTCTGGATGATTCTATGAATTTCTCAAAATTCTTTCTTTAAAAAAAGTTGCAAAATCCATCAACTTTGGGTGTTTCTAGGGCATAGGAAGAGTTTTTTTTTTTTTGCTTTGGGGGGTTAGAATACCCCTTTTAATGACTCAAAATGACCCAAAATAAATAAATGAATAAAAACTTATTTCCGCCATTTTTATAGAAGTTCCTAGGCACCTGCTTAGGAAGGCCAGCCCAGGCCTAGGCGAGGTGGGCTAATGGCATCTTGGGCTCCTAGGCGGCTGCCTAGGCACTGGGCGAGCAGTTTTTTGAAACAATGGTTAGAATTTAGCAGAGTAGCAGATAATAGTTGGACAAAAAGGTTTTTGGAAATTTGTTTGAGGTTGAGGTTGAGGTTGAGGATGAATTAATAATTGAAGTTCGGTTTAGGGTGAAAATTAGGTTTTATTCGGTGGGCTTAATGGAAGTAAATCTTGCTTTACAATTAACAAAAAAAAAGGAATTAAATTTTGCTGGAAATTAGCAGGTATGCTAGGTTATGGGGTTGTCATAGATATTAGCAGTCCTAGATTTGGGATGGAGATAGGTGCTAGGCTCGAACTTGGGTAACAAAAAAATAGGAATTAAATCTTGCTGGAAATTAGCAGGTATGCTAGGTTATGGGGTTGTCTTAGATATTAGCAGCCCTAGAGTTTGAGATGGAGATGGGTGCTAGGCTCGAACTTGGGTATATTGGTTGGGGTTGACTGGGGTTGACTAGGTTAAGGGATGATGGTGGGTAGATGATGATTTAATTAAATATGGTATGAGCTTATGTTGGGGTCAAGAGGTCGGTGCGGGGTTCAAGGTTCAAAATATGTGTGAGGTGTGGATTTTACATAAGAAACAGATGAGAGAAAAGGCTTAACTTGTTGGAAGAAGAGTAGATGGGGCATGGATGTAAGATGAAGGAGATGGAGAACTGAGATTTGGATGACATTACCCAAAGCAAAATCTAGGTTTTGTTGCGTCACTTCACAAAAATTGCCAAGGGGAATCACACCTCTAGAGAAAGGAACCACTCCTACGGTTTCACACCAAACTTAAATCAAATATTATCTCTTAAACTTGATTGCTTGACAAATGACCTTGCACCTTTGTTCATAATGGCTGAGACCTCATAATATTGCATCTCTTGGAGTATACGCAGCTCTAGACTTTCTTATGGTGTGTCTGAATCTGGGAAGATGTATCTGTGGAAGCACATTTCCATGGAAGTGGAACTCGCTGCTTCCATGGTCCCTCACGGAAGCCGTGTCTTCCGCTTTACAATATCCTTTTGGGTGCCGCTGGTTACCACAGCTCCTAAAAAATGTGCAACACTAAAAAAATGTGTAGCACTCCCCGTTTTCAAACAGGGAAGTGCTACGGTTTTAGGATGCGGCGGTTTCCAAAACCGCCTCTTCCAAAAATCAATCGCCCTCTTAAAGTCCTAAGTCTTCCAAAAATATATAATAGGAAACTAGTCCCTCTATAAAGAAGTGCCATTGACTTCAAGAAATGATATTTACACCTGCTGCTTGAGCAAATGATGTTCGAAAGGCTACTCTTCCACAATGAAAGCAAGAACCATTAATGAATGCATCGAAGCATCCTCAGCCACTGCCTTCCGGAGGTGATTCTTAGCAAGTTTCGATGGACTCCTTAATTCAACTTCATTCCCACCCACATTAAAGCACAATTCTCATATGAGGGCCATGATACTAAGAGAAGGCAAAGTGACCTAACGGAAGGGCAGCAACCCCTCCAATCAGTGTTTCAGGTGTGAGGGTCGTGACCATTTTGGCTAACAATGGCCAACCAAGGTCTTAAACTTGGTAAAGGGCACCTTAAAAGTCAAGGACAACAATGTTAAAGATTAATAACCCCTAGAAAAAGCAATCGTTGTACCAATGGAAAGTGAAGTCCTTGTACTTTAACCTTTTCATTCAGAAAGGTAGCCAGAGGATTGGTGAAGCATTGTTTTCCAAACATGAGCATCAAAGATAGATGTGTTAGTATGTAATCTCATCTTTGATGGGGGAAGCTTCATATACATTGTCTCACAGAGCTGGTTCACAAATTAAATTTGAAGATTGAGAGTCACCACAACCATGAAGGTTGCTTGTAAGGGGACCATACCTGTGACATCTTGGTTGCCTATCACTTTTTCTCTGGGGAGAACTGTACTCGTCAAGCATGGTGTGATGTGTGGTGTATAGCCATGGTTCGCAACTTCACATCCTGTCAGGGAGACCTTGGCTGTATGATCATAAAGTGAAGCACGATGGCAAAGCCAATACATGCTATTTTCAAGCAATACACAATTTAATCGCTTTAATGACAATGAAAGAGTGCGAAGATACTGACATGAAGCCTGGCTAGATCATGATGCGTGTCATGATTTCCTGATAAAGGCTTTGGTCAATCCCAAAAGCCAACGACAATGCTCTGACCAGTGTCAGAAGCTAAAGATACTTAAGTTAACCAACATAAATTCCTTGTTGAAGTGAAAGGCTGACTTAAGCAAGCAGGGACAAAAAGCTTATTTCATACAATTTGATGAGTTCCTTTAAGGTGGAGAGAAATGACTAGGACAGACCACAAGCCACCATGATGAGGTGGCACACCAAAACTCGAATCAAAGGTGGGTCCCACACTTGACCCTTAAGTTCATTATGTGGGGCGTGACCCCTTGAGGGATCACCTGGAAGGCCTTTGCCCTTAGTGTCATGTCTTTAAGTATTGACAGGGCTGAATTTGCAAAGGTCTCTATTCTTTATTAAGTGATTGGACTGGGATATGGATCATTGAGTAGCGAGATGCTCATCAATCCTTAAGGCCATCTGATAAGCCTCGTAAATGATCAAAACCAGTTACAGTCACCATCTGAATAAATCTCTAGCACGAGTCTGACTTATATCTTGAGACTTGCTGTGTGTTGGTCTTGGCTAGGCAATAGTGGTTGGTGAGGTCATAAAACTCCTTGGAATATTCGTCTGCAGTCTTTTTGCCTTGTTTATAGAAGAGCGACTTTCCAAACTTCATCTGCTTGTGCTGCAGAGGGAAGTATCATTCCTTCAATTAAGTAATACTTTCTATGTTGTGTAAAAGGTACTAGTTTTCTAATTTTGAAGTGTCCAATTTCTTATTTCTCAAGTTTGGAAGAGTTAATACTGCAAGAAAGTTTAGAGCTTGTTTAGACTCCAAGTGAAGCAATATTAGTGGCTGACTATCATAAGTAGAGGTGCCATAGGCCAGGCAATTAAGCTTGACAAATAACATACGTTGGAATTGTGTTAGGCTATCTTTGTAGAAGCGTTTCCATCTTCTCTAGATGTTTGATTCCTGTAAGCCCCTCTGTTGCATGATGCCCATCTCCAAAGTTTGGTTTGGTGTGATACCTTCCACAAAATAGGGCTCTCCATCTCCGCCATCTTCATTGACGCTCTCCATCTCCTTCTTCAAGGGACACTTTCCTTTCTTCTCTTTCTTCATCCACCCATTTTCTCTTGTCCCAGCTCCCTCTCACCCTCACGATTTTCTCATCACCCATCTGAAGTCACAGCCATCACTTCCAAACTGTAGCTGATCCCATCTCATCTCCACTCAATTCCACCATCAACTTAGGCCTCTCAACCTCGACAACCCAACCTTAGGGTTTCTTCTATCAACATTTCATCACATAAATCTTGCCACCCTGCTTATTTCCTACCAGATCTATTTTTTCAAAACTCACCCCTATTCCCTACTTGAATCACCCAAACCCAATCCCTGACCTTTTGTACATCCTTAGCGTGCAATATCTTTCTTTATCAATTGCTTTGGTGACCTGCTAAATTCCCTCCAGTTTAAACCCAAATCTGCATTCAAGACATCATCCTTAACACTTTGAATTCATTCCCCACCAACTATTGACTTATCAAGCGACCTCGCCCATCGAATCTAACTCCTAAAACCCTAGCCGCCTATACATTCTCAGAACTCGTGTGGGCCAACATTGATAATGCAATTATTGTTTTATAGAAATTTAATGCAATGCCATTTTGATAAAAAACGAATTTCTTTTTTTCACAGGTCACTGTCGATATGGTGCTGACTTGGCCAAACAGTTGGCAGGTTCACTACACAAGGTCCTTGCAACCTGTGGATGCTTGAGAATATCTTTCTCAAGGAGGACTCCTCTTAAGGTGACATTGAATCACAGAAATTTCACTTTCCCCTTCTTTTTTGTCTCATTTGTTCATGTCGATCTTCTTTCTTGCTCATTTCAATTCTGGGCCAGGGTCCTTATATATGTCACATCGCAGGTTTCCAACATAATTCGCAAAGAATTTAATAGTCATCCCAAGGTATACATATGGGATGGTGAAGGTAATCTCAATTGATGTGGGCTCTAATGAAGCAAACAAGAAGTGAGATTTGAGTCCAGGTCTTGTCATGACATTTTCTCTCTCTATAATTTCAGGTCCAAATCCCCACATGGGTCACCTAGCTTGGGCTGATGCTTTTGTCATAACTGCAGATTCAATTAGTATGCTTAGTGAGGCTTGTAGCACTGGGTATGATATTTAGTTTGGAACAACTAGCTAATGGCACTTGTATTGCATGAATCCCCAAATCTATCAAATATTCCAATTTTTTATCACAAAATTTCACTTAATTTTTACTTAATGTGTGCCATAATAAAAAGTTGTTTTTAATTATTCTTAAAAATGTCCTATTTATAGCATCTAATGTATAGAGTGCTTTAAGTAATTTAAATTGTATTCTTTATTATAAAATAATTAATGGCAATTTAAAATAAGATATTTGGAATTTTAGTAAAGGAGGCCCATCGTATCTTATTTTATAATTTTTTTTTTCATATATTTATCATTTATCATTTATTTTAAAAGGATTTATACCATGCTTAAACAACTGGATTTTTCAACTAAAAAAGTTCCTATTCGTGACATTGTCAATTTTTCTCTCAAAAAGATCTCTTGGGTTTTGGCTTGGTGTAGACATAACAGATTGGGTGAGGGAGCTCAAGGTTTCAAACTCTTAGAGCTTGTCCTAAAAACACAAAGAAGCTGTCCGCTTTTTCTTTTCTTTTTTTTTTCAACAAATGTTTTTTAAGATTTAAATTATGAATGTTCTTTGTCTTAGGAATAATTAATAGAAATTTATAATAAGAGATTGACACTTTAGGAAGGACATGAGATGGGATTCCACCTTCTGTACATTTTGAGAGAATCTAGGACTTGGAGTTAGACATATATTATTTGAATGTGCTTAGAGATAGATATTGAAAATAGGATGTGATGATAGGATGATTTAGGAATTCTAAAATTACTTGCTCTTTTAATGGGAAGAGATTTTAGGAAATATGGAAAGAAAAAGGTGTCATGCTGTAAATGGTAAATTTCACATTCCTGTTCCTGTTTTTTCTTCCTTGGTAGTATAGATATTAATAATATCTCTCTTGGTGAATTGTTGAATTTGCCAGGAAGCCTGTATATGTAACTGGAGCTGAGCGATGCACATGGAAGTTCTCAGCCTTCCATAAGACATTGCAGGAGAGAGGTGTTGTTCGTCCATTCACTGGCAATGAAGATGTGAGTAATTAGCATATCCCTCACATCTTGGCAAAGTTGGAGAGAGAGAGCCTGGTTGGGGTGGAGAGGGTGAGGGAAATAGAGTCTGATTGGGATAGAGAGAGAGAGAGGACGAGAGAGTCTACTTTGGATGGTGAGAGGGAGGGATCACGGTAAAGAGGGAGGAATGGACCTGATGGCTGGGTGGTGAGTGTAGCGGAGCCACAATGTGATATCATGCTTTCCATTCCTGTGCACTATTGCCGTTGGCATATCCAAAAAAAGAAAAAAGAAAAAAAAAGGACATTGGTAAAGATTGAGGGATAGTCTGACTGAGGCAGAGAGAGGAGATGAAGAGTCTAAATTGGAGTGAGTCTGAACGTGGTACTCTGAGTGGGCAAGGAGTCTGGTTGGGGTATATTTGTGTGTGTGTGTGAGAGAGAGAGAGAGAGAGAGAGGTTTTTCAAGACCAAGTGCTGATAACTTTGTGATTTCATGAACTTTTTTATTCGCAGATATCTGAGAGCTGGAGCTATCCTCCCCTCAATGACACTGCCGAAGCTGCCAGCCGGGTTCGTCAGGCACTTGCAGAGCGTGGATGGACTTTACGGCCGTAAAAGTTTTCATACAGAAGTTGGTGCTTTCATATTTCAATTTTCTTATTTTGCCCACATGTGGATCACATGGGCTATCTTACACCCTTTTCAATATATATATATATTTTTTGGAGTTGGAAGAGTAATAAAATGGCTGTAGCCTCAGGCTGTATAGAACGAAGCTGTAATTTAGAGCTTTGTAGATTATTCGGCTTGATTGTACTATTAAATATGGTTTATATTGGTTTTGAGGGGGCTACGCAGTTTGCTTGATTGGGTTGGTGTAAGACATGCTATCGTATGCTTTAACTCCTTCCTTCTCATTTTCCTTTGCTGTGGGCTCATGGAGTAAATGCATGTGTTTCCTCATGGTATTTACCTATTTTTGATATTTCTTTTTGGATTAAGAAGTGAGGCTGAAATTTTGTTGAAGGGTTGAAATTTGGAATCCAAGACCATGATGTATCTCCTTTATCAATCATTTTCTTGATGTTATTTATAGGGATCTATTTGTTTTTTCTTCATTGGCAAATTTTTGATATATTGTCAGAAAAAGAAAAACTAAACATACAATAGACTTTCTCTATATTTAGTAATTTAATTTAAGGCGTGATTTGCATAAGGTTGCAACCGTAAACCATCAAAGCAAGGTGCACCTTTTAACCATAAGATGT
The DNA here is from genome assembly GCF_054954075.1 of Amborella trichopoda. NCBI lineage: Eukaryota > Viridiplantae > Streptophyta > Magnoliopsida > Amborellales > Amborellaceae > Amborella > Amborella trichopoda. The sequence goes on along the minus strand of NC_142346.1, from coordinate 3,390,199 downwards.
AATTTTGGTGTAAAATTGTTTTAGGGTAGCTTGACAATCTATTTTCATCTCTAATGATAAAAATTTTAAATTTCAAAAGTAGTTCAAATAAAATCGATCTATAAACATGAAAATCTTAAAAATGTATTATTCTTGAGACTCCCTTCCAATCTAGAATTGGGGCCTGACAATCAATAATTACTAGTCAATATGTTTTTCTCTTATGTTTTTTTTTGTTCGTGGTTCAATATTTCGGTGCCCTAGGCGTAGGGGAATCACACCAATCCATCCCGAACTTGGTGGCTAAACTCTACAATGATGACGATACTGTAGGGGAGGTCTTACGGAAAAATAGCTTGACGTCAGGAATATAAAAAGATTAACACCTTTTATTCAGTAAAAATGTTGCCTTATTCAAAACTACAATTATGACATTCTGTTTTTCCCACTTCATACCTAGAAACGCATTGTTCTTATAGAGATAAAGTTGCTTCCACATCTTTTTAACCCATAAATCTTTCTTTTGTCATATCTATCAGTTAAGAGGGTTTACCAACATTAAAACAACCATTTCCGATGAATCCTTGAGGTGCAACTCAATTCTACAATATAAAATTGGCACTTTGTATAAACTTTTTCCTTTACTTTATGAATTTGTATTTTTCTTATTTTAATAACTAGTAGTCTTCACTTGGGTAGGTTCGCATTGAACCTTGAACATTCGGGCTACAAAGTCCACAGCTATAAACGTTCTCAAGACGTATTTTTGTCGAAAGAAAAAGCGGACTTGCGATGGACTTTTCTTATGTTTCTGAATTTAATTTTTATGAACTATATTTTTCTTATGGGTGGTTTCTATAAGGTTGCAACCTTAAACAATCCAATTCCGGGGCACCTCCAAATTCTATCATGACATGTAATTTTGGTGTAAAAAATTATTAGGATTATCTCAAAATCTACTTTCATATCTAATTATAAAATTTTAAACTTCAAAAATGGTTAAAATCAAGTAGATCTATAAACATATGAAAATCTTGAAAATGGACGATCTAAATAATGTGTTGCAAGATGTACTATTTTTAGAACTCAAAATCTTCTTTTTTTTCCATATTCATACATCTAGACGTCGAGATGATCAATTAGAGGGTTTTTCAATATTAAAACAACCTTTTCCGATTGATTTTTTAGCTGCATCTTTAATTCTACATTTTAAAGTTGCAACCTCACACGAACTTTTTTTCTTTTTTCTACATTATAAGGTTGCAACCTTATACAAACTTTTTCGTTTTCTTATTTTAGAGAATTCGTAGTCTTTTACTTGGGACCGGCTGCAAAGCTCACAGCTATGAACTGTTTTTTATTGCGCCACCCAAAATGTTGGCAGCAATGCGTATTTCAGATTGGTGGGTGAATTATCAAAAGAATGTAAGGGGCTGAAGTACCCTCTTAAATCAGCGTATTGGAGAGGCGTCATGTAAATTGAAATTGAAAGAGAAGATATTAATAAAGAACAATTGTTTCATGCGGGCTGGACCGCATTTGTACCATGTGTGGTCCAAAGGTATAAAGCATCCATCTTAAAGATGGATGCAAATAGGTGGTCCATCTAAAAATAATTGTAGCTAACGGTTCAAATATTTTCTTAATATAATTATTACGAGCAGTGGTTTAAAAAATGGACCGGTGACCCAGATCCGGTACCCCAAAAATCCATCCGGATCGGTGAATTGGTGATCCAGATCGGAAATCAACCTAATCGGTCGGATTATGCTTTAAAAAAATCTAAAAAAATTATTAAAATTCATTATAAATGTTGTTTTTTAATAATCTAATAAGAAATCAAGATACTACATTATTAATTTTTATTTTTTTCATCAATATGTGAATCTTTAGTTTTTGTTTTCTCTGTATGAACTTATTTTAACAAAAATACTTATTGTATTTTTGCAAAAAATTAAGAAATGAGTTTTTTTGACAAAAATATTTCTTGTATTTTTTTTTATAAGAACTTTTTATTTTTTTGACAATAACTTTTTATTTTTTATTTTTTTGACAAAAACATTTTTATTTTTTTTGACAAGAAAAAGAATTGATAAGAACCTTTCATATTTTTTATACGAAAATTTTTATTTTTTAGATAAGAAAAAAAATTGACAAAAAGCTAAATTGATAAAAACCTTTTATTTTTATTTTTTTAGAAAAAGAATTTAATTTTTTTTATAAGAAAAAAATTTGACTAAAATTTTCATTTTTTTTATACGAAACTTTTTATTTTATTGATAAGAAAAAAATTTGACAAAAAGCGAAATTGATAAAAACCTTTTATTTTTTGGATAAACAAATAATTTGACAAAAAAAAAGAGAAAAAGAAAACCAGCTCAAGACGCACAATAACGGCACTTTCAACTTAGTGTTTATAAAACAGTTAACAAAATATATAATATATGAACATTTTAACGTATTACCTATTCACATAGTCCCACATCGAAGACAAAGAAGCAAATTTATATGCATAAATAGTTATTTGTATTCATTCTTCATAGCGCGTTTGAAGCAATGAAATCACACGAAGCGGGTAGATTGTGAGCACACGTGCGTGAAGAACTTAGGGCCGTGCGAAGCTTGTGGGGGATCCTTTTGCCTCGAAATTCCCTAAATTTTATGAAAATGCCCTTGACTTCTCAACGTCATGACTCGAAGAACCGGGCGAGTTATTGTGCGAACCGGACAATTTACTGTGCAGAATCGCCAGATCCTTTCTAGAACCAGGCGATTCCAGGCTTTACAAAAAAACACCGACGATTCCCTTCTTTACAAAAGAACCGACACAGGATGATCGATTCCGATTCGAATCCTTTCTAGAACCAGGATATTCTCGGCTTTACAAAAAAACACCGACAATTCCCTTCTTTACAAAAGAACCAACACGGGATGATCGATTCCGATTCGAATCATCCGATTCCATGCCGACTCGACAATTTTTAAAACATTGATTACGAGTACCCTCCCACACCCATGTTTTAGGATCCCAAAGGATCACCATTAAATTTGGCACAGATATCTAGAAAAGTTTACTGTGTAGAATCGTCGAATCTTTTCTAGAACCGGGGCAATTCCCAGCTTTACAAAAGAACCGACACAGGATGACCGATTCTCGATTTGAATCGGCCGATTCCGTGCCGACTCGGCTATTTTTAAAACATTGATTATGGGTACCCTCCCACACCCATGTGCGTAGGATCCCAAAGGATCACCATTCCCACACCCATGTGTGTAGGATCCCAAAGGATCACCATTAAATTTGGCACAGATATCTAGAAAAGTTATAATATGGGTGTGAGACTTGACTTTTCTAGAGATCTATGCCAAATTTAATGGTGATCTTTTGGGGTCCTACACACATGGGTGTGGGAGGGTCTCATAGGATCATTACTCAATTATTATTTCTAGTTTTAAAATTTATGCAATTTTCTTATTCATGATCTCCACGTTAAAAACTTTATATTCTTTGAAAATTAGGATCAAATTATATTTAAAAAATATATGTATTGCCAAACCCGCATTTGTACATGTGCAGGCTTGGCCGTATGCTAACCGTGTCAATTAATAAAAAGGATTGTATACTATAAAACTATTTACTTTTAATATAAGAAGGTCATAATTATTTTTAACCATAGGATGCGTATATTTAATGGATTGAAGTGTGACACAAAATTGAAAAATTTTAGTTTTGGGCATTGTGCCTAGTCAATGGCAAATTCATAACTACTCGATTTCACATCTAACAATTAATAATAATTGTGACATCCTTGTGCTAATGATAAATGATATCATTATATATAATTTTTTAATGAAATAAAGTGGTTACTTTTAATAAGGGTGCGGTTTGTATAGAGCCGAGACTCTAAACAATCAAAATAGAGCCCACCCTCAAATAGTGTAGCGAAATATAGTTTTAATACTGAAAATCTTTGTGATAGCTTTAAAATACATTTTCATCTTTAATTATAAGTTTTAAAGCTTCAAAAATAGTGTAGACCGAGCATATCTATGAAAACTTGAAAATATTGAAAATTGACGGTCCAAAAATGCATTACAAGATGTAATGCATCTTGATGTCTAGATGATCAATTTGAGGATGTTTGGGCATCAAAACAACCTCTTTTAGTGAAATTTTTGAGGTGGGCTCTATTTTGATTGTTTAGAGCCTCGGCTCTATATAAACTTTTTCCTTTTAATAATCTTGTCACTTGAATGCTTTTTCGATTATTTTGTTTTGTTGAAAAATATCCTAATTGACCCTATATCGGGAACTTCGGTATTTTGGTAATATAGTCATTCAAATTACTTAAGCAATTAAAATCCCATTCCAAACCAAAATTGCAATAACTTTTTTATAAAAAACACTCTTGCTTTAGATTTGGAGTCCAAAATAAGAAAAGTTATTTATATTTTGAGAAATTATAAAAGATATCTTTTTTTTTAAGTTACTAGAAATAAATTTTAAATTTTTTGAAACCTCATCCATACCCCTCTTCACCACTTGTTGCTTTTTTTTTATACTACAATACCCTTCATGGAAGTATTAGGTCCATGAAGGCATCATGGTTAACCTAGAACCGTAATGGTCGTGCCGGTTCAAACGTTGTAGGTATGGGCTTAAGTTATTATGGTCCTAGTAGGACCCTGACAATGGGGCAGCATTAGAACCATCATGGTACTCATATAATTATGATGATCACCTTGACTATCACGGTAGTGGACTACCGTGATAAAAATTCACTTAGAACCCACTATGACCATCAAGGTTCTGGGTTAACCACAATGACCTAAGACTTTCGTGAAGGGTATTTTGTCAAAATATGCAAACAGTAGCTAAAAGGGGTATGAATGAGGTTTTAAAAAATTTGTAGTTTATTTTTAAAGATTAAAAAAAATGATATTTTTTATAATTTCTTTTATATTTATTGGATTGGGTGATTCAAGTTAATTCTTCAAATGCATTCTATCTCTTCTGGTTTCCAAACTTAGAACAAGTTCTTTTTTTTCAAAAAAATTGTTTTATGTTGGAAATTGGAGTAAGCATAGGATTTTAGGTCATTTGACTCATTTAAGTTGGGTCAAATTGCCAAAATGCATTAATCGCTCGGTGTTACAACCCCAGAGCGAGGGCTGTTCAGGGTTTTTTAACAAAATTCTTAAAGAATCAATTTAATTAAAATAATTTCGAGAACTGTATATTTAACCACTACCTAATTTTTTTTGAGGTGGATTGACCATTTTAATAACATTTTCAAGCAGGTACATAATCTCCCTACCATATTCTAGAATAAAACGTGGAGGTCCTAGGTACATATGTTACATTTAAACATTGTATATGATCTCTGCATAAATTCTTATGCATTCTATCGTGAATTGGAGGGGTCATAATCCTTCATTGCGTCAGTATTATTTTGACAACTGATGTATCACTTCTTTTAATATTAAAAAAAAAATATCACTTCTTCTTTTCTTTCTTTTTTTAATTCCAAAATTTGAAGGTTGTAATTTGTTGTTTACCAGCAAGTAAACATGGGGTGGACGAAAGTATTCAAAGTAGCATTCATCAGATCCTAGAGAGACAGAGTTGGCTTCTCAATGTTGATTTCAACTGCCCACAAATAAAGATATGCAAATACAATTGTAAAGTGAAGAAATATTCTCAATTATATGAAATAATCTTGATATAAGAACCAAAAATAACAAACAAAAGAGAGGGGAATGCAATTGTAAAGTGAGTAAACAATCACATCTACATGAGACAAGGCTAATAATACAAACACCAAATATAATAAAGAAAAATCAACATATATATTCCATCTTTAATAAAACATCCTCATCTTTCTTGCAAAACCACTTTCATATATTCATCAACCAGTGGAGAAGATATCACCAACTCCACCTGCTCCTACTCTGTACTAACACAAACCTAACATTCCCTTCTCTCTCTTGAACACTTCTCTCTCTCTCTTGAACGCTTAATATAAAGGTCCAAGCCATGAAGACCCTAACCCAAGTCCACAAGCCTAATTGCAAAAGAGAGAGGGAGATATTAAGAGAGAGGAAAGAGGTTTCCAGAGTGAGGAAGGATGCATAGTGGAGGTGATGGCTCTTCTACCACTGTTGTGATCAATGAACCAAACACTGGGAAAGCAGCTCCAGCTCATCCTCCACCACCTCAAGTTGCTCCTTCGCCGGTGAAGACTAAACCAAAGATGAGAGTGGGAGTGAGGCGTGGCTTGGCGGTGTTCGATTTTGTGCTTCGCCTTTTCGCCATCGGCGCTGCTCTTGCTGCCACGACAACCATGGGCACCACTGATCAAACGTTGCCTTTCTTTACACAGTTCTTTCAGTTCCAGGCCAGCTACAATGATCTCCCTGCTTTCACGTGAGCCCCCCTCTCTCTCTCTCTCTACACAAATATCACTCATGCTCTCTCTCTTCCATTATCCTTGTCTCTCTCTCATGAGAATATCTATTTTTTTTGTTTAACATAAGAATTCCCACCTCTCTCTCTCTCTCTCTCTCTCTCTCTAGATTCCTACTTTACAATGACTCTCTCTCTCTCTTTTATGTGGACCTGCACTATCTTTTATCTAGTTTTTCTGAGGTTATTAAGGGATGGTGATTAATGATGACCCTTATGACCCATAATCTTACCATGATTATAAGGTCCTGGTACACTTTACCTTTTATTTTTCCTAGCTTTTTTTTGTTTCTTTCTCACTTTTTTTGTTTCTTTTTTTCTTTTTTATTTTATAGAAAGTGGACTCTTTCACATGTAAAAGTCCACTGCCACTGCTGCGTTTTCTCTGCTTTTTCTTTTGTCATAGCAACTTCTTTTTCTTTTTCAATTTTATGCCAGACCCACTTGGTTATTGATTAAAATTTGGACTGTTTCCGCCGATTTCCGAGTTTTATAACTGAAAAACTCGGATGTGCAATTCTTTTCGCGGACGCGTGCTTTTTATATGCAAGAGAAATGTATGCGCCGGGAAAATTATTATGGAGTCGAGAAAAAGTCCATTTTATTACGACTTTTTCATATCATGATCATCTAAGCCTACGCCTTTTTTCATATATATTCATGATCATCTTAGCTTAGACATCCAACTTTAAGATTGATTTTAGAGGGGGCCTGCATATGTACAATATGAGTCCGCTAACACTCTTTTCTTTTCTACTATTTGTGATCTGGTGTCTCATCTCTCTCTCTCTCTCTTTTATTTCTCTTTATCTATTCAGATATGCAGCTTTCTTTTTTTTTCCAGCCTTTTTTTTCTTTTTCTTTTGAACTTCTTTTTGAGAAAACAAATCCTAAATGACTCATATGATCTCTCTTTTCCAACACCCTTTTTATGTGGCTTCTGTTTCCTTTTTCATTGCAGATTTTATGCTTAAAAAAAAGAACATCCCTGATGACTCATTTCATCTCTGCCCCCACTTTTTTCTAGCTTTCTGTTTCTTTGTTAACTTTACAATTTTTATTTAACTTTTTCACCCCTCTATTTCAATTTACAAGTACACCTCACTTTGAAACTGACTTTGTTCTTTTTCCTTTTACTTGTTAGGAAATACTTGCTGAAGTGTGAAACACTTTTTATAGGACACCTAAAGCGACCATTTTTCAAGCCCACATGTTCAAATAATCATTGTTTCTTATATAAGTTTGAGAGAAATTTGCTGGCATATCTTTGAATTCCTGTTATTTAAACGTCCTCCTTAATTTCTATTTTTATTTTGTTGCTTTTTCTTTAACTTTTTTATTTTTAACTAAATTGCCTCTTTTCTAAACCTTGAAATTCAAAAGTTCAACTTAGGATCAAAGCCCTTAGCAAGTATTTGTTATGCACTTAACTGGTACCTTCAAGGCTTGTTCTCAGAATTTAAATTTCGAACCTTGAAGGACCAAATTGAATTATATACTTGAAGTGTAGCTTCGGATTGTAGTTCACCTTGATCTTCAAGTTTGGGCTTTCACGATCTAAAGTTTGTACTTAGATTATTTTTTCCCTGTGAGCATTGAAACAAATGAACCTTAAAGGTCCAATATCATGTTAAATGTATCAGAAAGAGTAAAACATCAGCACAAGCATTTTACAAAAGTTAGACTTAGGACCTTGAATGTCCGAAGAAGGGGCAATTTAGCCAAAAAAAAAAATAGGGTAGGAAAAATGGATTTTAAAAAATCGATTTGTATCAAGGGGTATTTTAAAATAATGATCTATAAAAGATGGAAAAAATGTAAAAATAAGTATTTATAGCCAAAATACTTCTCTATATTTTTTTTAAAATGATAAAAAACATTTAAAAACCTATTACAGGAAATTTTTTATTTTATTTTATATATATATATATATATAATTTTATTTTCTCTTTTACAATTAGGATAGTCAAACCTGTTGACTGCCCTAACTGGCCAGTGGTTGGTTTGAGTAACGTGGTCATGGGTTCCGGTTCAACTCGGTTGGGTCGTCGAACATTGCACTAGAGTCTACATTTATTTTGGCTAGCTAAATCGTGTTTAGTTTTTACCAATTTCTTTATTCATGAACTGTTGGCCTGGTTGTCTGCAGGTTTTTCGTGGTGGCAAACGCCATAGCGAGTGGATACCTTGTACTGTCGTTGCCTCTCTCCATCGTGGCCATTGTTCGTCCAAAGGCAGTCGCTCCACGCTTCACTCTCCTCATCTTTGACACGGTAACTCCATCAACACCACCTTCGAGCTTCGCCATTTGAATGGTGAAGATGTGTAGTTATGCCAATTTTCTGGATTTTGATGCTATTTTGGTAAATCGTTAGATGTATGGAACGCATGCTTTTAAAGTTCTAGGTACTTTCTCAAAAAATATATATATCTATTGAAAACTCTAATAAGAAGCCAAAATAATTCAAATTTTTTTTATATAAAGTTGCTACCGTAAAATGTAGAATTAAGGTGCATCTTAAAAATTCATTATAGAAGGCTGTTTTGACGTTAGAAAACCCTCTAATTGATCATCTCAACATCAATATGTATGAATATGAAAAGAAAAAAAGATTTTGTACCTAAAAATAGTGTTATCTTGCAATAAATTATTTAGACTGTCTATTTTCAAGTGTTTATAGATCTACTTGATTTAAACCACTCTTGGAGTTTAAGATTTTATAATTAGAAATGAAAATAGATTATCAAGCCATTCTAAAAAAATTTACACCAAAATTATATCTATGATGAAATTTGGAAGTGCGCTTTAATTTGATTGTTTAAGGTTGCAACCTTATACAAACCACACCCAAATAATTATGAGTACTTTAGTAATTTTATCCCAAAAAGGTACTTTTGTTATCCTCTTTGGTGGTAAAATTATCGAAATGCTTAACTATAATAGCTTCGGAATAGGGGTAATTTGATATTTTTTATCCTAACTTTAAAAATTATTAAATGACGAATACAAAGGGGACCATAGCAGTAGAAGACCGTTGGCATAAATGAGGGCGGAGGCTATAGAAATATTCGTAGGATTAAGATATCGGAAGTGAAAGAAACTTTGAAAAAGATGAAGATGGGAAATGCGTTAGGACCGTATGATATTCCTATAGAGGTTTGTAAGGGCATTGGGAGACTGCCATTGACTGACTAAACAATCAATGTTGAATTCTATCTCACTTGTAAAACATTTTATTTCAATTTCTATGAACTAAAAGCTACTCTCATGGCTTCACAGATCATGGTTGCTCTAACCACTGCAGCCGCTGGAGCAGCTGCTGCCATAGTCTACCTGGCTCACAAGGGGAACACGAGTGCGAATTGGATCGCTATTTGTCAGCAATTCGACAATTTTTGTCAGAGAATTAGCGGTGCAGTCGTGGCATCCTTTGTGGCTGCGGTGCTCTTCATGTTCCTTGTGCTGCTATCTGCTGCTGCTCTTCGGAGACGCTAGAGAGAGAGAAGATCTGTCCAAGTTGTGGCTACGGTTGTAGAGTTGTTTGTGGGATTTTATGTGGTTTTCTTGCTCTTATTTCTTTTATTTTCTCTGGTATAATGCTTGAAATCTAGTGACGGGGGGAAAAGTGACTAGTGGAGATGGGTATCAGATGTTTTATGTGATTAGCTTGGGTATAAGCTTGATGGAATGGAAATTGTGTACTTATTTCTTTGGTTTTGAAACACTCTCTCTAATGGAGTTGCTTTCTTTTTCTTTAGTTCTGCAAATCCCCCTCCTACTTTGTTGTATTCAGTTGTGCAAAGGTCCTCTTTTGTCCCTAGAGTTGTATGTCCTGGGTGATGCCAATCCTGGATTTGGTATCTTCTGAAATTAGAATATTCATATTTGGTCTCCACAAAAAGGTCATAACCTGGTGCTTGGTCCCACCTAAACAGGGTCTCGGGAGGGGTGGGTTGGAAACGGTCTTAATATTTGGCTTATACACAAAGTGGCCACTCTCAGGACTTGAACCCGTACTCTTGCACTGCCTATCTGAGCCTTTTACGGTCACACCAAGTGACAACCCCTTAAAATCTTCATGTTTGGTATCTCCTGAAATTGCAATCTTACATATAATATTTTTTCAAATATATAGTATTTTGATAAATCTGCCTATACAAGTATGGTGTGTGTATTAGAAACATAATTTTTTGAATATTTTTTCAAAACTTTTCGCTAGGTTCTAGACCCAGATCAGGTATTGGTCCAAGTTTTGGACCTAATGGGTCGGGTCTGGGTCCAAGACCCTAGACATTTCCTTGTATCTTGAGGACATATTTGCCTACAAAACTTAGATCCACACTGATTTTAATTAATAAAAGGCAAATATTTTTAGATGGATACAAAGTATTTGTATATGAAAAATACAAGATTGTTCGTACATTTTAATTACAATTGAGTAATTTTTAAAAAAACTATTTCTTCTGCCCATTTCATTCATATAATTGTAACACTCCAAGCTTTTCGATGTCACTTTGGAGCAGCAATGGATTATCTTTCATGCCGAATCGTAACCCGATCTTGGTACTAATAAGTTTTATTCTTTTTTAACCAACTTAGAGAACGCTCATTTTGAACCCACAAATTAAAATATTAGAGCATAAAATCTTGCATTTTAAACCTAGTGAAAAGAGTATTTACTCTCATGGGAGCACGTTGTATGCTTACTCTTTCGAGAAAGAGTTACTTGAGAATAATTTTTCTTCTTCTTTGTGCTAGTATTTTTTATTTGAAAATATTTGTGTATATTGCTTTATAGTTCTTTCTTAAAATGTTTTGTAGAGAGAGAAAGATGTGGGTTTGAGTCTACATTGAAGAGGAGAGAGGTTATGGAGTTATATTTAAGAGTATGCATTCTCATGCATTATACTATCAGTACAAATGTGAGCGGGATATTGCACACCCAATGCGTGCGATGCACACATGCACGCATTTTCTGAGTCCTCTATAATAAGGGCCCTTCCTACCCATACAAGATATACACACTTAGAACATATTGGTGTCTAGTGTATGGGTTCCAAGCTCGGGTGCATAGAGCTTAGGAACATCAAGGGTTCCAAGCTCGGGTGCATAAGAGAGAGCTTAGGACCATCAAGGGTTCGAAGCTCGGATGCATAGAGCTTAGGAACATCAAGGGTTCCAAGCTCAGATACATATAGCTTAAGAACATCAAATAAGACCTCTATGTTTTTCTGTATCCCGCAGGCGAATTGTGTTCTTCTAATACACATCAAATATAGTATCGAAGAGGGGCAAATATTCAAGTTTCTATTTCTTCAAAATCCTTGTTCCACGCACCATTTTTCCAACATTTTCACTAGAAATTTTGGGATCCACTTAAAATCACATTATTAGCATTTTATAATTAAAAAAGGGATTATATACAATAATACCATTTACTTTTTATACAAGGTGGTCACAATTCCTTGTAATCATTTGATGCGAAACTTGATAGTTTGGATGTGCCTCAAAGTTCAAGAAAAAATTCTTTCAAAGTTTGAACTAGGCCACCTGAATAATTGCAGCCACCCAACTTTACATCCAATGTTCAATGATCATTATGACCACCTTGTATAAAAGGTAAATGATCTCATTCTATAATTTCCTATTAAGGGAAAAGAGTTTGGATTTTGTGGGGATAATGTGAATAGAGATAGGCTCACATCCGAGCATATGATCTTTTTGCCTAAAATAAAGGTGCATTTTTCTCTATAAAGCCATACATGTGGTTGGCATGGCCTCTTGAATATATATTAAGGTCTCCCACTTCATAATTTAGTATGATGTATGACTTGAATGATGATTCATCACATATTTATTCCTACTTTCTGATAAGGATCTCACTAAACAAATGCATAAGATTTTATGTAGAACGTTTGTTCTAAGCAATCAAATTAGAGCCTACCTCAAAACTTTTACTAAAAGAAGTTATTTTGATGTCCAAATATCATCAAATTGATCGTCTGGACATCAAGATGTATGGACTTGAAAAAAAAATAGATTTCAAGTTTTGGAGAAATGCATCATATAACACGTTTTTTTATTGTCAATTTTTAAGATTTTCAAGTTTTCATAGATTTGCTCAATCTACATTATTTTTGAAGCTTTAAATTTTATAACTAAAGATGAAAATATAATTTAGGGTGCAGTTTCTATAAGGTTGCAACCTTAAACAATCTAATTAAGGCGCACCTCCAAATTTTATCATAACATGTAATTTTGTTGTAAAAAATTCTTAGGATTATCTTAAAATCTATTTTCATATCTAATTAGAAAATTTTGAACTCCAAAAACGATTAAAATCAAAGAGATCTATAAAAATCTTAAAAATCGATGGTCTAGATAATGTGTTGCAAGATGCACCATTTCTGAGAGTCAATTTTTTTTTTTAATATTCATACACCTCGATGTCGAGATGATCAAATAGAGGGGTTTTCAACATTAAAACAACCTTTCCGATAGATTTTTTATGCTCAAATGTCATTCTACATTTTTATGGTTGCAACCTTATATAAACTTTTTCCTATAATTTAAGGCTATCACAAAATTTTCATGTATTAAAACCATATTTTTCGAAAAATAGGCTTAAATTTGATTGTTTAGAGCCTTGGCTCTATACAAACCGCACTCTTTATTCTAAGGCCGCACTTTCATAAAAAAAACCCATTTATTGAGATATGAGCCTTCAAATTAGGCACGAAGACGGTAACCTCACCTGTTACAACGAGTACAGCTGCACCTCAAATCCCACTAAAAATTGAAGTTTTAAATAGTTTGCAAAATGTGCAATCGAGTCAAAGTTAAAAAGTGGACACCTATCGCAATAATAAAAAATGGATCGAATCCTTAGTAACATTGTACGGTACATGAAGTGATTTTTGGATTTTTAATAAGAGTAATGATCCTACGAGACATTTTCATACTTATGTTTGTACGATTTTTTAAAGATCCTCGTTTAATTTGACACGTATCTTCAGAAAAGTTATTATGTGGCTTAATTTTTTTTAGAAATATGCGTTAAATTTAATAGAAATCTTTTAAAGCCTTACATACATAGGAAAATGATCTTATAAATCATTACCCTTTTAATAATCATTGGGTAGCTAAGCTCTTATATTGGCTTAGTGAAGAGTAAGATATCTCTATTAAATGGTTATTTTATGAATTTTATAAATAAAACTTCCTTTTTCTAATTTTACAATCGATTTTTGTCACCAATAAATCTTGAAATAACTACTTTATCTCTCTAGAAATAATTTTTTAGTAATAATTATTATTTTTATCTAAAACTAAAAAACAATTACGGTACATTGAAGGCTTGCTATCGTACATTAAAAGAGAACAAAAATCGTCTTGGGAATTTAGATCAGTTTTGCTACAAATTTAGAACATATCTAGACCTTTTCTTTTTTACTTTATGCATGTTTATCATAAGGCCAATGTATTGGCGGACTTCCTTGCCAAATAGGGTGCAACTTTAACTGAAAATTTTGTCTCTGATTCTGTAATTTCTTTCTAATCTCTTATTAATAAAAATTCTGAATTCCTCTAAAAAAACAATAAATTTTTTTTTTAAACACCTAATGAGCTAGAATTGGAAATATATAGTGAAGCCATTTACTTCTTATATAAGCAAGTCATAATTATCATTTATTGTTAGACTTGAAATTAGGTGGTTGAGGATGTGTCATTGTTTTGATCATAAAAAAAAGAAAAAAAATGATGTATTATTGTTTAGGCACAAAATTCAAAACAAAATTACTCGAATGTTATGATACACTTTCATCTATTGAGTTTCATATTCAATGGTTAAAAGTAATTGTGACTTCCTTGTGTCAAAAATAAAATAGTATCACAATATACAATCCCTTCGGAATTTGGACAATCTTTCAAGAAGATTTATTGAAGCTTAACTAAGTATTTACATTGTGGTAGTCTCCTTTCATTCTCTTTGTATATTTGCAAGATGTGATATCTTAGGGTTCATCAATAAAATCTTTGTAGTTCGTCAATTTTTTAGCTTTTAATTTCATAATTAGGGTGATAATAGATTTTTGACACGAAAAATGCTCTTTTGGCATGGTTTTGAGGTGTGCCTTACTCTGCCTGTTTATGGTTGACGCTTTATAGAAATTCACCCTAAAGTTTATTAGACCGTTGATTTTTAAATATTCACTTTGGAGATTCAAATTACATGATCGACAGTAAAAACATATCTTTTAGCTGTCCTAGAAATTTTAGGCACCTAAAATCTATTTTTTACAGGGATTTTGAAATGTAAAATAACTTTCTATTTCAAAACTTAGGCCTTACAGTAACGTAAACACGACAACTTACAGTACCTTGGCTGGTACTGGGGGACTTTAACACTCCCATAAAGAATGGGGGGTAGCAACTCTTTACCCCCAGACTTAGGTGTGCACGTGTTATGCCCGATTGCACACTCACTGACCTTGGTGTGGCTAGAGGGTGGTTCTTGTGGTCCAATAACCAACTTAAGGGGAGGTGTATCCGAAGAAGATTAGATCGCGCGGTGGCAACTACAGATTGGGTTTTGACTTATCTAGAATCTAAGGTCGAGCTTTTCCCTAAAGGGAACTTTGATCATTGTCCCTTGCTCATATCAATTTCAGATTTGGGCCTAGTTGGGCCAAAACCCTTTAAGTATTTCTCAACTTGAGAGAAGATTCATGGTTTTCTTGATATTATCTTTATATCATGGCAAGGTAGAGTGGGAGGCACACCCATGTTTTGTTTTGTCACAAAATTAAAAAGATTAAAGGGGGGGGGCATGGAATAAATAGGTGTTTGGGCATATGGGTGAATCTATTATAACAATCTGGCATCTTTTGTCCATTTTACATGATAATATGAGCAGTGACCCGTCTAATGAGGTGTTGATGGTAGAAGTGAAGTAGTGTACTTAGAGGCTTCAGATACTTTTGAGTTATGAAGATAGCATATGGAGGGAAAAGTCAACACAAATTGGCTAAAGGATGGAGACTCCAATACTAAATTTTTCCACCTCTATACTGTGATAAGAAGAAGAAATGATCGAATTATGTCTTTAAAAGCTCAAAATGGGATTTCTTCAGTTACTGAGGCTAACATTGATAATCACATGACTGGTTATTTTGAGGCTTTGCTAGCCCATGAGAGCGGTGCTGACATTCGTCTGGTTGATCAGTTTTTGCCACCACCTTCGCTTAGTTCTAATCAGAAGGAAAAAATTGGTTGAGGTAGTCAATATGGAGGAGATCAAGACTTGTATTTGGAATATGAAAAGTGAGAGTGCTTGGGGTTTGGATGGAATGTTATTAAAAATGACCTCTTTCTGGCCCTCAATGATTCTTCAACAAAGGTAAGCTCCTTAAGCAAATAAATTAATTCCTAAGGTGAATACTCCTAGTGTTATGAAAGACTTTCGTCCTATTGGTTTGTGTAATATCTTGTACAAAATCATCTCAAATTGTTTACAAGTTGTTCCTTATGATATTATTGACCCTAAGCAGGTTGCTTTCTTGAAAGGCGCTCTTATTACAAATAATGTATTTATGGCAAATAAACTTATGTCTCTTTGCCATAGAAATTCAGTTCGACCTAAATGTGTTTGCAGATTGATCGAAGCAGTGACTGTGATAGGGTATCTTGAGACTTTATTGTGGGTAGGTTGCATGCACTGGGTTTTCTTAATCCTTTTGTTTCATGGATTCGATTATATATCTCTACTATTTCCTTTTCTATATTGAGAAGTGGCTTCCCAAAGGGTTACTTTAAAGGGAAGAGAGGTTTGAGGCAAATGATATCCTTGCCTCAAACCCAAGATAACAAAAAAAAGATAATCATTGTGAATTTTCAGATCATTTGGCGCCAACAGAACCCAAGATCCCTTCTTCCGGTGGTGTGGTCATTTTTTGAGGCTCAAAACTATAAGTTGAGCATTGATGGGGCTTCCCTATAGAACCCTGTATTAACAGGTGGTAGTGGTGATGTCATCAAAGATAACAATGGTGGTTTTATTACTGTATTTGTTAAGCAGTTTGGTATTGTCTCTAATAACTATGCAAAATTTTTGGTTTTCGAGAAAGTGATTCATTTAGTTTTTCAGAAGGGGTTTTTTCCACTACAAATAGAAAACGATTTTTCTCTCCTTGTGAATATTATACAGAATCGATGTTGTGCCCCATGACGGTTAAAGATGATTGTAAATAATTGTCAAAGCAATCTCTCTACTCATAGATGGTCTCTTGTCCATGTTTTTTGTGAGGCAAATATGATAGCCGATGCCCTTGCTAACAATGCCCTTGCGAATAAAGCATCCGGGTGCTCTGGTACTATTATTTGACGCTGTCATCTGCCAAAATTTATTTCTACTTTCTTACTTCGTACATAACTGCCTTACTATAGTGTAAAATAATATATAATGCTCGTTCTTATTTATAATTAATAAAAGTCGAGTAGAGGGGACTTCGCCAAAAAAACAAAAAAAACACAACTTTCGATGAAACCTCACCCTCACTTTTATTCTTCCCCTTCCTTTTCCTTTTCTCTCTCTAACAACCCATGGACTCCTCTTTCCCTCCTCTCTCACACTTCTCAATCTCCTTCTCTACCCCCTCGTAACTTATTGGGTGGACTACGGAGTATAAATGACCTTACCCTCCTCACACTTTTGTATCCTCAATAACTCACTCTCTAGCCTATTACAACTTGTATGGAGTATGGCCCAATGCTTAAAAACACGGTTGAGTGACCCGGTGATTAATCTTAAAAATCGATCTAGACCGGTGGATAATCGGGCAAAAAAATTTAAATTAAGAAAATAAAAATTGAAAATATGATAAAAAGGGTGGTGCTGAAGGTCGATTTCCTGATAGAACCAGCCAATTTCTGATGTACGGTGAGAAACACAATTGCCTTGCCAATTCTCAATTAAGATTGAGCGATCGACATTTCTAAGTCAAAAGACATATTTTTTTTTGAGAATGCAGTCAAAAGATATCTTTCTTTTGTAGGAGTATTTTATCCATTTACTCCCTTGTGCAAAATACATACTTTTTAGATGGGATTAATCTCTACAACCCATAGAATAATCTTAGTAAAAAAACTCTCAAACATCAAACTCTATATATTCTAGAAAAACTAAAGCCTCAAGATTAAATATAGACATCTAATTTTTGAAGAGCTAGATCTAAGAGTCACATAACTTAAAATTCAATTTTCCTTTAAAAATAATCATCAAATAATTTTTATCTGCTCTCCCAAATTTTGAGACTCAAAATATCAACCTAGATAGATGTAATGACCGAGGGAGCAAATATAAAATATACAGTAATGCTCCCGAGGGAGCATAGTATATTTGCACTTATTTTAAACCATGGAATGGGCCGAGCGGTCTATTTTCTGATTTCTCAATCTTATTCCTCCTTTCGCCACTCCTCGTGTTTTCCGTATCTCCCGCTGGCCTATTCTAACTTGTATAGACCATGGAGTATGGACTTTCCTCCTCTCTCCTCTTTTTTCTCTCACATAACTTCTCTCTCTACATCACGTGTCTCAAACTTAAGCTGACAAAGATACGGTAACTCGTTGGCAGGAAACGCAAAAACTCGGCCATCGGAAAACGTCGCATCACGCAAATCCGAAGCGTTTGTTCGGCGACGACAATAAAAACGGAGCCCCTTAATGACGCCGGTCATTCTTACTGCTCTCCTCTTTCATTTTCTCTCTCAGAACTTCTCTTCTCACTCTCTCTCTATATTTCCTTGCATTTCTCCCTTATTTCTCTGCTCATAAATCTCTCTCTCTCTCCTGTGTATTCTCAACTTTCAAATGCCCTTATCTGAAGTTCCCACAAACCCTAGATATTTACCTGTTTTTTTTTCTCCCTTTCTCTCTCTAGTTTTGAGCCTACCTTTCTCTCTCTACCCCATATGTTGGTTTTTGAGTACGTTATTCTCTTTAATTATCAAAAAAGAAATTTATTTTCTTTGGTTTAATAGAACTTTATTTTCTTTGATTTCTTTGTAAATGATTCTGTTAATTTGAGCACCGGTAGCTCTATGGTTCCTTTGGTTTTAGGGTCTCTTACATGGATTCTTGATTTATTGATGATTAATACTTGCAGGTGTTGAATGAGTTTCTCAATTTGATTTTTTTGCAAATTGAGAGTTCTAGATAGAGAGAGAGAGAGAGAGAGAGAGAGAGGAGGAGAGAAGGAAAAAAGCTAGACTAGTGAAGGTCGTGGGTGTGGTGATAAGTTTTAGGGGATGCAGAGACTGGTCTTTGTTGAGTTCGAGTCTTCGGGCTTCAAGAAATCGATTACCAGTGGTATTGGTATCAGTGCACCAAAGGTGAGGGCAAGAGATAAAGGTTTCTCTTAGTTCTTTTGGTCTTTGGATCCATGATATTGTGGTTCTTGTTCATGTTGATTTCCTGGTTTGAAAAGTGAAAGCTAGGGTTAGGGTTCGGAGATGACTCGTATTCTGGTTCAGCGTGGCTCTGGTTCTTCCTCTTCGAACCGAGCCAGTGGCTCTTCTTCCAATTCTGCCCCTAATTCAGTCTCTACTGTCTCTTCGCCCTCTTCACATGTTACCAGAGAAGATGACTCTGATAAAGATACAAACGATATTATTACCTCTTTTGATGGGTTAGTCCATGAGAGCTCTATATTTGGAGATGAGAAGTTGCAGAGCAATGAAGGGGAGGCCAATCAAGAACCATCCATTGAGACCGGTATCGAGGAATGGAGTGAAGCTAGGCCAAAATCATCACAATCCATTGTTGCCAATCAAGAAAAAGAAGAAATTGAGGAATTGGGTGATTCAGAAGTTACAGGTTCGGTTCCTGTATCGATAGATTCGACTTCATTTAGGGGAACTGGGAAATTTGAAGGTGATGAGAGTGATGTTTTGAGTAATGGGTCTTCTCAATTTGCATCAGGAAGCTCTTATCCGCCACCACCTCCTGTTCCTCCTCCAAAACCCTCTGCAAACTCGAGCAACAGAAGAATAGTTTCAGGTGGTTCAGCTGTGGTGCGAAGTGGTCCATCCAGAAGGTCTGGTTGGCCTGTAGTGTCTTCGAGGACCTCATCTTCTGGTTCATTGCCATCATCGCCTAGGTCATTTGGAGAAGGTGAAGGTTACAATAGTGCAGATGAACAAGGCCCTTGTTTCGGGTCTTCTTATGCTGATATTGTAAGTTATATACTTTCCATCGATCTTTGTTTCTGCATTTTTAGGTTTGAGAGAATTAAAACTAATGTATTTGTGTTTTTTTATTCTTTTAATCCATGAAATTTTTATTCTTTTAATCCTTGAAATTTTTATTCTCTTTATCAGTGAAACGAAAAGAAATTTATTCTTGATAATGATGCAAACTTTACATTGTCCTTGACAATGATGCAAGCTTTACTTTCCAATCTTTGTTTCTTTCCTCCTTTTTCTGCTTTTCCTTTGATAATGAGTTATTGATGATATCGTAAGTTGTTTTCCTCCAATCTTTGTTTCTTTCGTACATATTTTCATTAGAGTTTCAATATGCTTTGCCCTAAATGAGTATGCATGTTTTCTTTTGACCTACGAAAGAGAGGGGAAAAAGAAAAAGACGCCCTTCAGCGGGGTGTCCTTACAAGTAAGCACTGAGGGTAACTGTCAGTTGAAATTCAATAGAAATTTCATTCTTCTTGTCCCATAAGAGGGGATGGCTTTTGGAAGTATAATTTCAGTTGCATCTTTGGTTGGGGATCTTGCTTAGTTCCTTAACATGAGAGCAGTATGCGTGTGTATGGTGGGACAATTGGGTGCATCTAATTTGCAATCTGGGGTGTTACCCCTTGACTGTTTGTCTGCTTTTTTGGTGGTTTGGCACCATTATGCCAAGTTCTAGTTCGGGATAGACCATGTTTTAGTCAAGGGATAACTGTTGAGCATACAAGCACGGTTCACATATATTATATTCAGAGGAAAGCTATTTATTCTCTGGAGTATGGGATGTGTTTGTAGGATGGTCAAGCATACTTTGTAAGGTGTATCACACTTTTTTGGTTATCTTGTGAATACTACAATTTCTCGAAATAATCTAACAGTTAAAGTGTTTGATGTTTGAACTTTCGACCAACTTTGATACTAGTGAGGGGAGCTATTATACTTCATTTGTATTAGTATGTTCTTGTTTCCAGTGGTTTTATCCAGCGATGTAGTCCATTTGTTTCAATTAGGAAATGATTTTATGTGAATTACAATATTGTGAAGATCAGTATAGCCTGTAAACAGAAGTGTGACTGGTATGTACTGATTTATACTCCTTATATATGTATTGTTGTACTGGTATGTACTTTTTAAATTAGCCAGACTAAGATAGAGTACATGGAATGCAAGTTTAATAATAATAGGAGTAGAGATGAGGAAGTAGTTAAGATTGATGGCTAGAAAATACCACAAAAGAGTGCACTTTCGATATCTATTTTTGTGGGTAATTAAGTGGGGAAGACAAGCTCCTACTTATTTTTTCAAATAGTTTAGGAGTTAGTTATTTGAAGGTGTTAGTGGGGTGGTGTCAATGGGAATGGAAACCACAACATGGTGACTAGGTTGTGGGGGTGCTACCACCACGGCCCCGGCCCCTTCCCCTAAATATTACAGTTGGAAAAATGGAGAGATTGAGGAAGATGTCTCATATAGAATTAGAGTTGGGTGGCGAAGTGGAGATGTGCGAACGGAATTTTATGTGGTTGCTGCATACCAATGAAGCTGAAGGGAAAGTTTTATAGGACAACTGTGAGACCAGCTTTGCTCTGTGGGGTGGAATATTGGGTGGTCAAAAAACAATATAACCATAGAATAAGTGTAGTGGAGATGAGGATGTTGAGATGGATGAGTGGCAAGACAAGAAGGGATAGAATTCGAAGTGAATACATTCGAGAAAATTTAGGTGTGGCACCAATAGGCAATAAGATGAGAGAGAGTAGACTTAGGTGGGCTGGCCATGTGTGGCGCAGACCCAGTACAATACCTATTAGGAGGTGCGAGTTAATTCAAGTGGAAGGCTCAACAAGGGCATGAGATAGGCCCAAAAGGATATGGTCGGAAGTAGTGAGAAAATATATGAGGACTTATGGCAGCATTGAGGCTATGACCTTTAATAGAGCAGAATGGCCGGATTTATGTAGCCCAATTAGTTGGGAAAAGGCTTTGGTGTTGATGATGATGATATTGTTTCATTTTTGATACTATTTGGCCAAGAATTTAATTTCAGGCCGGACCCTATTTTTTGTATTTTTCAATTTCTATCTCCTTTTATTTCACTTCTTAGCATAAATTTGGCCAATTGTATTTTCCAATTTCTATTTCCTTTTATTTCTCTTCTCAACATAAATTTGGCTAAATTACTATTTCTCTATGTCATGATATCCTTGATGCTAGTTTATAAGTCTTCACTGGTCTTTTCTTTATGATTTGATGGTCTATTTATTTGACGTCATAATTAACAAAATGACTCATTTTTCAGGAGAGGGAGCGTCAATTTGAGTTGGATATCAGGCGAACAAAGGGGTTAGAAGTTAAACGAATGGTGGAAGATGGAAATTGTCTCTTTCGTGCTATTGCTGATCAAGTATTTGGAGACCCTGAGATGTATGATGAAACTAGGCACATGTGCATAGATTATATGGTATGGACTTGTAATTCCCTACATAAATGCATGTAGCTGGCTTAAATATTGTACTTTTTTCTTGGAGCTTGTTATGTATACGCTTGTGACATTTCAGTCCTCTGACATGTAGAGAGATCTAGTATTTTCACCGTCGGGCATTTGGTTTTTGGAGTGATCCACTTTTGACAGCATATGAGCAAGTCAGTGCTGTAGTTATGGATTAACACCATTTTTCTTTTATTATACCAAAACAAGGTTAATAATGACCATTCATTTTTATTTCCTCTAGAAAGCAATGTTATTAAGTTGACATGCTAGCCGGGAACATAACTTCATGTGGTGTTCATGTAATAGAGTTCCATAATGTTACAAGTCAATCTTAAGATGATCTACTGGGAGTTGTAACATGATGCTAAGTATACAGTTTCTAAATAGTTCGCTTACTTTTCATTTTAATGTATTGTTGGTATGCATTGAGATTCAAATTATCAAATTCTATGTTCAACTCAGTCTAGGCCGACGCGAAGAATCCATTTGCTACTTGGCTGAGTTGACATTGGGATTCCTTTTTTGTTTTTGAAAAAAATCTTATGAAACAGAAAAAGTTGGTTTGTTCATTTTAAAGGAGTTTTGATTATGTTAATCACTTTTTAGTCATGTTTTTTGCGTTCTGGGGTTTATGAAAAAGAAACAATGTTTTGTTTTTAAAGGTTTCTGAGAAGATTTAACAAACTGAATTCTCAAATCTCGTCAAAACCCTTGTTTTTGGGCATAAGAATTCTATAGAAAAGGAAGTGAGATGAAAAGGGTTTTATTGAACCTCAACATACCTCATAACCCTCTGAATATGGTATTCACAGAAGCAGCATGGGTTCTATTGCATCTACGTTAAGAATCTCTGTGGAAATACCCTCTTGTCCTGAGGCTGAAGAATTAGGCCTCTGTGAATTATCCTAAAACAAAATAAGGAAATATCGATCTACCATACGAATATCTTGATTTTTTTGGTGTGAGACTGCTTTAAGGCTGGTACCCTCATGGTGTGCTCATGAGAATCATTTGAGATTGGATAAGACTTCCCTTATGGTGGGGTGGTTGTAATCTGGATCTCGTACATCAGTTTATTTTATTAAAAAAATGAATAGAATACTATTTGATAGAGTGATTTGAAGGATGATGGTCCGTAAAAATGCTTCTTGAGGACTCCAACACATTTCTGGATAGAATAATGACTATTCTGAAGTACATGCTACTCGGTATTTGGCATGATGTAGTGAAATTTGCTTTTTTGGGCATCCTTCTCAGAAGATTGTTTGGAACTTCCCTAGAAAAAAAGAATTTAGTGTTGAGGATGGTGATCTGCTGGTTAGTTTATTTTATTTAGTCTGGTTTTCATCAGTTTCTTTTATTTTAGAAAATGAATAGTGTACTCTTTGGTAGTCATTTGAAGGATGATGGTCTCTAAGCTGCTTCTCAAGGACCATGGCACATCTTGAGATAGATTAATGATTATTCTGAACTACATGCTACTCACTCAATATTTGGCATGATGTAGTGAAATTCGCTTGTTTGGGTGTTTTTCTATGAAGAGTTTAGAATTCTTCCAGAGAAAAATGAAGTTAGCATGGAGGATGGCAATCTATTGGTTATTTTATTTTATTTTAGTTCATTTATTCAGTTTTTCCTTAATTCTTGTCTAAAATGAATTCAAATATGTGACTATCTGCTACAAAGATGAATCCGAGTACTAATGATTCTTGATTTGTAAAATAGAGCCTCTGTCATGACTAAACTTTGTGGGGCTTGTTACCAGTAGCTTTTGTTTGGCTTCCGTTCCCTCGCCAAAACATTTACCTCTTGATTATACATAGACCTTTTGATAAATTAACTGGTTTCTTGTTTAAGAACTCATACAATTGTGAGAGACATAGTGCCAATAATAATGTAATCGTTGAGATTTTGTTCCTCTGAATTTTCTTGAATTTCTTTTTTATCAAGTTCTTTTAGAGTTCTAAATATTTTGGAATCTTGATTTTTATTATATAATTTGAGTTTCTCTCTTTTATCTTTTATGAATCACTCTATTCTTTCCATGTATTTTGTGGGGCGCATGTATGTCAGGGGCAAGTTATGAGTTAATCATCAGGAATTGTTGTAATATCACTGAGAGGTGAATGATTGTCAAATTTTTTCTAATCAGTATTATCCACCAATAAAATAAGTAAGTTAATTATAAAAAGATCTGTTTCATGCCTTGGTGATTCACCTTGATATTCCTTCTGAGAATTTCCATGGATAATCTTTAACTCGCGATGGATAAGCTGTAGCCTGCTGGCAAGTAATTGAGGCAGATGGATTACATGGCTTCAAGTTCTTGTGTGTTAGCTCCAATGGATGTTCATACTTTGTTGTTCTCTCTGATAGGTAAAGATTCTAATGATTATATCTTGCCATGACTTGTATGCAAACTCCATAATCTAATATGGTGAAAACAGGTTGGGGGCCCCTGATCCGGACCCTACCGAGTTATGTAAATGATGTATCCAGCCCTAAACCCTGACCTAGACGTGACCTAGGAAAGGTGCGGTAGATCTAGACGTAATTCTCTACCTTGCCAAATAGACCCATTTACACCCCTTTTTTAGGCCTAAAAATTCAAAATAAATTTGGTTATCCATTTATACTGATCATTAGAAAACAACATCAATAATAATAAACAAGATACTAAAAATTAATTGTTAAAAGCTATAAATCATCATATTTTAGCACCAACAGTTAAAAAAATACTTGCAAGTATATTCTAAATAAATAAACAAAAACAATGCCCTCAAGAGAAGCATTCAAACAAGCCATTTTGAATGGAGGATGATTAGAATCGAGGATTTTATGCCAATCCTTCCGTTAAAAATAGAAGAAGGGACAAAGAAACTAAACAAACAAAATAATTGATTTTAAAGAAAGCACAAAAAAGAAAGTAACAAAAAAACAAAAAGCCTCACCATCGTGCAGTGTTTTCCACGAAAGCGCGAGGCACACAGATCTAGGGTTTTGAATACAAACACCTAGTGTTCTTCTCAATTGTGTGCTTTTCTTGAAGACCCTAAAGAACCCTTCTAAGAATTGAATATGTGGCTTCATGTTAACCTATTAGCACCTTCATTTATCTGATTTCATGGATTCCCTTTTTAAGGATTTTCATGATACCCCCTTATAAAGAGCTTTCCTAAATTGGAAACCAGGCATTCTTTTTAAAGCCCTCTTTGTCACCCACTGAATTGTTTTAGTCTGAATCCATGGTTTCTCAATGCTCAAACCCTATTCCCATTGTCAATTGCAGCGAAAGAGCCCCTCTTACCTCATGCGTTCATGTTTAAATTGTTTTCCTTAATCTTAATCCACGGTTTCTTGATGCCAATGGCCAACCTATCCTCATCTGCAGAAGTGAGAAAATTCCTTTACCCAACTTCCTCTCTTCAAAAGCTTTTACCATATTGTGAAGGTGAAGAATTTCTTTTCAGAACTCGGTGAAGAATTTCTTTTCAGAACTCTCTCTCTCTCTCATTCTCACCCTCTTATATATATATATATATATATATATATATATATACACGCACCTTTATTGAATGACAGATTTGTCACAGCTCATATCATTTAATTTTGTTGTGTTGTTTATGAGGTCACTGTAGACATGGTGGTTGTAGTTACCCACTTTTTGGTGTGCAATACAGCTTGCAGTTTCTACAATAAGTGACTGATTTCAATTTTAGATCTGTTGTATGACAGTGCAATTGTTTTGTCAATTTTTATTTCCAGGAGAAGGAGCGGGATCATTTCTCACAGTTTATTACAGAAGGTTTTACATCTTATTGCAAGAGGAAGAGAAGAGACAAGGTTCTACTCCAAACGTTTATTTGTTTGATTGTGGCTGCACATTTTTGTAGACTTGTGAGATTAAAATTTATGTGCCATATATCATCATCATCATCATCTTTCAAGCCTTATCCTAACTATTTGGGGTTGGCTACATGAATCCTATTCTGCTCTATCAAGGGCCATACCCTTAGTAAGACCAGAATTCAGCATATCTTATCTCACTACTTCCATGTATGTCCTTTGGGCCTTCCCCTTCTTCGACTTGAAAGCCTTCCACTTGAAATTTTTGTACTTTATGCATAAAGAGAAAATATCTCAGATCTAGTACCATATTGGTACTCTGATCCAACATCTATTGTCCATACTTATTTGTAGATGGTAGGAGATTAGTTGTTTTTCACTCAGGCTGCCCTTATTTTGAGTTGGAACTGTATGTTCACCTTTGAAGGATATGTACGGATGGCTGATGTTGGGCATGAGTATCCAAATTGTATACTCGTACGAAGTTTTGCATACAATCCCTATATATAGTATTCCTTTTTGATTCACAATCTTTGGGGTTTCTTTGATATCCCATGAAGTAATCTGAGCTTTAGTAATCAACAGAAGTACCTGTGGGTAATATATCTGGGATTTCAGACTTGTAACTGAACTAATGTTGCGGGTTTAAAACATTTTAAAGTTACAGCAGCATTCACCTCTTTTTCTCTCCAGTGAACTTTTATAAGAAAAAATGTCGGATATCAATGCATTTCTATAAAGCATTACTTTGGGATTTGAATAGTGCTTGCTGGATCTTCATTTATCATTATTTGATCAATCATAGAGAATATTACTCTGGCTTGTCAATAGTTCTTTTTAACAATGTGTCAAAAATTGTTAACTTATTAGTTGGGATGCAGGTTTACGGGAACAATGTGGAGATCCAGGCTTTCTGTGAGATGTTCAATAGACCTATCCATATTTTTTCTTACGGCACAGGTATCCTCCTATTGTAGTTGAGCCTTATGATTTGCTGTCGTAGTTGGATAGGGAAATGTTAAAAATATTTTTAGTTGCCATATTTTTACTTGAATTCCTGTTATGTACAGAGCCTATCAACATTTTTCACAACAGCTATCACACGGATACACCTCCAATTCGGTTAAGCTATCATCATGGAAATCATTACAACTCTCTTGTTGATCCACGCCGACTGACAATTGGTGCAGGCCTTGGTTATAGCAGTCTACGAGGGGTGAGTCCTGTAACAATGGCATTTGTAGTACTGGACTTTCTAGGCAACTGCATTCCACTATTAGTATGTTCATCTATTCAATTTATTCAAAAGAAAGAAATGCAACTATATGATTCATATATACATATTTAGTTTGCTTAGTATTTTGAAATAACACATCTTGTGAACATCTTCTGAACATTAATTTTGGTTCATCTCATTTCTGGCTTCTCCACAATCTGGAAGATCAGTTTCTGTCTATAATGCCATTTCTTTTTTTTATTTTATTTTTTTTGTTGGGTTTTGAGACTTTCTTTTTTGTTTTGGATTAATTAGCGTAATTTGTTCTTTTCTCATGTCCCTTTTTACTAAATTGTAGACAAACATTGATAAAGATCAAGTAAAGGCTGCCATAAAAGCTCAGCAGGATCAACAACTTGAGAATGTAAGTTTTCGATTATGGCTACTTTTTCTCTGGTGTCAAAACTTCTCCCTTTTTTTCTTTTTAGGGCCAATTGTGCTTTCCTTGGCTACATGGTAGTATTGTTTGGCTTAGTTGCAAGAAAGAAAAAGATATAATCTATGGCATCATGCTTTATTTACTGCCTGATGATATTTCATATTATGTCTGTGGACAATTACAATGGCATGTTTTATTTTACCCTATGAGATTTGGCCAAGGTGCATACCAAAAAAGTAGCTATTGAAAAATTTCTGTTCCACTTGTTTCTCAAAAAAACAAAAAAATTTCTGTTCCACTATGGTCTTATTGCTGTTGCCTTTTCGATGACATAATAGTTAAGAAACACATTGCTCTGAGTCGGGTCATTTTTGTCTTATATTTCATAATTGCTTTGCTTCATATTTTGTGGCTTAATGCGATTCTTTCTTGATGTACTTGTAAGATAAGGGATTACTTAATGTGATGTTTATGAATGTTGCTTAACATTTTTGTTACATTCTTCAACCTTCACCATGTGATATTGTCTGGGAAATAATCTTAGCTTTGGTGCATGTTTGTACTTGTAGATATTGTTTCTAAAGTTATTAGGGCAATGGTTGAAAACTTGGTGGTCCTGGTTCCAGTTCTGTAGTCTCAACACCTGCCCAAGTCGAACCAGGTCTGGAACCTTTTCTGTGTGATCGTGCCAAAGGCTTGGGCCTTGTCTGGTTCAGCTCCAAGTCTGAATTTTCAGTCACTACATTAATGCCTCATTTGGAAACATATACTTAGTGCCAATGCATTGGTCGAAATGCATCAGCAGTAGTGCTACCATTTGTCTCTGTACAACAAAGTTGGAAATAAGCGGTGACTCTTTTTCAACTAGAATATTGGTACTAATGGGTTAGGGGAATGCCTAATCAATGTTCAAGGAGTAGGAGTGGCCGCCGAGGTTGGCACCTAGGCACCTCGCGGATTGTGGCTGCCCCCTTGTTCTTGAGTATAGAATTCCTTTTGTGTTTGTTTAATAAACAGGGTTTTATTGTTTTTTTGTATATAATGTATTGTTCAGAAGTTAGAACTACAGATCAAACATCAAAATACACAACTTTAAACTGTTAATAAAATAGTCAAGAGTAGCATTAAAAGAATGAAAATTACTAGATATTACTAGTAAATGTTAATTTTTTATTGAACTTATCCCAAAACTGATGATATCCATTAAATCATGCCAGTCGCAACAGATTAGTGATTAAAAAAAGTCACATCTGACAATCAAAGGGCATAAACAAGCTAGAAAAGTAGTCTCCTTCACCCCACAAATATGATAAACTCAATATGAGGTTTAGTTTCATCATCACTAGCAACATGACATCTACATTCAAGGAAAGCATTAAGTGCACCTGAAGTTGATGATGATGCCAAGCCATCATCATCGGAGTCATCCTCCTCCCCCCCATAATGACCTTCTTCCCTTGTTTCCTCTGAGTCTGCATCCTCCTTCTCCTCCACCATCTTCCTCCTCTTCGTCTGTACCTTCTTCTTTTTCAGCTTTCTCTTCGCCTTTCCCACTTCTTGCACTTGGTTCCATGTCAAGCTCTTCTCCGTCCCTCGAATACATGCTCAGCCCCATCATCTTACTCGACCAACCATTCGTCTCTTTTATCTAAATCTTTCACAACTATTGGATCTTGAATTTGAATCCACTTTATATGGCACTCCTTCAGCTTGTGATTATGTTAAATGAAAACATGGTCATTCAGTCTCTTTTGCTTGAGTTTATTTCTGTTCTTTGAATGCACCTGTTTTATAATACATCATTGCACTATTAGAATTTGTTACTTAAAAAAATATTGAGAAAGTTAGAGTCAAAGAATGATAGGAGATGAGGATAAATGAAAAATTTACCATATCAAATGTATTGAAATTGCTCTCGCAGCCGGATGATGTATAACTCAAGCTCAAAATTCGTTTCGCCATACTTTGCAAGTTGGGGGCACTTTTGTCCATGATTGGCCCACCATGAAGCTACAATACGTTAAAAATAAATAGAGTACATATATATGAGTAAACTTAGAATTTAGAATATTAAAGTCAAGTTAAATATGGAGTAAGGAGTAACAATTTAAATGTAAGAATGTAAATGACAAATACATCTTCATCTTTTGTCTTATTACAATGTGTGTCCTAAATATGCGCATAGACGATACAAGTCAAGTTCCATAGACACTTTTGTCTTGGACATCTGAGTCGGGCGTGAGCCTTGCATTAGACTTGTTAATTGCTTCCATAAAACAATCCCGACTCTCTACCTTAGAATCATAATAGAAATAAGCATGGTTGAGATGGTATCCTACTAGGTGTAGGGGTTTCTTCAGCTGCGAATTTATCTATAATTTTCATAACGGACTCATATTTGCTTTCATTTTCTTCAAGTTCATCTTAATTTCTTCTCTTGCAACCTCCATTGCATTGTAAATATGCCTCATTGCCTGGCTCTTTTTCACTATCCATAAGGCGAAGCACTTTTACAAGTGGCTCAAAAATATAGAGGCAATATTGAGCCCCTCTCCAAAACT
Source organism: Amborella trichopoda (assembly GCF_054954075.1). Taxonomy (NCBI): domain Eukaryota; kingdom Viridiplantae; phylum Streptophyta; class Magnoliopsida; order Amborellales; family Amborellaceae; genus Amborella; species Amborella trichopoda. The sequence continues at coordinate 3,359,953 of NC_142346.1, read as the reverse complement.
TGGGTGTTATAACAATGTCATAGACCTTTTTGCCTTTGCCTCCTTAGAACACTTGCTCTCCTTCCAATCCGAGGAGACAAACATGGTTCGAATTGCCTTGGTTATTCAGAGAATCCATAGTGTTGCAAACCTTGTGATCCTTGGCCTCACCAAATCAGCCCCATTTGTAAACTTCCTCATCATGGCTAAAACATTGGTGTGGCTTTAAATAAAAACTCTTAAAGCTTTTGCTTTTTTCTCCTTGGCAAATTTCTCAACGAAGAGGTCGATACAATGAGTCACGCAAGGCGTCCTGAAAATGTGCATCCTCGTCGTCTCCAACAATCTAGCAGCTGCCATATTGGCCTTAGCCATATCAAGGACAACTTGCACAACATGTGCCTCGCCCACCTCCTCGATGCACTTATCCACAACTCCAAATATGAAAGTCGCATAACGAATTTTATCAAATGTGTCAAGGGACCTCAAAATTTGTTTTCCATAGGACAATGACCCAATAAATTCATAACACTCTTTGAACTCTTATTGCTCCAAGCATCTGTCATATTAGTCACCCCACATCTGTCCTAGGCATCCTTGTGGGTCTTCAGGTACTCATTTGTTATATCCACCTTTTCTTCAACACAGGACCCTTGAGCTTATAAGGTGTAGGGGCCCTATATCTTGGGCGAAACTGCCCCACTGCTCCACCATAGCTTGGAAACTCTTCTAACCGTAGTATTAAATGATAGACCTGTTTGATACTACCATCGTGCCACATACTGATTAACCCTTTTGATATCCTGCTTCTTCAAATGATCCTCCAGACTAGTCTATACCAGCGCCCTTTCTCGAACCACCACCTCAGTATTGGGAGGAGAGAAGAATGTATCAATGGGCCCCCTTCTTCAATGTCTCTTATGCCCAATGATATCTGGTCTACATATGGAGGCCGCTCCCTCTTCATCTTCATCTTTGTTTTTTATTCTATTCATATTTACAAATCTCCTAATGTCTTCATGTTGTTTCCTTGTCTCTTCTCTCTTCTTTTGGACCCATCTAAACGATCCAACATCTGTTTCCTAATATCTCCAAGAACTTGAGTACATGGCACTACGTCCCCTCTCTTATCGGCTAAATGCTTCTTCAATCGACTAATGCCAACATTGCACTCCTTTTTGCAAAAATTGCAAGCTACCTTATTCTTGTCATTAGGGTTGGGTTAATATTCGTATTTCTAACCCGTATCAGCTTGTTTACTGAACTCGAGGAAGGCATTTTCACCTACAGCCCTCAATTACTTATCGCTTAATCCTGAAAATTATACATAACCACCGAAGTCAAGCTTGAATACTTTACAAGAAGTGAAAATTGCCAATACATACACAAAAGCAAGATTAATTTACAACTATGCAGTCTAAATATTTAAATTTAAAATTGTGGTCATCTAAAAATTACAAATAGGCAATGATGTAGAAAGAAATAAATATACTGGCCGTTCAATATCTTGAGTTCTTGACAATCCAAGGAAGAAGTAAAGCTGGCATGCTCAAGGCCAAAAAAAAAAGTAAAAAACTCTAGGTAAAACCTTCACATTAAAATTTCAATGCTTTAAAGCATAAAATTGAAAAAAATAAATTATGAATCATGCATGTATCCTAAGTCATGCAACAAAAAAAATAAATTAAATCGCTTTGGAAGAAATGGAATTTTCCCATTGATTTGGTTCATCGATCTAAAAATCACAAATAATATCAAAGTAAAGCCTACTCATGCCTACTCATGCAATTATTTAAAAAGGCAATTATCAAACTAACTAATGCAAAAAAAATTATGGAGGAAAAGGTTATGAATCATACACGTAAACTCATGCAAAAAAAAAAATCATTTGGTTCAAGTGCAATGGATTTTTTCCATTGAATTACCTTCCCAAACTAAAAATCAAAATCCAAATAGTTGATAACATATCAAATACATCATAAAATATTGGAAAGGAAAAACATAAAGCAACATATCATAATACATTTTACGATTGTCCTCGTCAAAACATATCGTAATTTATTTTACACAAAAAATACATGACCTTAATTAAAAATATTGAAATAGACGAACCTTCTCAAAATGTGATCGATATCGGCTCAAATCGGTAACTTTTTGTTCCCAAAACTCCTCTTTTGCAACCAATACAAAGCCTCAAAAAGATTTGGGATGAATATCCTTTGATTTTGCAGGGATTTGAGGCGGTTGAAAAAATTTTTGATCTCTTGAAAAATCTTCAAATCTTGGATTTTAGAGACTCTCTCTCTGAAACTCACTACAAGGGTTTTTGGGGGGCAATAATGCCCCCCAAAATGCTTTTCCCCCCTTTTTGGGGGGGGGGGAATTACTAAAATGCCCCTTGGTCGAGGGCCATTTTCTGTCCTCGGCCAAGGTCTTGTGAGGCTCCGCCTACGCTCTCGCCTTGTAGGGAGCCTAGGCAGGCACCTTAGTATACCTGCCGAGGGCCTAGATAGGGGTGGCAATGGACCTGGACCGATCCGGGAACCCGACGACTAGACTCAACCCATGTCCGGGAATGGGTCAAAAAGTTGGACCTAGTGGGTCGGTCCGGGTCCAAATATTGGATCCGAACACTATTCGGGTTTGGGTCCATGTGGACCCAACATGAATAGTTTTATGATTTAAATAATTTTTAATATATAACATATTACTAAATAAAACTATATATTTTTAGTTTAAATATACTAAAACTATGTATTTTTGGTTATAATATTTAAATAGTACATGTGTATATTTAACACAATACTTAAATACATTTAAATATATATATTTTTATTTTCTGGGTCAGGTCCAATCGGGATGCCACCCCTAGGCCTAGAGACTTTTACTCTTATAGTGTTCTTGTAGGAACCCAATGGCTTTCCATCATCCCAAAATCAACTTTTGAGGTGGGTGAGGGACCCAAATCATAATTCATAAACATTCAAAAACCATATTACAAATTCACAACTGCAAAATTTAAAGTTACAAACTAAAGGTCTATGAAGATTGAAGAGTTCAAAAGTCAAGACAAATCATCATCATTTCTCAAGTCTCAAGTGTAAATCTCAAATCTTTATTGGACAAGTTATCTAGAGAGTCTCCATGTGCATCATCATCATCAATATCATCCTCAGCAGCCTCCACATATTATTCTTCTTCCTCGGTCTCCTCGAATCGTCCTCATCCTTCTCGACCTCTGGAACTGACATGCTACTGGACTGAGCTTTTACTCTTTTGTGTTATAGTGTTAGGTTGTACTTCTTCATTAGCCTGTGGGGCTAGCTAAACATAAAAAAAATGTCATTCCTTTTTTTTTTTTAATTGATTTGATGAAAAAAAAGCCGCAAAAGTGGCTGTTTTTACTGTTTTGGGGGGTTTAATACCCCCCATACCCTATCCCCTCTTTTGGGGTGAAAATTGCCTAAATACCCCGGTCAAGGTGTTTTTTTTTTTTTCCATCATGCTGATGCGGCGTATATGTGGTGCGATGCACTATGGCCGCATATGCGGTGTGATGCGGTGCATCCCACCAAACCGCATATGAGCTGTTTTGCGTTGTGCCTCCTAGTGCATACCACATGATGCGGTCGCATATGTGGCGCTGCCGCATTTTAAAACAATGATCTCCACAAATGCTCCTAGTCTATTGCTACTGCCAAGGTCGGATTTGAGCTGTCCATTTGACTGGACAGTGTATCTAAGGGATTAGGTTTTTTCCTGTTTTTTTTTGGAGCTCCAAACCAAACTTTAGTGTGAACCATTCTGAAACCATCGCCTCATATTATTATTATTTAATTTGAAATTGTTCCAAATCTACGGCTATCCCATAATTAAATTTAGTCCGCCCATTTGAATGGATGGTGGCTCTAAGTAAGGGATTTGGACCTTTTATGTATATCCAAATCGAAGCTTATTTGGAGGATCATTATTTGAAGGTGATTCAGTTTTTTGTTTTTAGTCCCTCACCCTTAAAAGTGGTTTTGTGGGAACTTTTTTAGTTCCTGCAGACATGTTAATATTCATCTGCGGCATATTATATTGGATTTGCATAATGTGAGATGTTATGCCATCAAACTTCTTTCAGGTTTTCAATGCACATATCATTATCATCATCATCATCTGAGCCATATCGCAACAAATTAGTGGCTAAGGTTCTCAATGTGTAGATTATCTGAGGTTTTTTTACAAGCTTGGAAAATCTATATCTTCTCATAACTGTGATTAGAAAAGATAGATGCTCTAAGCATTTTATGAAAGTATGTAATCTCCTCTATATCTAATTTTTCCTTTGGGTAAAACAATTCTTGGCATGTCCTCCTTATGTTTATTTCCTCCATGGTATCCAGTGTTACATGGATATCGACACGCTGTTCAGTATTCAGTATGTCTCGGAGTGTTTATTACATAAGACTAAAATGTCAGTACTTCAAGACATTGTACAACGACTATTTTGAAAAATATAACTATATAGGTTTTTCTAGATGCCCACTAAATGCACAACATTGTGGTGGAAGAGTGTGTCCTGTTTAAGCAGCCACCTAAGAGATTGCGTAGTCAAACCCCATCGACCGTTTTGTTTATATTTTTGCCATTTTAAAAAGGTTAGCCTATAACTACAATGTTGTCTACTAACATCATAGTGGCTTTGTGGCAGTATGTTGGTTTATGTGCAAATCGTCCCAAGTTCAAGCTGTGCACAGGTGATGGTCTTTGTATTTTTATGATATAAAAAATCTCACCAAGAAATAATAAAAAAAGTTTCATTGTGAGGAATGGAACTTGGGCCTCCTTGTCTTAATTGTTGCTCTACCACCAAAACCATTAAGCACGTGTGTTTGAGTAAGGGCAGACATATACATAATGTGTTGATATGTACTCCAAAATTGATGACATCATTAGACACATACAGTCAGGTGTCGATGACGTGTCTACACTTGTCTATGTCTTGATATGTGTCAACAAGCAACACCAAACAAATTTCGAAGTGTCCATGTAACATTGCGTGTATCACTTGCATATATATTATCCTTTGTTTTAGTCCAATCATTGATATTTTTGGCCTAGACGAACAGGCAGGTCGCCTGCTGTTGAGCCTTGCTCCTGAAATGCATGTTTGAATGAAGGTGCTCGACTTCTTACTATATAGATTTTTTGCGGGAAAGATGTTGTATCTTATGCAAATATGCTCTTCATCTTCGAGAAATTTCACATTTTTGGTAGTAAGCCTACTGCAATTCCCAGTGTTCTTTGGCATAGACTTCATTCCAGTGGTTCTTCTTTATTATATGTCATATCCCATTCTAAATCACCGGATCATTTAGAGGCTCCAAGAGTATTCACTGAATTGAACCATGCCTTCTTAGGCATCCAGTTGCTCAAATACATGTCTATTGTCACATGGACAAAATTAAACATATGAGTTGCTTTGTCCAAGGCCTTCTCATCCTTGGTCTCTTCTATACTTTTCTTAATTTGAGTCGTGTACGTATTTACAGATGCAGATTGGTATAGTTATCTGAATGCCTTACATGGACTCCTGCATTTTTGTTGGGCTTAATTTCACTTTTTGGAGCAATAAGCAAAGAACTATTTCTCAATTTAGCCATGAGGCAGTATGTCAAGCTGTGGCTTGATTATTGTCATGCTTACAGGGTTAATTGGTCACAACTCACAAGTCGTATTGGAAATCATGGATATGGCTTGCGACTCGCTATGTTCCAAATTGTGAGTCAGGTCTAACAGACTCAGCTGTTCATCCAAAAAAATGATAAAATAATGGGAACTGGCCAAACTTTATCAGTTCCCATGTGTATGGCTCCAGGCTTGGTACATTGTCAAGCCTGAGTGACTTGGCGAGTTTGAGTGGACTCGCATGAGTTTTCCAACACTGGGCACATCTGATTTGGGAACTTGGTGTTTTGGTTTAACTGTTTTACTTTGTGTTGTGAAGATTGCAGCATGATCTCTGTGGCAACTCATCCAACTTTGCAATCGGAAGAACTAAGTTTATATAGGCAGATTATATAGAGGGGGATTATCACTTCATATAGATATATTTTACAATATCATTAGTTAGAGACAGGCTGCATCATATTTCATCTTAGCTGGAGTATATTTCCATTTTGATTGCTTGCAATGAGTGATTGTATAGGTTTTTAACATTTATTATCATTTTGTAATGAATAGTTGATCATTTGCCTTGTTCTTCAGGTAGTTTTGCCATCTTATTTTATTTTGATGTGTAATCCCATGTTGATAAATCTCTTGATCTGTAATCATCATCCCTTGATGAGATGAATTTGAGACATTTAATACTTTAGATGGAAAGCCTCAAATAATTATGTATTTGTAATATGGCCCAGGCCCTTCTAGCCGAGGGTCGCTTCTACTCTGATCTGGAGCTCACAGAGAAGGAAATCGAGCGCATGGTTATGGAGGCTTCACGGGCTGAATATCTTGCAGAGGATAAATTCAAGCAACAACTCAGCCTGAGGGAGTCTTCAACCTCTTCCCATGCCGAGCCATCCTCTTCCGGAGCAAGTGAGTGATAACTTATATATATATATATATATATATATATATATATATATTCTTTCTTAATTTTCTCAAATGAGAAAGTATACTGTTATGGCAGGCAGTATTAGGAAGCCTCATCTATCATCCATACTGTGCTCCATACTTCAGACTTCTTTGGGTGGTTTAAAAAATTACCATCGGTCTCGAGTCTATAGACATGCCCATGGTAGTTAGGAACTTGAAAAGAATCCTTTTTAAAAATTGTATGAAAAACCCAATATTTGGGAATTCCGTGGAGTTAACACCAGTGTTTGAGAAAATGCTTGAAGAATTGGGAATAGGAAGTACCCTTTTTGTTTATAATAGCGGAATTTGTATTCTCCTGAAAATGTAGGGCTGCTTTTCGTCCCAGATTTTTAGGTCTTGTTTGCTGAAAAGGACTTTCTAAGCAAGCTGAGAAGCCCTTAAAACTTTACAAAAACAGTAGTTTCTTCAAAAACCCCACATACACGCACACATGCGTGAATCCACATACACCCATGCAGAGAGAGAGAGAGAGGGAGAGAGAGGAACACCAACTCTGTCTGGGATTTTTATTTCTCAATTTTTGGGAACTTTTTTCTATTTTTTTAAGGTCTCCCTATCTTTAAGTTGCCCCTATATTTTTCTCAAGAAGAAAAAAAGAAGAAAAGAATAAGAGAAATAAAAAAATGTCTTTCTCGAAATGGCTCCCTAAGAAATTCCTGAAAAGATATTACATATCAACATGGAGCTAAACAATTTTCTCTTAACAGTTACAGGTCCATCAGAGAGGGAACAAAAGAGTGGGCTTGAAAGGACCTCTTCAGATGCCGAGTTAAGTAGCAGCATGCAGATGGTCCTGTCAATGGGTTTCAGTTACAGGAAGGTCATCGAAGCCTACAGTATATTTGGCAACGATGTAGAATCAATGGTGTGTTATTTGCTTGAGATGGGATCGGCCAGTCCATCAGAAGGAACCCTGAACAGGCTCAAAGGGAAGGCGACTGAGTAATAGGAAGACAAGGTCATGGAGCTCAGAGTACCATTTATTAATGGTGTAATGGGTTACATTTTCTAATGTGTATGTTGAACTCTTTCAAGTTGAGGTTATATAGTAGAATAAAATTGATGGTGGATTTGTGGTTACAAGGACTAGTACGTTGGTAATGAAGGCTTTCTAGGCAAAAGAGAGAGAGAGAGAGAGAGTGAAATCATGGCGTGCTGGGCTTTATGAAAATAAATGAAAGCATCACCTCAATCTATGTCCAGAAAGCACCTTTGGCAGTGGAAATCTCCATGTCAGCTCTAAAATAAAATTCCAACACTGTAATAAAATTTGAAACTAAAAAATTGGGGCACATTTTGTGGATCTATGTACACTTATTTTTCGGGAAAAATATACTGCCTAAAAGTTTGTTACAATGTACACTATCTTTAGTGCTTGAAATCATAATTTTTTTCTTTTATTTTTTCTTTTACAACCATAATGTTCAAGTTGAGGTGGTCGATGTAAAGGTTTTTCAACGCATGAATTCCAATTTTTAATGAATTATGAGGCTAGACTTTACTTATTCTCGTAGGGCTGTAGCCCTATCAAACCATTTTAATTTGCTAAAATTTTAGTGTATTTTGTTTCTATTTTCTACTATATAAATCAACTTCATATTGAGCTAATGCCTATCACCATATTGTATTTGTAAAAACACCAAAAAAAATTTTAAAATAAATTAAACTACCTAAATACTCTTAAAATTTTGAAATTTTGAGGGATATTTTAGTTATTTTTATTTAATTAAACTTTATTTTTAAGTTATTTCAAAATGCATTATGGCGATAAGTGTGAACTCCTAAAATTTGAGCTTGTTATAATACAATATTTACCATAACAAAGTGGGACTTAAGAGTGAAACAAAAAATATATGAGACTATTTTTAGATTTCAGAAAATGAAAAAGGATTTTTCTGTTAATTCCCGAATATCTTTCTCATGCGTTTAAACATTGTGATTGGGTCGTTCCTCAAACGGAAGATTAAAACAAAGAGCACAAAACTTCGAGTCTTGTGCATACTTTTTAAAAAATGGAAATATTATTTGTCAAACCACCTAGAATTTTGTTACAAAAGCTTAAAATACTTTTTGTCTCGGTTTGTGTTAGTAAATTTGACTCGACTCAGTCGCTTGAGCTCCCCTATCTTTGTTTTGAGCTAAAACAATTTTTTTCATTAATAAAAATCTTGTTTCAAATTTGGAAACACACCCTCCCTCTTTCTCCCTCTCTCTCAAAACACACCCTCCCTCTTTCTCTCTCTCTCTCTCTCTCTCTCTCTCTCTCGTGGCTGAACCAGGGGAAAACCCCGGCTCTCGCTCTACCTCTCCGTCTCTCTACCCCTCTCTCGCCTCCGCTTCCCTGGCCAACACGAAGCCACCGCCTGCGCCATCTCTCTCACAGCGTATCTCTGCAAGTGGGGCATCTCTCTTCTATCACGATTTGCAGGTACATATGGTTCTCTCTCTATCGCTACCTCTAGGGTTCTCTCTCCCCAATTTCCCCTATCTCTTCCCATTCCTACTCTCTCTCCCTCCTTGCCGCTGAATCCTCTGCAAAAAAACCCCTCAATCTCCCTGCCTCTCTCTCTCTCTTCTATCCCATTCCTTCTCCTCTCTCTCTCTCTCTCTCTCTCGCTATTTCCGCTCTTTTTACCCCATCTCTCTCTCTCTCTCTCTCTCTCTCCCTATTTGGCCTCTTTTTACCCCGCCTATTCTCCCTATCTCCCTTGGCTGATGAACCAGAAGCAAGACTCCCCTCCCTCCCTCTCTCTCTCTCTCTCTCTCTCTCTCTCTCTCTCTTTCTCTCTCTTTCCCCCCTTCTTCCCTCTCCATTTTCACTCTCTTTATTCTGCCTATTCTCTCTGTCCTGCCTATTTTCCATGCGGTGTTTTTTTTTTTAATGCTGTAATTTTATGTGCTTACGTGTTTCTGTGTGGATCGAAATCATTTTTGTTCTTAGAGGAATTGTCTTTGTTTGGTTGTTTTATGGGGTGTTTGATTCTAGGTTTATGGGCATTTCTTTGTTGTTGCATGTTTGTGTTCAAAGGGAAAGCCTCACATTTGGGTTTTGATTATCCAAGTTGTCTGTTCTTTAGATTAGTGCATCCTTTAACCCAAAATCTTTTCACGAATACATTGATTCTCATTTTCGGGAATATGTTGATTCTCTTGAATGTGATTCGTATTTGCGGTTTTTTTGGGAATTCTAGATTAGGAATATGGGGTTTGCTCCTATTTTCCAGTGGATATAAATTATTTTTAGGGGATATTTCTATCTCATATAAACAAAAATTTTATAGCTTTATGATTATGTGTTGAAACACTGAATCAAGCCTTGTTCTTTATTCTAAGGACTTTGGATTCTTATTAGCTTAAATGGACCTACTTTGGACTTGAAGTGATTATTGAGGAGTTGGATTTATTTGTATTGTAATTTTATTACAAATTTAAGTCTTAATTTGTGTCAATTCTGATTTTTTCTTAGGGTTGTACACCACAGCACTGTGCAAATTGCACTATGTTCCCCAAAACACATGAGTCTTAATTTGTGTCATTTTCTTGGGAAACTCTATACTTTCTTTTCTTTAGAAACACCAATAATAACAATAATAATAAATTATTATTATTATTATTATTATTTTTCGAGAAATTAGAAAAGATTAGAAAAGAAATTGTTCACATATTTTTCCAAAAATTAGAAAAGAAATTGTTTTTTTTTTAATAAACAAAACAAACCCCTTTGGTATGCTATTTATACCCATACTTGGTATAAATCATCATTTCAATACAACCTTCTTTGGATTTGCACTCATTTTTGACAAGAAGGTAGAATCATTTGTATGCGTATTTTAAAATTGGTTAGAAGCAATGGGTGGACGCCAACCTAGTGTTGTTTTCACTGATCAAGACCATGTGATTTCTAAAGCAGTGAGACGAGTTTTAGACCAAAGTAAGCATCATTATGATAAGTAGCATATACTTGCGAAGATTAAGGAAAAACTGTGCCATGTATTGCATAGGCATCCAACGTTTTCAAAAACCTTTAAGAGGTGTGTGGCTAGCGCAACAAACGAAGAATTTGAATTGGGATGGAAATCTATGATTGAGAAGTATCAGTTGGAAAGCAACGAATTACTGTCGCTGGCAATGAGTTGATGTGTATTTGAGCAAGACGTTCACAGCGTGCATGACTTCCACTCAAAGAAGTGAGTGCATGAATAAGCTCTTCAAGGTGGACCTAGCTTTCTCAACAAGTTTACATACATTATTAGAAGTTTCTACACAAGTGCAAGATAAAAAGGTGCGAAAAAGAGAAGGAACATGACTTGAAAAACATTACAACTACCCCAATCTTAAGAACAACTTCTTTCATTGAGACACAAGCATCAAAGTCCTATACTCAAAATATTTTGAAGCTATTTGGGGAAGAGGTGGCAAATTGTATGAATTTTATGAGTGAGTCAATTGAGGACAATGGATTGGTTGCCACCTTTAAGGTTGCATTGCCAAGAACTAGATCTAGACCCTACATTGTGGAATTCGATTCCAGTGACAAGAGTGTTTATTGCAGTTGTCACTTATATGAGAGGATTGGCCTTTTTTGTAGGCATATGCTTGGGGTTCTTATGGTGAAAAATGTATTTGAAATCCCTCCACAATACATAATGAGGCGTTGGACAAAGGATATGAAGAAAGGGGTTTTCTTTGATGACAATGGCAAACAAATTCCACTACCACGCTTCATTCGATATAATGAGTTATGTCATGCAACTCGATACCTTGCCGAGCGCGCTTCAGAGAGTGTGAAGCCCTACGAATTTGTAATGTCCATGATACACAATACAGTTTCTCAGGTTGATAGTAAATTCGCGCGTAAGAGAGGTGCACAGGATGACACCATGATCAATTGTAATGTCAAAGAAAATGCAATTGTTGATGAAAATGCAGGTAGTTGTAGTAACACACCAACTGAAAGTTACCATTGCCAAAATATCCTTGAGCCTCCACGAGCATGGACAGAAGGGCGAGCTACCAATAAAAGAAAGAAAGCTCAATCAGAAGGTTGGAAGTTGAAGGAAAGTATTAAGAAGCCGAAAGAAAATACCAAGAAGTGCGCAGTTTGCAAGGGCGATGGGCATGACAAAAGAAACCATCTATTGTTTGTTCATGCAAAGTAATGCATAACATTAGATTCTTTTGAATTTTGATCGTACGAGCTTCGTAATTCTTGATGTAATAGAGCTTCCATATAATTGGAGCTTCCATATAATCGTAGTACTTTGAAATGCAATATGAAATGCTAACAGTGCAATTTGTCTTCTGTATTCAGGGATAGTGACAAAATCTGCTATATGTCTCGGTCTGATAAGATCGTGGAGCATGACCATTGATGGTAAGGATCACTATGAATTCTAGTGATTGCCTGCTTGTTGAATAGTGATTGACTGGTTGGCTGAATGGTGTTTGCCTGCATGTTATTGCCTTTTGTTGAATATAGTGACTGCTTGCTTGCTTGTTTGTTATTTCTTGTTGAATTGTTAGTGCCAACTTGTTTGTTATTGATTTCAGAATTTAGAGAGCATGATCATGAGCATTAAAATGCAGTTTGCTTTCGTGAATTAGGTTGGGAGCAACAATGGTGGGTCGAGCTCTGCCTATGCTTTTGTGATATCCAACAGATACTTGGATGGATGAAGAGCATGATATGATCTCAATCCAATATGAAAATGGTTCATTTTGTACTTACTATATTTTTTGATAGACTCAACGCGCTGTTCTTGAGGTTTTATGATGATTGATCTGCACTTTATGTTTCTTTTTAACTAAATTCTGTGATGTACTTTGCGTTAAAAAAAAAAAAAAAAAAAATCTGTGATGTACTTGAAAGAGAAGATTGCAGGTTTGCGATGTGGTCGTGTGGCTGTTGAAAACAGGTGAGCATTTCATTGATTACATATTACTATTTCTATGACAGTAGCCACTTTTCTTTCTTAATTTGTTGTTCATGGTGTCTTTCATGGGCAAGTTAGTAATATTTGCGATGCTATTGATTGAAGACACACCATGATATTGATGGAAATCTAGTGTTGAAACCTTGTGGTAAAACGTAGAACCAGAAACTGATGGAATTTCGTGGCCATGCGTTTGATTGTAGGATCATATAAATAATGGAATAAAGAAATTGGTGTTTTTGTGATACAGCTGTTGTCAGACACAAGAACTGTATCTATTGAAACATTTTGGCACAGTTGCTAGAGAGAGAGAGAGAGGTGCCATTTTACACCTGCGGCATAGGTTTTAATTTTTTTCTGAATTCATGGTAATACATGTCTAGAATGGGTAGATTTTTAGAAGTCAGTGACATTATGATGTAAGGCAAAATCGACATTGCTATTCGTAATTTGATTTATAGAAATGTGAAAAGCCAATTTGGCATTTCTACCTTGGCTACTCCTCTCTAGAACCATTAGGACATCAACCTATTTCAAATATGGTTGCAACCTTAAACTATCCAATTAGCCGCACCTCCAAATTTTATCATGACATGTAATTTTGTTGTAAAAATTATTAGGATTATCTCAAAAACTATTTCCATATCTAATTATAAAATTTTATGCTAAAAAATAGTTAAAAGCAAGTAGATCTATAAATATATGAAAATCTTGAAAATGGATTAATTTGGGGACTCATCTTTTTTTTTTTGTTTTTTTCATTTTCATACATCTTGATATGGAGATGATCAATTAGAGGGTTTTTGACCATTTTTAATTCTACATTTTAAGGTTGCAACCTTATGTAAACTTTTTCCTACAATTATACAAATAAGAGAAAATCAACAGTTCACTGATCATTTAACTATGCACTCCATTGCTCCTAGTATCCCATGTTTGCGTGGGAATTTAAGTGGAGAATGTCCCACAAACTTTCATTCCTATTAATGCTAGATAATCGATTCCAAAACATGTAGAGTGGAGAACTCTTATGATCAAACGAAGTGTATACATGATGTGGCGCAACTACCTTATTGTAAGGTTGTAAGATAGTATAATGTAATTTTTTTTATTAATGAAAAATGAGTAGAGGGTTTTCTCCCTCACTGATTTACCTAAAAAAAAAGAAAAAAGAATGGTATAAAGTGGCCGCAAATGGTTTTCTTACAGACCTCTAGACCCTATCCAACTGTTTGACATCAATAGCGGATGGTTGAACTGTATCATTATTCTGATCAAATTTCATGAAATTTTTTGACAAGCTTCATTTGAGGGACGAAAACTAAAATGCCTTACTATACCCAATTGCGATACTGTACAAAGAGACTAACATAGGTTAATATTTCTGAATGTGCTGACTATATTGCATTACATCGCGAAACAAGAAAGAGGGATACCAAAAACTAAACTACAACGGTAGAGATGTAAGGGATCAGCGACCCAAGTCGGGCACCACAAAAACCGTGTTGGATTGACGATTTGAATCGGAGAATCGACTAGATTGAGCATTTTCTGCCTAAAACAATTTAAAAAAATACTATAGTTTTTAAAAAATATAACGTTTTAAGTTTCAAAAAGAAATAGCGGCAAATGCATTATGGTTTTTAATTATTTTGTCAAACAATGTAAATATTGAGAACCGGTCTCATGTTGGGTATTTCTTGTAGTTTAAATTTATTTTAGTCAAAATAAAGTATAAAATGCAACATGACAATAAAATAAATCCTTCTAATTCATTTTAAATTTTTATTTTTGTATTAACTTGGAGTTTTGATTTTTGAAGGAAGTTATATGAAAAAAAATTAAAAGAAGAAACTAGGAGAGCTAGAGGGAGAGAGAGCCAACTAAGCTATGGTATGATATAGAGATAATTGTTCTCACAATGGTCTTTTCGGTATTAAGCTTTGGTAATTTCCTACTTGGTTTGAAAGACGTATACAGAGAGCGTGAGAGTGCTGTTGCCACCAAATTGTCCAACATCAGGGATTTGCCATGTTAAAAAGCGTGTATAAAAGCTTTAGCCCTCACACGTGCATTCGGCACGGGATAGCTCTTTCAAAGGTAAGGAGTATGTTGGGGGGCCATGCAAAACCAGAGGGGCACACAACTTGTTCTTGATGTAGTGTTCTCGATGTATTGAGAGATCCAAAATAATGTCGATGATTTTTTATCCAAATTTCTGTTTTTTCAAAATCAGTTTTTGACAAAACCAGAGGGGATACAACTCGTTCTTGATATATTGAGAGATCCAGAATAATGTCAACGATTTTCGATATAGTGAGAGATCCAGAATAGCGTCAACTATTTTTTAACCTGATCGTTGAATTTTCAAACCTTGTTATGAAGTATATATCCCTTCAAACCTTGTTACGAAGTATATATCCCTTCCTTTCACAAGAAAATGAAGGGCAAGCATTAACTGTACAAATTCAGCTGTACTTATGATAATAAATTTTATTTACATTGACTCCTTTCTCAAGGACCATGGCAACACGTTTTACAATGACTCATTTCTCAAGGACCATGGCAACAAGTATCAGTTGCATCTGCTCCATTTGTGACCCAAGCCCATGCTATTTGTGATGTGAGCCTTTTGATCACGAGTTTCCTGTCTTGGCCTAGGATCTCATCACATCACACTAGATAGTCGCATCCTATATTATTCTAGCGGCAAAATGATACAAGGGTTTTAGGTTTTTGCTTACAATTGAACATTAATGTGCTTCCACATTATATTAGATGAATGAAGAGCACATACCTTCTAGTTGGTGCATTTATATAAAGCCCTATTGCAGTTTTCTCGTGTTTTTTAAATGAACACGCACTTCTGACCACAGAGCTAATGGGAGAGGGCAGGGGGCTGGGTTTGCTTGCTACGAAATTAGATAGCAGGGGTCTGGGCTTGCTTCTTGTGAAATGGGAGAGTAGGGGCTGGGCTTGCTTGCTGCATGCTTGGAGAGAACGGCGACTTGCTTGTTGCATAATGGAGCTCGGAGTGGGCACTGGGTTCCGAGAGAGGGGCGAGATGGCAACGAGAGAGAGAGAGGGGCAAGAACAGAGCGCTGGACAGAGAGGCAAGAGTAGAGGGAAGATGGAGGGAAGAAATAATTAAAATAAAAATAATAATAAAAGATGAGAAAATATACCAATAAAAATAATAATGAAAGGTGGGAAAATATACAATTTCTCAATATCCGTAGAAAATCCACTACAAGAAGATCTTTTCAATCAACTTTACAATAATGGACTTCTTCTCTTTTAAATACTTAAAAATAAACTCACAAAAAATAACTACGGTTTTTTTTCTGTCCCTATCTTCTCTCTTACTCCACGAACTAGGTTTTTTTCTATCCATATCTTCTCTCTCTTACGTCACGAATTACATATTTGCTTAAAAAAAATAACTCACGTTTTACCTAATCAAGAGCTTATCCTAAAAGACAAAGCGTTGTTTGAAGATAAAACACCATTTAATAAATCTTATCCTATTTATATTTATCTCTTTAAAAACTAACCAACATAACCTAATTGATCAAAACAAACCACGCACCACCCTAATCTCTAAAACAAGTCAAGCGTAAAATTTACCATCTTCCTTTTTAACTTATTCCCATCCTCTTTGTACACCTAAGAAAAATAAATAAAATAATATTACTAAAATTTTGATTTTTTCTAATTTTTTTTTGCATTATTCTCTCAAGGTTAGGAGAAACTCGATCTTGATTCAAAGTGGATCCCCTTTATCACCATTGAAACTTGATCTTCTTCTTCAACTTCATCATCTTCCTTAGGCCAGTGAAGCTCTATCATCTTTTTTGGGCATTTATATGCACGGTGTCTTGGCTCTTTTCATCACAGTATTTTTTTTTTATTATTAAATTTTGGTTGACGTAAAACCTCTTTCTAGGTGTAAAATCGTTTAACGGTGTTCCTTTGGTATTTAGCTTTTACTTGTAAAACAATATGAAAAGCTTTATTTAAAGTCCATGACCGATGATCCACAAGGAGAATTTTCTTTCAATTTCTTTTTCGTCTTTTACCAGTTAGTAATATATCTATTTCCACTACGAAATCGAGATTGTTGAACTTGCTCTCACCATGCTGCAACATCCGGCAGAGTTTGGTTGCAACAGGTTTAACATCGCGTTCCTCTAACAATTCACTCAATTCAAAATAATTTTTAACTTCATTTAACCAATCAATAAGCACTTCTATGTGGAGCTTACCATGAAATTCCAAGAGATCGACTTTAATACCAAAATCTTGTGGGCGCTTTGTAGGATGCAGATTTTACTTGTAAATTTCTTTATTACGATCATGATCAGTACCTTGGGTTTTTTGTGGGACTACTAGTGCAATATCGACCTCCTGGGGACAATATTGTTTTCCAACCATTGTAACCACTGATTTATTTGACGTCTTTCGGTTTGAACATCTTCTGGTTCGAACATCCTCCGTGACTTAGTCAAACTTTCACGAACATCATCCATGATTTTGGTCAAACTTTTTAAAGCTCGTCCCAAGCAATCATGTATAGCATGATTAGCTGTGATCATGTATAGCAGGATTAGTTTTTGGTGGCATTGCAAAAAACCTAGATGTTAGTTATCTTGATACCAATTGATGCAGAAGAGATGGAGGGAAGAAATAAATAAAATAATAATAATAATAAGGATGAGAAAGTATACCCTCGCTGTCTATAAGGGAGTTCACCCCAAATTTTTTTTTCATGATGTTAACTTACTCAATTCCAATATCTGACCTTAACACTAAGGGATTTCTTCTTTTTTAAATATTTAAAAAGAAACCACAATAATTAACTATCTTTCTTCTATACTTTTTTTCTCTATCAGTATCTTCTTTATCTTAACTTCACGTGTTAAAGATTTGTTTCAAAAAGATAACCCACGTTTACCGAATCAAAAGCTTCCCTTAGAAGGCAAAAACATTGCCTACAATTGAGAAGATAAAATCCCCTCTTGATAAATTTTATCCTATTTATATTTATCTCTTTAAAACTAACCAACCCAATTGATCAAAACAAATCACGTACTACTCTAACTCCTTCTATTTCTAAAATAAATAAATAAATAATAATAATATTAATTTTTTTAATTTTTTTTTATGTGCGTGAGAGAGAGAGAGGGGGAGGGGTTTTGCGCTGGGCAATGGAGAGAGGGGAGAGCGGGCAATGACGTATTCATCTGTGATCTTTGCTTGCTTCTACCCACCCATAAAAAGGTCAATAATCCAATTTCTTATTCACTAACCCCAAACTAACTAGAATATCAGTGATAACCCCTCTCCCTCTCTCTCTCTCTCTCTGTCTTTTGCCCCTGCTGTCGCCATGGAAAATCCACTCAAGTTTCAATCCACTCAAATTTCTTATTCAAATGCTTTAAAGCCTTTGCTTTTTTATAACTTTCTCTCTCAACTTTGGTGTCTCTCTTTCTATTAACACTTCTCCCAATGTAAAGTTTGTTCCATTAATAAATTCACTAAAATTCTCTCGCTCTACTAAGTGAGCAATGATCCAATGCAACAGTTGTATCATAGTATAATACAACGACACTTCTAAAAAACCAGGTTTGTATTATTTGTTTGACCCCAAATTTTTCACACAAACTCTCTTCATCTCAATAATCAATCCCCCCCAAAAAAATTGTTCAATTTGAACCTTAGATATGGTCAAAATGAGTCCTCTCTAAAAACAAATCTAGACCTTTCATTTTGTGAATTTCACGATCATAGCCTTTATAAATTCAAAATGCTTTGCAACACCCAAATTTCTAGAACTTTATAGACCATTGATTGTCCCTATTTCTAGAACTTTTAAATTTTATAATTGGAGGCAACAATAGATTTTCATATCATCACAATGCTTTGCAGCACCGAAATTGCATTTTTCGACATAGTTTTGAAGTGTACCTTACTTCAATAGTACACCTTATAAAAAACCTCACCCTTCTCGTTTTCCATTTCTCTCGTGGAATTGAAGATCAATCTTTTTGAGCTATGTCAATCTTTTTTACCACAATGATTCGTTTTCTTATCTACTTCTCTTATTAGTATAGAGTATCTTTCGCTCCCATTTATTATTGTTTATGACTTGGCATTCTTACAAAAAGAATCATAAACAACCATTAAAGGTATACTTCTCCGTACGGTATACCGTAGGAGTATACTGTCTATTTACTCACTTGGGTAAAATCCTATCTAGAACTCATTGTAAGACCCCAAAATTTTGGGAGGTAAACTCTTCAACCCATATATTAAATGCAACAAAAAATAATTTCTATTTACACCCTCTATTTTGAAAAAAATAATGTCTCGAGGTTGAATAGAAACCATCCAATTTTTTGATAGTGAGATCTAAATATTAGAGTATTCAATGTCTCGAGATTGAATAGGGACCATCCAATTTTTTTAAGGTGAAATCTAAGTGTTAGAAAATTCAACCTTTAAATTTCTTATTTTAGTAATAATGATCTAGTGAATATTAATTAGTTGCTACAATTTCATATTGAAAAATCCTCCCGAGTAACTCTTCTAACTGAGGGGACATAAGTAAACTATGCTCCTGAGGGAGCACTATATACATGCTCAAAAGAGAGGACCATGTTTGTCCTGCTCTTTCTTTCTTCTTATGTCTAATCCTTTAGGGTCCGTTTGGGTACTTGGATTAGACTGTCCTGAGGATAGCCTTATATTGGGATCGTCTTCTCTTAGACTTGGTCTGTCCCTGAGATAGGGTTGTTTGCCGTTTGGATAACACCAGATAAAAAACATAGATATGCCTGAGTGGGGCTCATGGAGGTAGGATTGGTTTTGGGCAATGGAATAAAAAAGGAAGGTAGTTGATTGATGTCTGGGTTTGGCATTTTAGAAAACAAAAGATTGTAAAAGGAAAAAAAAGGAAACATTAGTGGGAAAGGGAGTTGATTAATGGATGGGTTTGGTATTTTATAAAATAAGGAGAAAAGATTAGTGGGAAAGGGAGTTGATTAATGGATGGGTTTGGTATTTTATAAAATAAGGAGAAAAGAGAAAAGAGATTAAATATTTATAAAATAAAGTCGATATATAAATATATAAAAAGCTTGAAAATAGACTTTTTAGATAATGTGTTACAATATGCACTATTTTTTAGACTCAAAAACAAAATTTTTTTTTTTCATATTCATACATCTCAATGGCGAGATGATCGATTAGAGAGCTTATTCAACATTAAAACAACATCTCCTACAGCTTTTTGAGATGCATATGTGATTCTATATTTTAAGGTTGCATCCTTATATAAACTTTCCCAAAAACAAGATACGTATGGATGACCTGGGATTTGAAAATCAGTATGAATATGACTTTTATGTTGAAAACTAATTAGCGGACAATCCCTGACGTATACAAGCGGCGTTAAGAGAGGCGAAGAGATATCATGCTCCCGTGGGAGTATGCTTTCTATTTACTACCTCCTGTAAAACCCACCTAGAACTCACTCTAGGACTCTAAAATATGAGGATATAAGCTCTTCAACCTATATATTAAGATAAATAAAATAAAATTTTAATTGCACCCTCTGTTCACCTAAAAACAATAATCTCTCAAAATTGAATAGAGACTATCCAATTTTTAAATGTTAAATGAAAACCCAAATTTCAATTTTTTATTTTGAGCATAATATTCTTAAGTAGTTCCAAAAAAAATCTTCTCCCAAGTGAATCTTCTAACTGAGGGAATAGAAATAAACTATTCCCTCAAAGGGTGGGGACTGCGGCTTAAATGCCAACAGGTTGACTGGTTGGCTTTGCCAAATCAGAGTATTGGGAAGCCGCAATTGAGGAATGAGACAAAATTAGGAAGCTTAGTGGAAAGTGGGCAAATGCACGATTATAAATGAAACATCTCCTCATTCATCACGGAAAAAATTATCTTCGGTTTGTGTGCAAGAGGAGAAGAAATACCCAAGGGGCTCAGCTATACTTTCGTGATGGCCCTCAGATCCAGTATTTTAATGGTGACATATGGTAATTGCTCAGAAATCTCTATGCATTAATGCTATTCTACAATTTTAAGGAATCTTTTGGTAGTAGTTACAATTTTGAGGAATAGATTCAGAGCGTTTGGCCTATCTCGTATGAATCCCATCCATCCATCCATCCATCCATCCTACTACTCTGAGTTAGATCCTTGGTAAAATCTCAATAAAAGGAAGAAGCCAATTATAAGTGCTCCTGTTTTTACTCATAATTCTACATTCTCTTCCTCTTTGAGAGAGAAGGAAGAGAGAGAGAGAAACAGAGGGTATACATTACTAATGCCTTATTCCTTTGTTTGTTTCAGATTACTTGCTCCAACTATGGATGCTCCTCTACCCTGCCATACCCGGGTGATTACACAGATATATGTCTTTGGAGAATTTTTTCTTTTTTAAACCAATCCAGCTTACCTGCCCCCTTTCTGTCTCTCTCAGGTGGGTGGATGCTATAGGCGATGTGTTCCACAACACCGCAGTCGCCATCGCCATAACAACCATCTCTGCAGTCTTTGGCCTCACCATCAACACTGAGCTCTCCAGCCTCTCCTATGTAGGGGCTACCCTCATCATCCTTTACGCACTCTGTTTCTCTATCTCAGTTACCCTCATCCTAATTTCAATCCTTTTCGATCACTCCCTCAAACTCTTCCATATTATCTTGGTTGGAATCAATCTCAATCTTCTCCTCTTTGCTTTCGTAGTCCATATGACTATTTTGCTCCCCCAAATAAAGGATCTGACGGCCCCTGCTGCTTTTTCTTTTTTGGGATTCGACTCTTCTGCATCATCATCCTCTGAATTGTGATGCACTAAAATTAGGGAACAATAAACTGTGTTGTACATATAACGGGATTAGTATGCAATAGAGTTATCAGCATCCTATAAATTACTTTTTATGCAATTGATTACTTTTTAGGGAAAACATAATACTATTGCTTTTTATGCTATTGATTCCATGACCATACTATTACTTTTTACGTGATTGCTTCCATGACCATACTTTTTATGTACTTTCCCGTGCTACCCATTTGAAAATTATGGGAGGAGTGGCCCACTTTGTATTGGTTACAATTATATAATAAAACCTTGAGGAATTAGAGAATATTTTGCGTTGTGGCGGGTCCATCGGCTAAATGTGGGTCTCATTCTGGTGGAGAATTGCAATGGATTCAACTGCTTGTATTTGGGTGGAGGTTTTGTGGTTTTATTTTTCAATTAGCAAAGCAAAATGAGTAATCAAAGGGGAATGATGATGTTATTCACAGATGGAAAAAGTTTATATAGAGTCGAGGTTCTAAACAATCAAATTTGAACCTACCTCAAAAATATCATTAGAAGAAGAGGTTTTGATGCTTAAATATCTTGAAATTGATCATCTCGACATCAAGATTGGACTTGAGAAAAAATGAATTTCAAGTTTTGAAAATAATGTATTTTATAATGCATTTTTATACCATAAATTTTCAAGATGTTCAAGTTTTCATAGAACTAACAATCTATACTATATTTGAAGTTTGAAACTTTATAAATTAAGATGAAAATATATTTCAAGGTTATCACAAATATTTTCAGCGTGAAACCACATTTCTAAACACTATCCGAAAGTAGGCTCTAAAACCTAGGCTCTATATAGACCCCACCCTTTATAGATATACGGTGTTGTTGTGCATGTAATTAGTAAATCATCGATTATGCAAAGATAAAAATGACGATAGCCTTGGATAGCCCAGTCAAGGGTTTTCATTACTTAATTTTGCTTCCCAATTTGCCTTTTCTATGCGAAGGGAGGATGGTTTTAGAGAGAGAAAGGAAAAGGGGTTTTGTAGAGGGAGATGCCTTCCATGGGTCTCCAAGGGAGAGTGTTTTTAGAGAGAGAAAGTAAACGGGTTTTATGGTGGGTTGTCTCAAATAGAATCTCTCTCTCTTTAAGCTTTCGAGACTTTGGAAATCCAGCTCATAGAAACTGGGGGCTAATACTGCATTAGTGGGTCTCATATTGGGCCATGCATTAAATTTTGATTGAACTCATTCTCGTCATCCTATATAAGGTCGGCATCACATTCAAAGTGATTCCTTTTTTAATACTCTGTCGATAAAGTAGTTGATTTAACTACTTCAGTTTGAAGAAGTTTGACAATTCTAAATCAATGATGATTTTGACTGTAGACATCAGGCTTGGACTTTAATGGTTAGCACTTAGGGAATTTAGCTGCGCTACATCTCAAGTTAAATTCCTGTACTAAAAAAAAAAAAAAGGTTTGATAATTGGAAAAAGATTATATAAAGACGAGGCCCTAAACAAATAAATTAAAGCACACTTCAAAATTCCACTAAAAAAGATTATTGTGTTTCTCAAAAATCATCAAATCGATCATCTCATTCCACGAAAAAAAGGTTATTGTGATCATCAAAAATCATCAAATCGATCATCTCAACCTCAAAATGTACGGATATAAACAAAAATGGATTTCAAGTATTGAAAATAGACTTTTTTGAAATGTATATCTGGACCGTTAGTTTTTAAAACTTTTGAAGCGTTTATAGATCTGCTCGATCTACACTATTTTTTAAGCTTTAAATTTTTTAATTAGATATGAAAATAAAGTTTCAAGCCCCCACAAAAATTTTCAACACATAAAAATATATTATGACGCTATTTAAAGGTGCGTCTAGATTTGATTGTTTGGGGCCCTAGCCCTAGAGAACTCACACCCTTGATAATTGCCTATTTTAAAATGATTTAAAATGAAGATAGCCAATGGGTTGGATTTTCACGGTATTAAAATCAACATGTGTTTCAAATTTGTCAATTTCCTAGTAACCCAAATTTCGCATCGATAAAAGTATAAAACAGCCCCAAATTTATTGCAGTGAAGATTTTGGTTTGCGGTTACTGCCCCAACCAAGACTAATTTGATCAAAACAAAACTTCCCAATATCCGATTAAGCATAACATTAAGTTTATTGTTGCCCAAAGCGCTGCGTATGGGCTTAGTTGGTTAGCGCTAATGACCATGCAACACTACGTTCAGAGTATGATATGCACAATATTTTGATGGTATGCACAATATTTTGATTAGATTTAATTTATTTAATTTCTATTGATGAAGAAATGATTTAGAAAAAATAGATAATGGTTCATGCATCTTTCATATTGTTGCTGGCTCATCTATAGAATGTATGACTCAGATCTCTCATCCCACAAGTTACTGCCATGGATGACTCAGATCTCTCATCCCACAAGTCACCGTCATGGATGACTCAGATCTCTCATCCCACAAGTCACCCTTGATTGATGGTATATGTTTAATATCACAAGAAAAGACAAGTCAAAGAAAATCCTAAAAAACCTTAATCTTATTCAAAGCTTATAAAAAAAGATTGTCTCTACCAAAAAAAATTTCTACACCTTATCTTTCTAGCTCTCTTTATTAAGAAAGTTTATGTCTTTCATGTTTGATCTCTCGCTCATATTGTGAAAGAACTTTAAGTTTTCCTTTCCGATGACCATACTTATGAGGTGATTGATTCCATGACCACACTTTTTATGTACTTTTCCTTTCCGATGAGGTGCTACCCATTTGATAATTATGGGAGGAGTGGCCATTGGTTACAAATATATAATTTACCTGGTTGATAGGGTCTCATTCCGGTAGAGAATTGCAATGGATTCAACTACTTGTATTTGGGAGTAGGTTTTGTGGTTTTATTTTTCTATTATCAAAGTAAAATGATTAATCAAAGGGGAATGATGATATTATTTACAGATGGAAAAAGTTTATATAGAGTCGAGGTTTTAAACGATCAAATTTGAGCCTACTTTATAAATATCATTAGAAGTAGAGGTTTTGATGCTCAAATATCCTCAAATTGATCATCTCGACATCAAGAATGGATGTGAGAAAAAATGGATTTCAAGTTTTGAAAATAGTGTATATTATAATGGATTTTTAGACTATAAATTTTCAAGATTTTCAAGTTTTTATAGAACTAGCGATTTACACTATTTTTGAAGTTTGAAACTTTCTAAATTAAAATGAAAATATATTTCAAGGTTATCACAAATATTATCAGTGTTGAAACCTCATTTCTAAATACTATACGAAAGTAGGCTCTAATTTGATTGTTTAGAACCTAGGCTCTATCATGCAAAGATAAAAATGACGATAGACTTGGATAGCCAGTCGAGGGTTCTCATTACTTAATTTTGCTTCCCAATTTGCTTTTTCTACGTGGTGAAGGGACGATGGTTTTAGAGAGAGAAAGGAACGGAGGGTTTTGTGGAGGGGAGATGCCCTCCATGGCTCTCTAAGGGATTTGTGAAGGGAGAGTGTTTTTAGAGAGAGAAAGGAAAGCGGGTCATTGTCTCAAAAGGGTTTTGTGAATGGAGATGTTTTAAGAGAGAGAAATGAAAAAAGGTTCTCGTTTTTAGAGAAAAAAAAAAAAAGAAATGGGAAGAAGAGCTGTCACGTTCCGACATTGATTGTCCTGTACTTGTAAAAAGTGATTTTGGGTTTCAAAAGAAAATAGGTAAAACCCGATTTTGTAGAAAGAGAGAGAGAGAGAGAGTGGGAGCATTATGAGAAGGGTAAAATGAGATTTCTTAAAACAAAAGGTAAAAGATACCCTTTTACACCGTGATATTGTGTAATACCCATCATCATTCCTTAAAATATATATTTTTATTTAATTATAAAATTTAAAACTTTAAAAATAATATAAATTGAATACATCTATAAAAACTAAAAATTTTAAAAATTAAGGGTTAAAAAATTCGTTACTAAATTATTTTCAAAACTTAAAATCTATATTTTCCACTAATTTTCTTGACTACCTTCAAATAGATGAAGCAATGGTTCGACATTCTTTTGGGTTCTCAGCCTTTAATGGAGAGCTGTTCCATCTTGAAAAACGTGGTTTTTTTAATTTGCTTCTTTTGTCGTATTAAAAAAACCAACGGTGCGATTTCTTTCCTGTTACAACTAAAATTGTTGAAGTTGGATTGCAGTCATTTTCACCCTCACCCTCCATTTATTGCACCTCAAGGATTATGCACAACGGCTAAAATAAAAATAAAAAATAAAAAATAAAAAAAAATAAATAGTTGAAGCTTTCCATTGTCCATCGACTTGACCTTATGAAAACCATTTTATCTTTTTGACAAAAAAGTCCATCCCTACTTTTTGTTCTTTTCTCTCTATAACTTTTACACAATTTTTTCCCTCTATCAACTTTTCCATTCCCACTAGAGTCACCCATATTCCCTTTCTCTCTCTCTCACTTTCTCTAACTTCTCTTTCGAAGCTCTTTGACCTTTCCCTCTTATGTAAAGAAAGAAAGCTTACTCTTTTATCAAAATAAAAAGATGAACCAATTTATTGCATAATACTATCTCTCTCTCTAAAATGCTGGATGGATTTTTTTTTCTAAAGTGGATTTATCTCAAGACAAGATTTTTTTTTATGATTGGAGTGTATTTATCTAATGGGGGTGGTGTTCTTTTTCCATGCCAATACGAGGTAGGTTAATAACCACTACCATTCTAAGGTTTTTTTGTTTTTTTTTTTGAAAAAAATATCTCCGTACTCTTCATTTTTTAATTTTATTTATCACTAGAGTCGAAGTTTTAAAATATATCTTTATGCATGAAAATCCCATGTGTTATTTTTTATAACACTTTAAACCAACTTTATCCAAATTGAATTTTTATTTTTTTATCCTAAATAAATTTTAAAAGACGTATCTTTTATTACCCATCCCTTTCTTCATTTTTCTTTTATTACCCAACTCTCTCTCCATTTTTCTCTCTCACGCGTGTTTCCCAAATCTTTTTTTCTCCATTTTTTGGGTAACCTCTCTCTCCATGCGTATGCAAACATCACTCTCATTCTTCTCATCACGCAGCCAGGCGGGCCCTGCGATGGTTGCCGGTTGTCCATTGAAAACATAGTCAAGAAGTCCTCAAAATAATTAAACCAACACAAACCCATTAACAGCTTCAATCAAACCTAGAGAGAGAAACACACCCAAACTTGCAGAATTGCCTAGAGAGAGAAACACACCCAAAATTGTAGAATAACTTAGAGAGAGAAACACACCCAAAATCGTAGAATAACTTAGAGATAGAAACACACCCAAAATTGTAGAATAACCTAGAGAGAGAAACACACCCAAAACCTGCCTTTGATGAAATCTATAAAAAAGTGGAGGGTTCTAGAGGAGATTGAAGTCAAAGGCCATCACCGGCTTCCTTTT
This sequence comes from Amborella trichopoda, assembly GCF_054954075.1. Classification (NCBI taxonomy): domain Eukaryota; kingdom Viridiplantae; phylum Streptophyta; class Magnoliopsida; order Amborellales; family Amborellaceae; genus Amborella; species Amborella trichopoda. The sequence continues at coordinate 3,333,067 of NC_142346.1, read as the reverse complement.
ACATGGAGAGGGGTTGTGACAGAGAGAGAAAAAGGGGGAGAAAGAGAGTCGGTGGATGTTTGCATGTACATGGAGAGAGAGGTTACTTACCCAAAAAAATTTGGAGAGGGAGAGGTTACTTATCTCAAAAAAAAAAAAAAAAAATTAAAAGAGAGGGGATTGGGAAATACGAGGAGAGAGAAATGGAGTGAGAGTTGGGTAATAAAAGATATTTTTTCAAATTTATTTAGGTTAAAAAAAAAGACTAAAGTTGGTTTAAATGGTTATAAGAAATAATACATGGAACTCCATGCACTAAGATATGTTTTAAAACTATGGGTCTAGTGAAAAATGAAACTTAAAAACTGGGGGTATGGAGATATTTTTCCTTACTTTTTTTCTTTTAATAGAGAGATGTTTCATTTTTTTAGGGATCCAAATAGACCACAATATGTGGTCTTTCTTGGTTTTTTTTTGCTTTTAATTTTTATCCCAATTAAAAGAAAGGATTCAATTGGCATGGTTGGATTGATATAGATCATCTGGGTTTTCTTTTATTGACTCCATTTGGGTGTATTTCTCTTTCAATGCCAAAGCAAAGTATGTTCACAACCATCACCATTCTAGGGTTTCCCTGTTTTCTTTTTTTCTTTTAATAGAGAGATGTTTCATTTTCTTAGGGGCCCAAATAGACCATAATATGTGGTCTTTTTTGGATTTTTTTGCTTTTTATTTTTATCCCAATTAAAAGAAATGATTAAATTGGCATAGTAGGATTGATATAGATCACTTGGGTTTTCTTTTATTGACTCCATTTGGGTATATTTCTCTTTCAATACCAATGCAAAGTCTGTTCATAACCATCATCATTCTAAGGTTTCCCTGTTTTTTTCTTTTCTTTTAATAGAGAGAAGTTTCATTTTCTTAGGGTCCCAAATAGATCAAAATTTGTCCTCTTTCTTTGTTTTTTTTTGCTTTCTATTTCTATCCCAGTTAATAGAAATGATTCAATTGGCATGGTAGGATTGATATAAATAACCTAGGTTGACTCCATTTGGGTGTATTTCTCTTTTAATGCCAAGGCAAGGTATATTCATAACCATCACCATTCTAGGGTTTCCCTGTTTTCTTTTTTTCTTTTAATTGAGAGATGTTTCAATATCTTAGGGGCCCAAATAGACCATAATTTGTGGCCTTTCTTGGTTTTTTTTGCTTTTTATTTTTATCCCAATTAAAAGAAATGATTAAATTGGCATGGTAGGATTGATATGGATAACCTGAGTTTTCTTTTATTGACTCCATTTGGGTGTATTTTTCAATGCCAATGCAACAACGTATGTTCATAACCATCACTATTCTAAGGTTTCCCTGTTTTCTTTTTTTCTTTTAATAGAGAGAGGTTTCATTTTCTTAGGGACCCAAATAGACCAAAATTTACCTTCTTTCTTGGTTTTTTTTGCTTTCTATTTCTATCCCAGTTAAAAGAAATGATTCAATTGGCCTGGTAGGATTGATATAGATAACCTAGGTTTTCTTTTATTGACTTCATTTGGGTGTATTTCTCTTTTAATGCCAATGCAAGGTATCTTCATAACCATTACCATTCTAGGGTCTCTCTGTTTTCGTTTTTTCTTTTAATAGAGAGAGGTTTCATTTTCTTAGGGACCCAAATAGACCAAAATATGTGGTCTTTCTTAGATCAGCGGTTTAGTTTCAATTTTGAACCGGAAAAGCAAATTTCGGCCAAACTGAGTATTCACTTTTAAATCTTTACAAACTCTAACCCTAAAAATTTTTTTGCCTTACCCCTAATTTATCAACCTTTAGTATTTTTAAAGCATGAGAGAGAAAGTGAGAGACCTAGGGTTAGGAACGTGCCCCTCTAGAGGCTTAAGAGCGATGGTTAAAGAGAGCAAGCTGGAGAGAGAGAGAGATCTAGAGGAGAGAGAGTGGGGCATGTCCCTATGGGAGAGAGAGGAGAGAGAGAAAGTTGTGGAAGAGGGAAAGTGTAGAGAATAGGGAGAATGTGCACTCCTATTTATAGAGAAAAATTACGTTTAGGGTTTCTCATAGTTTGTCTCTTTTTTGTTATTAAATATGGACTGTTGATCAATGTGACTTGTGGGGTGAGGTATTTGAGCCATCTATTTCATAAATGGGTCATCAACATTATGTAAGGTGCTTGGACCATTATCCCCTTTCCTTAAACCATTTTCCCGTTAATATATTTAACTAAATTCAATCTTATTTAAATATTATTCATTCTATAAAATAACATATTATTTCCCATACTATTCAAAGATATGTCAAGTCAAGATATGCTTTCAATATTTAGGATAAGATGTGATCAATATTTTCCATATCTAGTATTAGATCACATGCCACAAGATACCTTTCCTAAATTTGAATAACTTGACAACAAAGCAAACAACTAAGAGGTGGGGTGTGCCACCCATGTGTGGCACGTGTGGGTCCCACCCATATGGTATATGATGGGCCTATGTGCACTATGGGCTCCCATGATATTTAATAAATTAATTTCAAAATATTATTTGAATTTTATACTTTTGTAAAATCAATAACTTAATTTTAATAAGTTTAAAAATTATAAATAAAATATCAAAAACTCAAAAAAATTTAAATAATAATTTTAAAATAATTTCTATCATAAAAAAACATAATTAAATTAATATGATGGGAAATGGATCCATATAGTTTAGGAATTGAATTAACAATCATGGGACACTCCACTTTCAACTGTAGACTACGGACCACACTTGCTTTATCAGACTGACCCAGTGTTTCCAATGACTCACAATCTAAGCAGGGGCTTATTAGCGGGTCATCAAAGTCTGGTCGATGAGTCAAGGAGTCGCAATCCCAGTTTGTGGATTTCAGGTCCTCCCCTATAAACGAGTCAAGGTCACCAAGACCGTATGTGACTACAGTTCTATGGCGCATAGGGGTACCGCTCGCACATGTATACGCTTCACCCTAAAAGGTAGATATCTGGCTTTCCCGAATGATATATCGATATGCATGTCGTGTAATGGATCTTGGATGAGGTTTTGGCCCTCGTCTCTGTAGGCCCACCAAGGGTCACCCAGTCCCTTGACTCATTCATTCAGGCATAAGCTCCGACCTCACAAGGGACAACCCAGAACCCTTCTCGGTTTGTTCTCTATGCCCAGATACCTCGGGTTTTACAATCGACTGGCCTAGATCGTCAAGCACAGTCCGGTATCAGCAAACATCGTTTACGTAGTATGGTACACAAGGGACCACACTCCCACTGAGTTCATGTTCTATTATATTATTTCATTTTACAAGCACTCATAAAGCCTTTAAAGGCTACATAAATCCAACATCTCCCACTTGGCATTTGAAGGCCTCAGATTCTCTCTTTCTCATCTCTCTCTCCCAATTACAATATCTCTCAAGTATTTTTACTTATTTTCTCAATACATTAATCATGGCTTTCGTTATCAATCCTTTCACATAAGGATTTATAGAAGCAATACATTTTTCTCTTTGCTGATCGGATCTCATCCCAAAAGTGATCATAGCTCATCTTTTACATCGCATCGCGAATCATGGGCCTATTGTCGCAGAAGACCATCATGTACCCTCATCGCATGGGATGTTCATGGGCTCAAAAGAGTTCTTCTAATAAGCTGCTACCTTTTGTAGCCATTCAACCAGCACCATACATTTGGATTCCATGGGTGAACAATATTATAGCCTGTTGTTCTATCTGGCATGTCACATACTAGCAGATGCTCCTACATGAATATTTAGTTTATCTGGATCTCTATATTTCTTAATCTCACATCATTCCTCAAATGATAAAAACATGGTTTTATATGCTTGAAGTTCTTATGAAATCGTAGCTCTTTTGACACGCATATCGCCGTCGTGTTGTCGCAAAAAATTCTTACTACCTCATAACCTATGAGGTGAAAGTCAAGTCGATTAAGAAATTTATTAATCCATAGGGCCTTCTCGATCACCAAATAACACGCCACATACTCTGCCTCCATGGCATCATGTTTGTTTGATTTCCAGGAAACTGCACCCCCTCCAAACATAAATACATATCTAGATGTAGACTTCGCATCATCTGGATCCATGAGATAGCTTGCACCTGTATATCTGAATATCGAAGCAGCTAAAAAGCGTGGGACTGTAGCTGCTCCCACTCAATTATTGTACATACAACATATACATTCTCAACATTCTTATGCATATGTCATGAGGTAACATATCAAGTCTCATGCAATATGTAATTTAATACCCGTTGGTTTCACAATATAAAAAAATCTTCATGAACTAAAAAGGTCCAACGTTACTAGACATCATGGTCGTAAATTCATACAAACCAAATTATCTAATCAACACAATACGTATCAAGGAAGCCTAGCATGATGACATTCCTATAACATTCTCTATGGTTCAAAGTCTTAGATAATCAAGGATTCTAAATAACTAGAAACATGGGTCAAGGCATATAGGTATTTTAAAAAAAAAACAGTGCATGATAATTTTTTTCCCACTTTTATAAATACCTTCAAGACACAATATTTTTTTTTTTTAATAAAAAAAATTGACTTAGTATATATATATATATATATATATATATATATATATATATATATATGCATTCACAAGTAATAGTTATATAATAGTATGACAGTTTAAAATGATTTTCATAAATACTTAATGGACCTTGCAAGACTATGTGGTTTTCTCAAAACTATATTCATGGACTTAGGTTTTTATCAAATAATCCAATTTAATTTTAAAATACATGCTTATCCTTCATTAATCATTTTACAGCATTCACCTTTAATTTCCTATCATGTCAAGTTCAACGCCATAAAAACAAATCATATATACCATCTTATAATTTTATCCAAAATAAAACATGACTAAATAATGTCTATTAAAGCCTTGACAAAATACTTCATGTTTGGCAATTATAGAAAATTTATCAAGAGATCATCATCACATATAACACATCATATTATATATATTATTGAGATGATAGTCACCAAGACCAAGTGTCATCAGAACACTCCATTTGTGCTTACATATTTGAATGAGCCACACCCATATCTCGTGTTTCATCCTTAGGGCTCAAAGCCTTTGATCAAATCACATCTCCATGTGTATCACTACCTTAAATAGTTCATACTCAAGCACAAGGAGGCACAAAAACACAAGGTATTCAAAACTGGCTCTTTCAAATTTGTTAGCACTTATCACTTAATGTTCATACACTCCATACATATTCATAAAATAATTAGCCAAAATATAACCAAGTCATATCAAACAAAGTTATTGAATCATCTTTCCCTATATGATCTTACTATGTAATATGAGATATATTTCATACCTTAAAACCATGTAGTGTGGTACCTAAGCTTTTTTTATTCATCGTTTTATTTGTTGGACAAGCTTTGATGATCTTGAAAATGTACATAACTGATGAAAAATATATTGGTCATCGGTTTTACATGTCACAAAGTGTCGATCTCTTCGGCACTTGGATTCTCTCGTCTTACACCGTGAAGGAAATCTCTTCTTCGTCCCATTATTTTAAATATCACAATTTCGATTCTCCCACTAATCTTTAGCGTTTCTATGCTACCACCAAGTCTCTCTATATATCCTTTCATTTCGAAGAAACCAATATGCTTTTATAGGTATTGTGTTTCTACTTTTTTCTACTATTCTTAGATCGAATACTTTTCACATAGAGTGTCATATCTTACTAACTTTGTATTACCTCTCTTTGAAGTTTTATTATAATAAACCACACTATAAAACCTTTTTAAATGAGCCCTAAAAAATGTTTTCATAATTAGAAATCCAAAGACGTGCCTTAACATGCCACATCTTTTTAATTTATTGTAGAATAGAACTTGAGCATATCATGATAAAAATATGATATCTCTCAACTCATAAAGAGTTAATCTTCGAATCTTTTTGAGTATTGAAATAGACTAAAAAAATATAAAATAGTGCTCAGCTACATCCGTAAATCATATCATTTAGTGAGTATTCATTTTAGTGACATTTACGTCACAAAGCAAATTTTCAGTGAAATTCAGGTTGAGCACCTCTCAATAAAAAATTGGTTTCTATCAATCCTTAAAGAATTTCTTCCTGAAATATTTGTGTTGAAAACTAGAGTCAAAACCAACATTATAGTGTGAATTCCAAATAATAGTTTTCTTCAGAGAAATAAATAAGTGACATTCACGTCACAAAATAAATCATATTGCAGAATTCTATGATGAACATTATCTAGTAAAATTGTTTTTTCTCTCAACCATCATGGAGTTTCCCTTTCAAACCAAATTTGTTTGAAAGTAGACACATAATAGTAACACCTATATTTCTACAAGCCTTGTATCACTCTGTTAAGTAGGCTTGATAAATATAGCTATTCATATCTTCAATGAAGGACTTACCAAATTGTAAAAAATTCAGGATGACCTCTCTTTAATCCAAAATTTTTATTCCTCTCTTCCTATATATATTTCTCTATCAAATAAATTTTATTAGAAACTAAACTCTGAATGAAAGTCTAGTGTGAGCCATAAAACATTCTGTTAAGACTAGAAATAAAATCTTGACTTTCAAATCATGGAAATAATTTTGTTGTAGAAAACAACACTTGCATATTCTTCAATAAATCAATCATATCTTTCAAATCACAAGGAATTTCTTCAATTAGACTCAATTTTATAAGTTATAATAAAATTTTAGCAAGAAATAAAATCATATCATTGGTGGAAAAAATCACGGAACTCAATAGACAGTTCTTGGATTTTGCAGGGTCGGAACTGACATCCTTCATTGATGAGTCCGTAACTTTCAATTCCCTAAAGATCTCCCATTGAACTTTTGTAGGTAGATCCTACTCTAAAAAACACACAATATTACTGAGTATACAATAGAAAAATACACCATTATCTTCATATAATTGCTCCAATATAACCCAGAATGCCCATTATACAGAGAGCCTTTTCAGTGTTTGAATATTCCAATAATTCTTAACTGTGAGTGTATTACGTGACCACAAAAGTCATTAACGTTCATATATCTCTTTCCAAAGCTTGATCTAGACTTAGTAACGAGAACAAGATAACTAATGACGTCAAGTATCAATAGCTCTGATACCAATGAAAGAAAGACTAATGCGATCTTTTCGGGGAATATTTTTTTTTTTTTTTTACTTCTTTTCACTCTTTTTCTTTTCTTTTGGCAAAGATCACTTACAAGTAGTCTTATTACTATAATTCTTGCTTCAAAGAAAATAAAACTAAAAAATGTAAGATCTTAAAACCTTGATGCCATTAAACCAATTTTCTTTAAACAAAGCAAATATCCACAATTCTTATGCTTAGGAATATAAAACCAATATAATTAAAAATGGCAAGAAAAAAAAAAAAGAGTGCCGGAGATTACCTCAACCGGGCTTATTATACCCCATATCGTGTCACCAACATCCGACAGCACTTGATTAATGATTTAGCTTCAATCTCAAATCGGGAAAGCAAATTTCGGCTAAACTGAGTATACACCTTTAAATTTCTACAAATTCTAACCCCCAAAATTTTCTTGGCTTATCCCTAATTTCCCAACCCTTTTTATTTTTAAAGCATGAGAGAGAAAGTGGGAGACCTAGGGTTGGAGCATGCCCCTCTAAAAGCTTAGGAGATAAAACGTTGGAGAGAGAGAGACCTAGAGGAAGGAGAGTGGGGCTTGCCCCAATGGGAGAGAGAGAAAGTTGTGGGAGAGATAAAAGTGTAGAGAATAGAGAGATGGTGCACCCTTATTTATAGAGAACAATTAGGTTTAAGGTTTTTCATAGTTTGCTTCTTTTTTGAGAATGAATATGGACCGTTGATCAATGTGACTTGTGGGGTGAGAGATTTGAGACATCCATTTCATAGATGGACCATCAACATTATGGAAGGTGCTTGGATCATTATCTCCTTATCACTCAAACCATTTTCCCATCAATATATTTAAATAAATTGAATCTTATTTAAATATTATTCATTCCATAAAATAACATATTATTTCTATTACTATTAAAAAATATGTCAAGTCAAGATATGCTTTCAATATTTAGGACAAGATGTGGTCAATCTTTTCCGCTTCTAATATTAAATCACATGCCACAATATACCTTTCCTAAATTTGAATAACTAGATAACAAAACAAACAACTAAGAGGTGGGGCGTGCCACCCATGTGTGGCACATGTGGGGCCCACCCACATGGTACATAGTGGACCCCACTCACATGGTACATGGTGGGCCCATGTGCACTATGGGCCCCCATAATGTTTAATAAATTAAGTTCTAAAATATTATTTAAATTTTATATTTTTATAAAATCAATAACTTTATTTTTATAAATACAAAAATTATAAATAAAATATCAAAAGACTCATAAAAATTCAAATAATAATTCTAAAACAATTTTTATCATAAAACAAACATAATTAAATTAATATGATGAGAAATGAATCCATATGATTTAGGAATTGAATTAACAATCATGGGGCACTCCACCTCCAATTGTGGACTACGAACCACATATGCTTTATCAGATCGACCCAGTGTTTTTCATGACCCAAATCCAAGCAATGACTAATTAGAGGATCACCAAAGTCTGGTCGATGAGCCAAGAGGTTGCAATCCCAGTCTGTGGATTTTTGGTCCTCCCCTAGAGATGAGTCAAGGTTACCAAGACCTTATGCGACAACATCTCTATGACGCATAAGGGTATCTCTCGTACATGCATACGCTTCACCATAAATTGTGGATATATGGATTTCCCGAATGATCTATCGATATGCATGCCATGTGATAGATCATGGATGGGGTTTTGGCTCTCGTGTCTGTAGGTCCACCATCACACACATGGGTCACATATTCTCTCGGCTCATTCATCGAGGTATAAGCTCCGACCTCATCAAGGAATAACCCAAAACCTTTCTCGGTTTGTTCTCTATGCCCAGAAACTTTGGGTTTTCTAATCGACTGGCCTAAATCGTCAAGCACAGTCCGGTATCAGCAAACATTGTTTGATTAGTATGGTCCACGAGGGATCACAATCCTATTGAGTTCATGTTCTACTATATTATTTTACAAGCACCCTTTAAAGGCCACATAAATCCAACAGTGCATGATCACTTTAATACTTTTCAAACACTCCCAGAATCACTTGCAGTTTATAAAGGTACTGATATCAATTGTACTGAGCCATCTTCCTTTGGTTTTCCTCCTCAATCTACTCGATCAACACGCCCATGATAAGGTTTGGATTGTCAACTTGGTTGGCGGTGTCATGTGTACAGTGGGGATCCCACTTCTCTGAGTTGCTAAGAAGGTCTGCCGGGATTAGATCGAGAGGTAGGTGTAGTAGGTGTAATGCATTAGATTCAATTGAGAGAGAGAGAGAGAGATTGAATATTGTGTTTGTTTTGTCCAATTTTTTTTTGCAAGGACAGGATAGAGAGAACAAGAGATGTAACACATCGTTCCATTAAATATATGTAAATCCAAATCACATATATAGTTCCTTTTTTTTTTTCTTTTTTAACTTTTCCATGTTTTGTTTTAAGCCCTTGAAGTGAAACTAATCCGAGAGTTATGATGTTATAGGAACTTTGTTCTTTAAAGGGACATGTTTTAATATATTTTAAAGAGAAAAAAAGAAAGAAGAGAAAGGCTCACATTTGGGGATTTTGTAGGCAACTATTTTTGCAATCCTTTTTAGTGAGAGAGTGAGAAAAGAGGGATCCCATCGGCTTTCACCATCCTTACTAATGAGAGAGCGAGAGAAGGGTCCTTGTTGGATTTTATAGAAGCCTTGTCGCATGCCCTATTTTTGTTAGACAATGTCAAGGAGAAACTATTTTTAAGTATTCTTAGTGCCTTGTTTTTAGTCATGTTTAGAGCGAGAAACAATTGGTGTAATTTAAAGTTTTGAGCTTTAATTTCAACTTGTTATCTTCTCAGTCCTTTTGTTATATAATTTTCATTTCTTCTCATTTCACAATTTGTATTGAACCTCGTTAGATATAAGTCACAATTTGTATTAAATCACGTTAAATCCTTGTAATTTTCTATTGTATTTCTTCATTTCATATTGCTTTGATTGTTTTGATGTTATATAATTTTCATTACTGGTTTATGTAATTTTGGATGTAGGCGTTCCATTAAATACATAGATGTTGTTCTAGTTTGCTACACATTTACGTGAAACTCGGCAATGTTTTTTTTAAATCAACATTTTCAAGTTTGATTTTTGAAATCTCACGGAGCACCATGCAAGTGCAAGTATGTATTTAAAGTTTTAAACTTGAATGTTCCCCATTTATAGTGTATTTAAAATTGATTTTGGAATTCCAGCTACCTTTCATTAAATAATTAATAGGTTACCATTTATGGGATTGTCTACAAAGGGACTATTTATCCTTTGTACATAGAGGTCACAACTATTCCCACTCATTAGATATTAAATTGGATTGTTTGGCATGAGTCACAAAGTTGATAAGATAAAATGGAGAGATTTCCAACATTATAACAACTATTTTCGATGGGCTATTGAGGTTGTTGCCACCTATAAACTTTTTCTTTTTAAAACTAATATACATTATTTCTATCATTTTTTCCTAGGATTATTTTAGTAATCTAAATGAGCTTTGATATACTATTTTTACGGGGGTGGTTTTTATAAGGTTGTAACCTTAAACAATCTAATTAAGGTGCACCTCCAAATTTTAATTTTTGGTGTAATTTTGTTTTAGGATTATCTCAAAATATATTTTCACAGTTAATTATAAAACTTTGAATTTAAAAAATAATTAAAATAAAATAGTTCTATAAACATACGAAAATATTGAAAATTGATGGTTTAGATAATTTGTTGCAAGATGCACTATTTTTGGGACTCAAAATCTATTTTTTTTTTTCGTATTCAATTATCTTGACGTCGAGATGATCAAATAGAGGGTTTTGTCAATATTAAAACAACCTTTTCTGATGGATTTTTGATGTGCATCTTTAATTCTATATTTTAAGGTTGTAACCTTTTTTTTTTGGGGTAATTCAGTGGAGAAGACATGTCTCTATCCATTTTTTAAGTAGTTTATGAGTTATTCATACATCTTGACATCGTGATGATCAACTAGAGGGTTTTAACAACATTAAAACAACCTTTCCCGATGGATTTTTGAGGTACGTCTTTAATTCTTCATTTTAAGGTTGTAACCTTCTTCTTTTTTTGGATAATTTGGTGGGGAAGATGTGCCCCTACATCAAAACAATATAAAATGAAAAAACCAGTAATGAAACACCTGCATCTATGTATATCACAATGTGGTGGAACGCCTGCATCCAATATTGTATTTTCATTTTAGATTGTATTTTTTCATTTCATAGTGGTGCCAATATTGTATTTTTATTTCACATTGTATTTTTTTATTTCATAGTGGTGAGAATGGATATCACAATGTGGTGGGGTGCTACCACCACAACCTCAGCCCCTTTCCCAAAAATGTTTAGCGAATAGGGATTTGAGCCCCTATGAGAATGGAGTCCGACATCTCATCATGAAGCTCTCGACACTACTACCGCTTTCTATTTTTAATCGACCGGTTTAGAAAAAAAAAGGCAAACACCTTTGCTAATTCCCACCTTTGCCATTCCGTCTTTCTTCTCTTCCATGTCGCAAATAGATTGGACCGGTTGGGGATGTAAACAATCGATCTCTTCCGTCTTGGCCAAGCAACCGCGGCAAAATGCGGCAGCGAATGTTTCCATACGATTCAATGAGAAGTGATCAACAAGAAGAAACCCCAAGCTAGAAATGGGCCCCGCGGCCTAGCCCGACTCTAGAAATGTATAATGACGTGGTCTGGTCCGGCAAAATATACAATTGCGTTGCCAAGAGAAGTGCTTGCCGACGCGGTGGTTGTCCATTACACTGGGCCGTGCGGCCTAGCCGAACTTTAGGATTTCACCACAAAATGTGGTCCAAGGATCGGTTTAGAGGTCACGGCCTTCTAAGGTTGGCCAATTTTTTTTTCTTTTTTTCCTTCTACTTTCTCTTAATTTAATAGGCCAGGGATGGGCCGGGTTGGAATGAAGGCGGCAGCTGCTCGGAGAAATCTCGGGCTGGCCTTGCGACCGGATGCTGAAATTTATTTAAGGCTACCACTCCGTTTCGTGCGGACAAAGTGACATATAATGTTTGTTTCCCAAGTAGGGGTGGCAACGGGTCGGGTGTGGGTTGGGTCCGGCGAGACCCAGACCCAGGCCTGAATAGTATTCGGGTTCAAACTTTGGACCCGTACCCAGACTTGACGTGTCTCGGGTCTGGCCAAATCCATTGTCACCCTATGGCTATGAGCTTCTTTTTTTTTTTTTTTGACTTTTTTTTTACCATCATATACCTTATATAACTATGAGCTTATGTTTTTTTTTTTTTTGCTAATAATATTGTAAAAGAAAAAGTTTATATAGAGCGGACGCTCTAAACAATCAAATTAGAGCTCACCTCAATAATTTTACTACAAGAGGTTGTTTTGACGCCCAAATATCTTCAAATTGATCATCTCGACATCAAGATGTATGGAAATGATAAAAAATTAGATTTAAAGTTTTGGAAATACTACATCTTGAATGCATTTTGGACAGTCAATTTTCAAGATTTTCAAGTTTTCATAGATCTACGCTATTTTTTAAGCTTTAAATTTTATAATTAAAGATGAAAATATATTTTAAGGCTATCACAAAGATTTACAGTATTGAAACCATAGTTCTCGACACTATTTAAATGTGCACTTTATTTTGATTATTTATAGCCTCGGCTCTATACAAAACACGCCCTAATTTTAATGACGAAGTCTAACCATACCAAATAAACTGGTGTTCATGGTGACGTTGCTTTGAGTTCCATAGGAAATTATTAAATATACATGGAAAGTGAAAGTGGAGCAACATTTACAAGGAAATTTTTAGTTCTTTTATTTTTAGTTAGATATAATAAAAAAAAAATTTATGTTTTACTCCATTTGGTTATTGAATGTTTTGAAACGGGATACTCCATTCCATCAAAAGAAGAAGACTTTGATTTTTTGAAGATACGAAAAAGATTTTGACTTTGTGGTGTATAAGTGCTTCAAAAAGATCAAAAGGAGAGAGATGGAGAGTTTTGAGACAATTATAGTCCTCTTTTTTTATACGAGTGCCTCTTTATCACAGCGCTTGAGGGAGAGGGCTCCAGTTCAATGGTAGTTACTTTAGTAGATCAGATAAACTTCATGAATATTATCATTTGTTACTTTTATAGAAGTTGGATATTGTTATTTCGAATCAAGAGATAATTAAGTCGTGCGTACTCTATAGGAACCACACCATGTATTTATTCCCTCGAGTAATGGTACTAGTGGAGGAGTTTTTCAAGATGATATCATTTATGGGATTGTCTACAAAAGGCTATTTATTTTTTGTATATGGAGATTACAATCATTCTCACTCATAAGATGTCAAATTGGATGGATTGGGGTAAGTCACGAAATCTGAGAGTTTTTTTTTTTCGGATTTTTGTGTCTATTCAATAACACTCTTACAGCCACCCATTTTGAAATATATGGAACAAGAATGATTGAGACTTCTATGTATAAAAGATAAATAGTCTTTTGTAGACAGTCCCATCTATTATTTATGCTATAAACAGTACATAAATATATTTAAATTTGGGTGTGGTTTGTATAAGGCTGAGGATCTACACCAAATTAAGGCACACCTTCAAATGGTGCCGAAATATTTTGTTTCAGTATCATAAACATTTATAATGGCCTGAAAATTTATTTCCATGTCTAATGATAAAATTTAAAAATTAAAAGAGCAATGATCGAATGCAACGGTTGTATCATAGTATAATGCAATGACAATTCTAGAAAACCATGTTTGTGGTATTTGTATGACCACAAATTTTACGCACACACTCTCTTCATCTCAATAATCAATCCCCCTAAAAAAAAAGGTTCAATTTGAACCCTAGATATGGTCAAAATAAGTCCCCTTAAAAAACGAATATTGACCATTCATTTTGTGAATTTCAAGATCTTAGCCTTTGTAAATTCAAAATCATTTTTTTCTTTTTTAAGATTGTTTATCTAATGATAATAAAGCCATCCAAAAAAGTTGGAAATGAAGAAAATCCTTATAAGGCCTAGATCTAAGCATCTCACCAAAATGAACGGCCTATGTTAATTGGGCTAAAAAAATACTTTCTAAGTTGTGTTTTCAATTTTTTCTTTTTTTTTTATTGTTCATTAGAAAGAAAAGAGTATATATTTCAAATTTTGGATCAAACAAATGGCTATAAGATGGTTTTTTAAGGTTGTTGCATCATATTACTATACAACGGTTGCATGAAATCATTGCCCAAATTAAAAAAATAATGTAGATTGAGAAGATCTATAACACTTTAAAACCTTGAAAATTGACGGTATGGAAAATACATTACCGGATGCACTATTGCCAATACTTAATCTTTTTTTTTCTTCGTGTCCATACATCTTGAGGTCGAGATGATCGAATTTGAGGGTTTTTCAGCATTAAACTAACATCTTCTAGTAAAATTTAGAGGTTCTTCTTAATTTGATTGTTTAGAGCCTCACTCTTATATAAAGGTTTTCGTTTAGATTTTGAGTTATTATTTTTTTAATGGTCTTCGTTTAATATTAGGACTCTTATTTTTTTAGCCATTTATAGAGTGCCAATATATTTAGATTTTGAGTTCATAAATACCCATATACAACAATCTTATTTTTTTAATGGTCTTTGTTTAATATTAGGAATCATATTTTTCGGGCACTTAGGGGTGTGCATATACACAAAGGTAAACTTTCACTTAAAAATATAAATCATATTTAAAATAATTTTATTCGACGAGTATAGTGGTAAAAAGTCAAATTGTAATAAAACATTAATAAATATAAATGCATTTAATTTTGTAATTACAACTTATGAGTATAATTTAAAGATAGGCAAAGTTATATCCCCAAATTTCAGGGTCCTAAGAATTTTCTTATATAGCGTTATACTTTTTCGCAGAGGATGAACGTTACCTATCCCGACAAAAAAAACAGCGTGAACGTCCGACATGTTTTTGCAAGAGCATATAATCTTTTAGCGAGGTAATTTACTAAAGGGAAACTTATCAAAATACTTATGAAAGATGAACTATTAAATATTTTTATTTATTTAATTATAAAATATATATAAAAAATTAGAATATTTGCAATACATCTCTCGTAGATATTTTTATAAAACTCCCTTTACTTCAAAGGGGCATTTAGAAAAATGTGGTGAAAGGGAAATTTTTAAAAGTACTCATATCCCCAATTCGAGAGATACATCCATGACATAATCTCGAGAAAAATTAAAATTTAAAATACTGCCGCAACCGTTTGCCATTTAAAGTAAAGGGCAAGCTCTCTATATTTTCCCTAATATTAGTTATATACTTTCTTTTATCTAGCCGTTAGATCTGAATCAACGACTGAGATAGATCCAATTATAAATGCCTGTATACTGTTTTATTTGTTATGTTTTTTCTATGGAACATTTTAACACCAAATTTTGGGTGTCCACTTGTCTCTTTAACTTCCTCAACTGCCATTAGAGGTTCAGAATATGTGCATTGATCTCAGCCTGCAACTGCAGTTCGAACCAGTTTCTTTCTTTCCTCTCACCTTAACCCCTCTGGTATTTGCTATGGAGTTGATACTGAAAATGGGGGTTTCTACTCTCACACGTCTTCAATGCCTCTCAAATCAGATGGCTCCCTGTGTATCATTGGAGGCCCTGTCAAGATCACATCCAGAAGGTCCCAACCCAGCTAGCTTTTATGAAACTTTGATTTCTAATGCTATGATTTTGAGCGTGTTTTGTATTTTTCTCTCTAAAACTTTGGTTAATGGTGATTATTTGGTTCTAAAATTGTTTTTTGTTAATCTCTGATTTGTGTTTTCCCTGTAAACCTTGGCTGCATCGTCAAATACTTCATTCTGAGCTTATTTTCCGAGTTAATCTCCAATTTGGGCTTTCTCTCTGTAAACTTAGCGCCATTGTTGAATACTCGGTTCTGAGCATGTCTGGGGCGTTCTCTGTTTTGGTTTCTCTCTCTAGAACTTGCTTCCGTTGTCAAATAATTGGCTGTTGAGCTTGTTTGCCGGTGGTCTCTCATGTGGGTTCTCTCTAGAGCTTTGTTTAATTGCTAAATACATGGGTATGAGCTTTGTATTGGGAGTTTTCTTATTTGCATTTTCTCTCTCTCCAGGAATGGTGCCATCTATGGGAACTGTACAATATAGTCATGAGAGAGAATCCATGGCCATGAGCTTAGACACCGGTGTCTATTTCCAACAAAACCCACACCATGAAAACACTAAGAACGCCATGAACTTTCAACAATTGAGGAAGCCAAATTGATGTTCGGTATTTCAAACACCGGACAACAAATTTACTTAAAGTTTAAATAGATGCCCTGTATCGGGTGTTTGTAATGTTAGACAGGGGGTAATTTAAAAAAAACAAAAAAAAAAAAAAAAAAAAATTGCCACAAGAGAGGGGCTGTTGGTAACTTGGTGCTCATAATTTCTGACAAATGAGTACCTATCTATTTGATAATTCTCTCACAATTAGTATGTGTATGTAATTTGCTCTAAATAATACATCTCTCTCATGCAGAAACCATACTCCTTTTGAATTTGCAATAAGGAAAATAGCGACGAGAGAGAAAAAAACAATAAGACATATATGAGGTTTGGCAATGGTGCCGATGTCCACAAAAAGTAAATCAATATCTCATTTATGGGGATTATTTTGATTTATCAGATATTTATAGAATTATAATTATGTCTTTTAAATACAAATCTTCTTATAATTTTGATCCCACAAAAAAAAAACTCAATCTTCCTTTTGCCACATTTCGCTCAAATGGTTGAAGGGAGATAGGGCATCAAGCTGTTCACAAGGGCCAACTTGATCCTCTTCCCCAGGGATTCAGATGAGGTAACCTTAGGAGAGCCGTCGACTCCAACTATTATCCATGTACAATCCATACTAGATCTGACCAACTGCCCATCCAACCTCTTCTGCATTCTTGACAGCCCATATCTTACAATCCACGAAACAAAAAAACTTAATATCATGGTGCTATAACGGCCAAAACATTTCTCTATAAAACATAAGACACTGATATGACAATCACTACACCTCTTCTGTCTCTCTATTCCCTAGAGATCTTGATGGAAAAACAGAGGAGTGGAATCCCCACGATACTTATGACACCTCACACCAAGTCGACGATCCAAACCTTCCCCTGAGGTTGTCGCAAGAGTAAATTGAGGAGGAAAACCAGAGGAAGAAGGCTCAGTTTAATTGCTATGAGTATCTTTATAAACTGCAAGCGTTTTTTTTGGAGTGTTTGAAAATCATTGAAGTGATCATGCAAAACCATGAGATCACAAGACCGACGGCGTCGATGATACTGAGGTCCATTTTAATGTCGCTCAAGTTGGTCAGGGATTCCATGAGTTTGAATAGGTGGATTGCAACAGTGCTCCAGGCCACGGCCAAGGGTATCACGATGTCATATATCTGTTTCGCATCCCGCAAACTCTCCACTGAGCTGCCGGTTTCCAATGACGGAGTCCATCTGCAAAAGAGTATCGAATAAACGTCAGGATCAGTGTGCAAAAACTCAGGCAAGCCATCTCGGATTCACCTAAGTAACTCAGACTCATCACCATGGCGAGTCTGAGTGTCCCCAAATTGGGTTGTCGGACTCGGGTTTTCTAAAAAATAAAAAACAAAAAATACATACAGGCCTTAAAATTTTAGGTAAAATAAAAAAAGGTGCGGTTTGTATAAGGTTGCAACCTTAAACAATCCAATTAAGGTGCATCTTAAAATTTTATCATAACATGTAATTTTGTTGTAAAAAATTCTTAGTATTATCTTAAAATCTATTTTCATACCTAATTAGAAAATTTTAAAATCCAAAAATAGTTACAATCAAGTAGATCTATAAATATATGAAAATCTTGAAAATGAATGGTCTAGATAATGTGTTGCAAGATGCACTATTTCCGGGACTCAAAAACTCTTTTTTTTTTTTCATATTCATACATCTCGATGTCGAGATGATCGATTAGAGGGTTTTTTTAACATTAAAACAACATTTTCGATAGATTTTTTAGGTACATATGTGATTCTACATTTTAAGGTTGCAACCTTATTAAAACTTTTCCCTATCTTTAAACAAAACTTCAATAATATTAAGTTAATGAAGAACTAAAGTTTTCGCAACCAAGGTTTTTTTGACAATTTTATTTAAAAAAAGAAAAAATACAGGTTTATATCTGTTCTATTAAAAATACTCTATTTTTTTTTATCATCTTTTAAAAAACTCTAAGCTTTTAACTGATTTCGAATAGTCAAAAACTTTTTGAAACATTATTTTTTAAACAGAAACTTGCTGACTATGGTAAGAATCGACTTTACGGTGGAAGAAACTGGTAAAAGTCCAAGAAAGGTGGCTCGGAAGACCGACAAAGAAACCTGAAAAAAAAAAAAAAAAAAAAAAAAAGGGCTAAAAAAACAAAAAAAAAATGAAAAAGAAGGATAAAAAGGAAAAAAAAAGAGAGTTCGTTTAGCATGTGTGGAAAAGGTCGTAACGGTATTTAAGGTCACAAGGTGAGATGAGAGTGGAGGTCCCGTACGGAGTGGAGAAGACATTTTAAAAACGTGAGAAGCGGGAGGAAAACGGCAGCGAAGTGGTAAGACCGTGGGAGCACGCATTAATAGAGAGGAGAAACATGGGTTCTCCGAGGTTCGTTTTATGCACCAACGGCGGGACCCACACGGAGTCTCGGGTTGTACTTTAACGTTGAAAGCGACCATTGGCTCAACGACGCGTGGATGCTGGAGCGCCAATTTAGTCCGCACCAAAGCATAGCGGAGTACGGTTTACGTAAAGCCGATGTTTCGTCAGTTTTCGTGCGGTAATTATTTATCGTGCCGCAATGTTTTGTAGTTTGTAGGTGACACAGAATCCTGGTCCCCACGTTGTCGCACGAAACCATACTTTGTTATTTTTTATCATAGTTTTTACCCGAAACGAAGTTTTATAAAAAATAACCCCCCAAATAAAAAAATTCACGCTTCTTTAAACCAAACAACCCTCCCTCGTCTCTCCTTGCACCCATGAACGGTCCGGCAAAACACCCCAGCAGTCCAGCACATAGACCAGGTGATTCGGCACAATGGTGCTGCGACTGGCATATTTGCCATACGGTCTGACATATTTGCCATACGGTCTGGCATATTTGCCATACGGTCTGGCATAAGTTGCATGTGGTCCGATAGAGTGTTATATGTGCGGTAAAAATTGTAGTGCATTAAGAAATTAGATTTTGGTTAGGCAGTAATATGTGTCAATCTATTTTTGGTGATTGAGCATTTATGGAGATGTGATGGCTTCATATATGGTCAAGGGTATTTTTATCTTTTAAAGTATGACTTTTTCACTTAGACGTATTTGATATAAAAAGTTAGTTTTGGAGTAAAAGTTGTGATAAAAAAATTGATTGGGAGGAAGTTGTTTAAAAAATTGAATCAATGGAGGTTTTTGTACTTTTTCCTTTTATTTTGTGTTGCAACCCTATCAAAATAAGTATAACCTCGCCTAATAACTCATCAAAATTTATTATTATGTGTTGAAAAACCTTTAAATCGATCATCTAAACTTGAACATTATAATCATGCAAAAAAATTACGATCTCAAATTTTAAATACAGTGTATATTGCAGCATATCATCTAGACCATCCACTTCACCCTAAAAACAAATGTTTACAAATTCATAAGATCTATAATATTTTTTTAGTTTTAAATTTTATTGTTGGTATTAGAAATTAATTTTAGAGCCATCATGATGATTTTTTATTCTGAAAATGCTTTCCAAATGATTCGAGGTGTCATTTTATTTTGTTTAATAAAGCCTAGGCCTATAGAAACTTCTTACAAAATAATAATAATAATAAAATAAATAAATAAATAAATAAATAACAAAGGTGGCATTTCTCATTCACTTCCAGAGGTAAAAGCCCCAAGGCCTGTTATACCAGAGCGCAACTACTTACTATGGTGCGGTTTGCATAGAGCCTAGGCTCTAAACAATCAAATTATAGCCTATCTTCAAATAGGGTCGAGAAATATGGTTTCAATACTGGAAATCTTTATGATAGCTTTAAAGCATATTTTCAGCTTTATTTATAAATTTTAAAGCTTCAAAAATAGTGTCGATTGACTGATCTATGAAAACTTGAAAATCTTGAAAATTGATGGTTCAAAAATACGTTACAAAATGCATTATTTCCAAAACTTGAAATCCACTTTTTTTATCATGTCCATACATCTTGATGTCGAGATGATCAATTTGAAGTATTTGAGTATCAAAACAACCTTTTTAATGAAATTTATGTGGTAGGCTCCCATATCATTGGTTAGAGCCTCGACTCTATACAAACAAACTTTTCCCTCACCTAAATTACCACTTACTCTATAATCTTAAGATTTGACACCGCTTGACAAGTCTTCCCTTACAAAATAAAATGTTCATGGTGTCGCTCACTATTACATGGGGGTGGCAATGGATCCTATTTGACTTGGGATCCGAGGGGTATGCCTGACCTCGGGTCCGGTTATGGGTCTAAATTTTGAACTTGAATACTATTCAGGTCTGGATCCGAGTTAAGCCAGACCCCACTCGTACTCATAGTTATAGAGCATATGATGACAATCATGTATCTTTAGGCACGTGTTAGGTGTTCATATTGTCACAATATTGACAACATTTACAATATATTATTGACAAAAAAAAAAAACTCATAGTCATAGGATATATGATGGTAAAAAAAAAAAAGAAACTCATAGACATAGAGTGACAATAGATCCAACCAAACCCAAGATCCGACATGTCCGGGATACAGGTCCAAATTTTGATCCCGAATACTAATTGGATCTGGGTCTGGGTTGGAGGTCCGGGTGCTGCCGGACCCAATGCGTTGCCACCAGTATTAATACATATCATTGGGTAAAATCACGTGTCTTGCATTAGAGAGCATTCACGTGCCTTGCGTGGAATAACTTTCCTACGTTACTCTTCGGCGCCGATGTCAAGAAAAGTATAAAAAGCACTTTTTTGGAGTATCCTCCTCCAAGTTTGCAATTGATCGAAGTTTCGTCAATTGGTGTTTCCCCCGGTTAGATTGTTACAATTTAGGATTAGAAAAAGTGTTTTGTAAGTCCGCGGACTCACTAGTCCGCACAACCAATGGACAGGACAATATTCTAAAAATAATAATTTAAAATTTTATTTTATTATTTTTATTTTTTATGTTCATGATCATCATAGTGTAGATCGTGAATCAGTACAAATTTAGACCCAAGATTGATACAAATAATGGGTGTTCAAGAGAGGCCACATGAAAATAGTATGAGTTGGGGGACTCATAAAAATCGGGTCCTTTAGATTATATTTTTTATTCTTATAATCTGATTATAATTTGTTATTAGGTGTGATGGTGGTGGTTGCAGTGGTGTGACGGTGGTGGTGGTGGTGAAGCCGTGGTGGAAGTGGTGGTGGGTAGGTTGTGGTGGTTGTAAAGTGCTGGTGGTGCTGAAGGACAGGCGGCAATGGCAATCGTGGTGATATGGTGATGGTGGCACAGTGGTCTTTTTGTACGGGAGGTGGTGAGTCTGTGATAACGGTGATATTTGAAGACACTTATGTGTTATATGTGTCCGAGGATGCATTCCTACATCCCCAAGGCATAAACCATACATCCCCAAGGCATAAACCATACATCCCAAGATGAATATAAATGATGGTCCTTTCCTTCAAAAAGTATGATTTTAGTATTAAAAATTTAGTTTTTTTGCATGTTATTGATCTCCATGTTAGGGACTGAAGATTCCTTAAAAATTAGCAACAAAATCTATTTAAAAAATGGATTATTAAGGGGAGCCACATACATTTTATATACGAGTTCGAGGACTCATAAAAACCATGTTATACATTGTCAAACATAAATTGAAACGATAATTACCCATATATCTCAAGTTAGCCGTCTAAAAACCCTAAAAACTTATAAGACCTCGCTCTGCTAACTCAAGTCGGACCCGGCCAATCTTGGCTCTAGCGTGACACTAGGAACACATTTTGTGGTCTAAGCTCTATATTTCTAGATTCAAACTATTACTTGAAAAAAAAAAAAAAAAAAATTTATTGTTGGGGATTTAAGCCCTGGCCTTTTTTATGAAAATAGAGTAGACTTCATCATCATGATCACGTGGCTATTACTAACCATAGAAGAAGCGTAATGGACGGTCACCGCGTCGGCATCACTTCTCTTGGCTGAACGTTTCTGCATTTGTTCGGACCACGTCATTTCACATTTGTTCGGACGTCCGTTAGTCGAAGGTTGGCGTTTCTCGTCGTTGATCATATATCAGCTAATCCTTTTGTAGATTCGCTGCCGCAATTTGCCGCGGTCCTTTGGTAAGGATCAAAAAGACAAACAACAAAAAAGGAAGGGCCAAGGTGGACCCAGTAAAAAGGGTGCAGTTGGCATCATAGTTTAAAAGTCGGGGACTGTCTTGGCTCACCATAAAATCAAAAATAAATTGTTTTTATTTTAAAAAGTCGGATGAAAAAATCAAGTAAAAAATACGCAACAGTAAATATACTTTATATAAAGATAGCACTAATATATAGGATTAGGCTAAAAAAATGGGCGTCAAAAAATCGGATAAATTTATAAAATTAGAAATTTTTAAATTTTAAAAAGTAAAAATTACGTTAAAGCTATCAATAACTAATGCCTGCAGTTTGCATACGGATGCATACGTAGGAGTAGAAGTAAGGTGCACCTTCAAATTTTATCATGGTATATAATTTTGATGTCAAATGTTATTAGGATTATCTCAAAATCTATTTTTATATCTAATTGTAAATTTTTAAGTTTAAAAAATGGTTAAAATCAAGTAGATCTATAAACATATGAAAATCGTGAAAATGGACGGTGTAGATAATTTGTAAAATGCACTACTTATGAGACTTAAAATCTTTCTTTTTCATAGTCATACATCTCGATGTCGAGATGATCAATCAAAAGGTTTTTCAACATTAAAACTACCTTTTCTGATAGATTTTTGAAGTGCATCCGTAGTTCTACATTATAAGGTTGCATCCTTATATAAACTTTTCCCATAACTAATTCATCCATAAAAACTCTACTAGACTAATATAATTGAGTCAATTAATTTAGATGCCATGATTTTCATCCAATCATCTAATATTAAATACATAATAACTAGTATATACCAAAAAAATGTACCATATAAATTTACCCATGAAATATTTTAAGAAACATCGCACCTACTTATTACATACCAAAGACAAATATACTAGATAAATTTATTCATTAAATACTTTAACTATAATATGGTGACAAATATTCTACATAAATTTATTAAACACTTAAAACATCACATCTACTTAGCTGGTACCAAAAAAAAAAATTTACGATTTTTTTTTCTCATTATAATAATTTAACTATAGTATGGTGACTATGGTCACTACATAACCATGGTTAAAGTTTTATAAATTTCTTTAATTGAAAATAAGCTCCTACAGACTTGGGTTTTACATCTCTGTGTTTACGGGTTAGAGAGAGGACGGAGGAAGAGGCTCATAGCCACAAGGTTTATAGAGAGAGACGAAAGAAGTAGGAAAAGTTCATCGGCTTTGGTTTATAGAGAGAGAAGGAAGAAGGAAGAGTTCATCGGCTTCACAAACCCTAATGGAAGAGGCCCTAACTGATTTTAGAGAGAGAAAAGGAAAGGAAGATGGAATGCTGCTATGGGATAGTTTGAAGATGATTTTCTCTCTAATTTGAGTTGTTGTTGTTTGAGAGAAAGCCCTAATTATACTGAGTTCTTTTTTAAGAGAAAGCCATAATTATATTGAGTTCTTGTTTGAGAGAAAGCCCCAGTTATATTGATTTGTGAAGAGGCCCTAACTGATTTTTTGATTTGTGAAGAGGCCTTGCTTTTTACAGAGAAAAAAGGAAGAGGGTTTTTTATTTTGTTGGGGAAACAACATGTTTGGGGGGATTGCCTGCTCCTTTAAGTTTACAGTTTATACTATATTGTTTATCTTTGTTATCACATAATCAAAAACCTATACTTACACTCTGCTTCTCATTCATCAGTAAAAAAACTACGTTTTGAGCTCTAGATTGTGCCATAACCATTATTTTTATAAAAACAATTATCACAAATAATAACAAAAATCTGCATGTATATGATTTTCTTTACACAATGATTTACTTTACGAAATAATTTGCTATAAATGGTATTATTTCATTTACACACTGATTTTCCATAATAACAACTTTATTTAAATTTTTTTAGAAATGGAAAAAAGTCATACTTTCAATCTGCAACTGTGGCTTTCAAAAGCATTGTGAAGATACAAATTTCTAAAAGCATGAAAGTAGCAATGGCTGCAATGCACAAAACAGGGGGAAAAAAAAAATATAAATATAGGTAAAAAAAGATACGATTTTTCGGCCTGATTTAAAGCGAAATATGAAAAATCACGTTTTAAATGTTTTTATGAAAAGTACGCCATTTTTTCACGACCTTTTCAAAAGGTCACCATTTAAAACTGTTTTCATAAAAACGCCGATTTTTTTAAAAGATCGCCAATTAAACGTCGATTTACTAACTATGGTTGGCATACGGATGCATCCGTAGCTGTAGAGGTAAGGTGCGCCTTTAAATTTTATCATGTTATATAATTTTGATGGAAAATGTTCTTAAGATTATCTCAAAATCTATTTTTATATCAAATTGTAAAATTTTAAATTTTAAAAATGGTTAAAACCAAGTAGATCTATAAACATATAAAAATCTTGAAATTGGACGGTGTAGATAATATGTTGTAAAATGCACTATTTTTGAGACTTAAAATATTTTTATTTTCATGGCCATACATCTCGATGGCGAGATGATCAATCAAAGGGCTTTTCAATATTAAAACTGCTTTTTTCGATGGATTTTTTAGGTGCATCCGTAGCTCTACATTATAAGGTTGCAACCTAATATAAACTTTTCCCCAAGTAAAAAGTGTTTGCATGTTTTTATTTATTTCTTCATTCATTATTGTTTTTATTAGGGTGCAGGTGGCACACAGATGCATCCGTAGCTATAGAGGTAAGGTGCACTTTCAAATTTTATCATGGTATATAATTTTGATGTAAAATGTTCTTAGATATTATCTCAAAATCTATTTTGATATCTAATTATAAAATTTTAAATTTAAAAAATGTTTAAAATCAAGTAGATCAATAAACATATGAAAATCTTGAAAATGTATGGTGTAGATAATATGTTATAAAATGCACTATTTTTTAGACCTAAAATCTTTTTATTTTTTATGGTCATACATCTCGATGTTGAGATGATCAATCGAAAGGTTTTTCAACATTAAAACGATCTTTTCTGATTGATTTTTTAGGTGCATCCATAATTCTACATTATAAGGTTGCATCCTTATATAAACTTTATTATTATTATTATTGCTTTTGTTGTTAAGAATCGGCCATTAAAACATAATCTATTCGTATCACATTTAGACCACTAAAATAATTCTAAAGAAAAAAAATGATAGAAATCATGTATGTTAGTTTTAAGGGAAAATTACATAAATATTCGTTATTATCCAATTACCGATTATTTTTCGTTATTATTGATATGTCCATTTTTTAGACTATATAAACAATTTTTTTAAAAAAATGACTAAACAACCCATTTTCTGTTTTTCAAGAACCAAAAATTTAAAATTTTCAGTTCTTCAAGAACCGAAAAAAAAATTTCTCTCTTGTAGGCCTTCTGCGTATTCTCTCTCTTTCTCTTTAAAACCCCTTCTCTATCTCTCTCAAACCCCCCCACCCCCCCCCTCAATAAGACACCCCCTCTCTCCCTAAAACCTCTCTCTCTAACAAACTTTGCTAATCGAAGAACCTTTTTCTATCCCTCTGAAACCCTCTCTCTCTCAACCCCCTCTTTCAATCAGAGACCCCCTCTCTGCCTGAAATCTCTCTATGAAACCATCTTTGCTAATCGTAGAGCCCTTCTCTATCGCTATGATACCCTCTTTCTCTCAATCCCTCTCTCAATCAGAGACCCCATCTCTTCTTGAAACCTCTCTCTCAAACCATCTTTGCAAATCGGAGAGGTTATGGTTGTGAAGTTTTGAAATTGAGAGACCCCACTTCCTAAAACCACTCTCTAAAATCATCTTTGCTAATTGGAGAAGCCATTGTTGTGGGGCTTTGAAGAGCAGACTGACGATGGTGGGCCTCTGGTTTTTTGCATCAAACTTGTAGGTTTACGAAGAGAAACATTTTCGGTTCTACCGAAAATTTTAAATTGTCGGTTTTGGGAGAGAAAAATATTTCCGATTGTTGAAGAACGAAAATTTTATATTTTCGGTTGTTGAAGAACCAAAAATTTTAAATGATTGGTTTTTCAAAACTGAAGTTGGCCTGATTTCGATTTTTGAAAAACCGAAAATGGATAGTTTCGTCTGTTTTAAAAAAAATTGTTGAAAAACGGACATATCAATAATAACGGAAAGAATTCGATATCTTATTAATAACAGAAACTAAAATGGATATTTACGGAATTTTTCCTAGTTTTAAAATAAGTTGGTATGTGGCGACGACCTCAATAATCCACTAAAAAATAGTTGTTATAATATTGGAAAACTCTGCAATTGACAATATCCAATGCAGATGTATTAGACGTGAAATGTATGGATATGAAAACTAGGCTGTCTGGAGAAGAGCTTCATGATTTATTTTATTTTGTTTTTCTTTTCTTTTTATGTGATAGTTAAAGGCAGCGTTTTAAAAATCGCCGAGTCGAACCGGACTCGCCCGGTTCGACTCGGAATTCACGAAAAAGGGACCGGATAGGTTCAAAAACCGGGAATCGTCCGGTTCTAGAGAGAACCGGACGATTCCGCACAGTGACTCGCCGATTCACTGTGCGGAATCGGCGAGTCCGTGAAGAACACGGGTTGCACAGTGTTCTTCACGGATTTTTTTCAAATTTGTCATTTTTTGATCATTTTTTTTGTTTTTTTCGGCACGTGATCTGTTTTTCAGGCTGTAAACAGCTTTATTCAGCTTTTTTAACGATTTAATGGTGGAAAAATTGGTTGTTTTTGGATCAAGAAAAATTCGGGGTTTAGGGTTTCCGCCATTTTTGAAATTTCATGCCAAATAGGGCATGAATCTTTCAAAATTTGTTGGCATATTGATCTTAAAGCTGTGAATCAAAAGATTTTGTTACTAATTTGTGAAAATCGTTGAGAAAAACAGACTTTTTTGGAGATTGAAGGCTTCGGTTCACAAAAACAGGTAAGAACTTTGGGTTTTTTTGTTTTTCCGCCATTTGATTTATTTCATGGCATATTTTGAACAAAATGAGTTCAATAATTAGGGGTTTTAATCTTTATTGTGTCTAGTATGATTTAAAATTTTTAATTTTACGTAATCTGGTCAATTACAGCAAGAAATTTGATATGAACAGTGAGATGTCAGGGGAAAAAAATTCCGCTGTTTTTTTTTTTTTTTTCCGCCTTTTGATTTTGTTTTCATGATATATTAGAAATAATGTGTTAAAAATTTAGGTTTTTGATTCCTTATATTGTTGTTTATCAGAAAATATAGTCAATTGGATGTAATTTATTCACTTGGAGGTGAATTTTTGAGTTAAAATCGCTTATGTAAAACGACTCTGTGAAGAACAAATTTTTTTTTTTTTTTTTTTTTTTTTTTTTTTTTTTTTTTTATAGCCCATGATAGAATTTTTTGTAATCTATGATCGAATTTTTTGTAATCCATGATCAAAATGTTTGTTTTTTTTTCTTGTAATCCATGATCGAATTTTATTTTTTATTTTTTATTTTTGTAACCCATGATAGAATTTTTTGTAATCCATGATCGAATGTTTTGTAATCCATGATCGAAATGTTTGTTTTTTTTTGTAATCCATGATCGAATTTTTTGTTTTTTGTTTTTTATGTAACCCATGATAGAGTTTTTTGTAATCTATGATTGAATTTTTTGTTATCCATGATGTAATTGTTTTTTTCTTTTTTAGTAATCCACGATCGAATTTTTTGTTTTTTTTTGTTTTTTTTTTTTGTAATGCATGATCGAATTTTATGTAATCCATGAACGAATTTCTTGTAATCCATGATAGAATTTTCTGTAATCCATGATCGACTTTTTTGTAATCCATGATCGAATTTTATGTAATCCATGATCGAATTTTTTGTAATCCATGATCGAATTTTCTGTAATCCATGATCAACTTTTTTGTAATCCATGATCAAAATGTTTGTTTTTTTTACTTGTAATCCTTGATCGAATTTTTTGTGTTTTTTTTTTTTTTGTAACCCATGATTGAATTTTTTGTAATCCATGATGGAATTGTTTTTTTTTGTTCTTGTAATCCACGATCGAATTTTTTGTTTTTTTATGTTTTTTTTTTTTTTTGTAATCCATGATCGAATTTTATGTAATCCATGATCGAATTTTATGTAATCCATGATCGAATTTTTTGTAATCCATGATCGAATTTTTAGAAAATTTATGAATTTTTTTTTTTAATCCATGATCGAACTTTTTGAAAATTTGTTAATTTTTTTTTTAATCCATGATCGAATTTTTTGAAAATTTGCTGTACTTTTTTTTTTTATTTCTTTTTATCCATGATCGAATTTTTTGAAAAATGATGATTTTTCGAAAAGATGTGAAAATCGTGATAAAGTTTTGATTATCATGATGTATTAAACATTTAAACCTAATTTTTAATTTTTATTGTTTGAGTTTGCTGTAATTTTTTTTTTTTTTTTTTTCATGATCGAATTTTTTGAAAATTGATGATTTTCCGAAAAGATGTGAAAATCGTGACAAGGTTTTAATTATCATGAGGTATTAAACCATATTTTAAATTTTTATTGTTAAAGTTTTTGTTGAAAAAATTGTATGTTGATGGATTATTTATGCAAAAAAATGCATGTTATTATATTTTCAATACAAAACTGTATTTTTTTTATTTGTTGTTCATGGATTTTTAAGTTGGAATGACTGATGTTAGCCGGCTCTTTGAAGAATTGTTTTTATTATTAATTTTTTAATGCAAAAAATATATGTTCTTGATAATTGAGTTGTAGCCTTGTTTGGAGCTTGCATTTTGTATTATTCTAAATGTTTGTAATTGATATGTACGAAATATTATTGTCAAAAAAGGTATTTTGCAATAACAAATAACAACGAATATGACTACATGAACTACCGCAACATATTATCACTACATATTGTGATTATTTTTCTTTTTGAACTGTCAGGTTAATTTAAACTTTTTACATCTTAAAACAGTTGAATCATGTCAAGATCTATAGAAGACCCTGCATGGCAACATGGGGTCAGACTTGATCCCAACAAGAAAGACAAAATTATTTGTAATTACTGTCAAAGAGTGATAAGTAGTGGGGTACATAGGTTCAAGCAACACTTGGCAGGGGTTAAGGGAGAAGTTTCTGCATGCACTAGTGTCCCTAGTAATGTAAAAAAACAGATGGTGGCAATTCTTAATGCTAGCAAAGGTAAAAAAATTGCCAAACATAGGACATATCAATATTCGCATATTCATCCAAAAACATGAAAATTCTTAATGGAGTACCCTCATTTTTTATTGAATTCCTAAAAAACAATATTTATAATGAATTTTAATAATTTTTTCGGATTTTTTTGAAGCTTTATTCTGACCGATTCACCCGATTCCGATCCGGACCGCCGATTCGCCGATCCGGATCGCCGATTCGCCGATCCGGATCGGTTTTTGAAAAGCCCGATCCGGGTCACCGATCCGGTTTTTAAACCATTGGTTAAAGGCGTTTCTTAAACTTACGTTGCTTCTTTTTATTTTTAAGATCCCGAACGAAATTATTTGTTGAAAAGCAAAATCCGTACTAAAGGAAACTTCCAGGTTAGGACTGGGCCGGCCAGCGCCGGTCTCAATCCCCACACTGTTGGTTTAGGCTTGTCCTGAGCCTGGACCAACCAAAAAGGCCCAAATCAATCCTATTAGGGTCGGCCTAAGCCACATGGAAACAAAGAAAATATAAAAGGAAAAACGTTACAAAAAAAAAAGAAGATAGGATTGGGGTAGGCTGAACCAGGCTTTAGGCTGCGGCAGGCCCGCCCTGGCTTGGCCCTCTGGCAACATTTTGAAGCTTATGCCCTAGTAATTTAGGGCAGGGCCTACTAAGCCGGGCCGGCTACCCAGCCCATTATCACCCCGATTGCAGGGGTAAGATACTTGAGGAGGTCATACACATTTATTAATGAATCACTTGACTAAGTGAAATAGTATAAGTCAAACCCAACTAAGAATTATTGCTAATCACCATAGAAGAGTGGAATCCCAATGAAAGCCAAAACGCAATAGACCAAGACAACGATCCAAACTTTTCCATGGGGAGGAGAATCAGTATTTGGATTGGGAAAGCTATGAGCAGAAAGATCATGCTAATCCCCAAGAGGGCCTTCATAGCCTGCAGGCGGTTGAGAGATGGCATGAAAAACATTAAAATCATGAGCATTTCCCCTGCGATTAACAAACATGCGGTGTAGATGACAGTCACGATCGCCAATGCATAAGTATGGTGCATGACAAATGTTAGGGAAATCGCAAGTAGAAAGCAGCCGCGTCAATGGCTATGACGGCCGGACCCATGGTGCCATATATCATCTCGACAATATCTCCAGAATAGCTGCAAAAGAGAGAGAGAGAAAGTTGGATTGGATAATTCGAGCCAGAAATAGAAAGGTTGCCCAGACGAATTGAAGGTAAATTTTTTAAAATACATTTGACTCATCAACGATTTAAGGTGAGGGGCTGGGTCGTAACAGTAGCACCCTATACCTGGTTATCATGTTATGGTTTCCAATTATGTTGACACCAGCCACTAACACTTTTAAAAACAGCTAACTCCCTAATCTATATGAAAAAATGGGCAGGGGCCGGTTTTTCCCATTGAATTACAAAAAAAAACTATTTAACAACTTATTTATTTTCAACTATTCCAACTCGATCATGTGTTTTTGATGGGGTTTTTTAAATTAAATCATAAAAGGGTAAAATGTCAAGGGAAAGGTTTCTATGCTTCCCCTACAACATAGAAGTTCTATCCTCCCCCTACCATCCAGCCATCCAATTTTGATCAAGAGAGCCACTCACGGTTTGATCTTAGATCCGACATCTCAAAGTATTTTATTTTTAGTTTTTTTATACAAATTGTATAAATAAAAAATTTGGTACGTGCAATCTTCTCATTGGGGCGCACCTATAAAAAATATTAAAAATAAATTTTTGATAAAATATAATAACCAAAATACCCCTTGAATATTTCAGGGGTATTTTGATCATTTTATTTTATTGAATTTTTTATATATATATTTTTCTCTAGTGAGAGTTTAAAGAGGAATGTGCGTCCAAAATTTGGCATTAAAATAGTTTATAGAAAAAAATTAAAAATAAAATAGTGTAGAGACGTAATGTTGTGATTGGGGCAATCTTAATCCTCCATTCAAAATGGACGGTTGGATAAGGGGAAAGATAGAACTTCTATACTATAAGGGAAGCATAGAAAAGCTTGCCCAAATGTCAAATAGTCAATCCCTTAAACCAATTTCGGTAAATTCCTCCAAATTGAAACATAGTAGATAAATACGCTGTCCGAAAGTTCATCCCTTAAACTTTTTTTGGTAAATTCCTCCAAACATAATAAGTAAATATTCTCTCATAAAGTTATGCCTAGGACAGGAAAACGAAAAGAAGCCTAGGAAGTAGAGGAAGGATCCTGCATGAAAAATAAACAATGCTTATAATGAGATAAATAAATTAAGTGATTTTCAAAGGAGGTATGAATTGGGAGCATCGATCTCTTTCTTACTATAGTTTGCCATCGAAAACTTAGGAAGGCAATGAGCAGAAGCAAGTGATTGGTGTGGAGAGCAGTTGTGAGATTTCCACTTATGGAATGAGGCCTTTTATAGATTTTTTATCCACTTTTGGAATGAGGCCTTTTATAGCCTTTTTATTTGGGGTCATTTGACTCGATTTACTTAATATTGTTACCACTTACCACCATTGATTTGTGCCAAAGGATTATATGGTCCTGCAGGAGCGTATTATGCAATCAATCCCAAGGATTTTTCCTCCTATTAAGAGAACTTTTGGGACTTCAAATTTTAGAATGTAATTTGGTCTAAGAAGGGTAGGACCTTAAACTTTCCCGTAATCCATCTCAAGCCGGGTAGGCAGCCAACCTAAGACTTTGCCAAAACTTTTCTTGATGATTAAGAACCTATTCAACCTAGTGATCTAAATTAAAGACATAAAATAAAAATAGGAAGTGTAAATCATATGTCGCATGCAAAGAAAGTATGTTTTAAATCTGAATGGAGACTAATCCATATCTAAGTATATGGACATTCAAAATCCATGTATTTATTGTAAACATCGATTTTAAATGAATTAAAAATCTCATATTGAAAAAGAAAACGTTTAAATAAGGTTGCAACATGAAAATGTAGAATTAAAGATGCACCTCAAAAAGCCATCATGAAAGGATGATTGGATGTTGGAAAGCCCTTTAATTGACCATCTCGACATTAAGATGTATGAATATGTAAAGGAAAAAACTTTCGAGTCCGTGAAATAGTGTCTTGCAACACATTATCTGGACCATCAATTTTCGAGATTGTCCTATGTAGATCTACTTGATTTAAATGATTTTTAGAGTTTTCAATTTTATAATTAGAGATTAAAATAGATTCTCAAGCCATCCTAAATTTTTTTTTCTATTGAAATTACATTTATGACAAAATTTAGAGGTGCACCTTAATTGGATTGTTTAAGGTTACGGCCTTGTGCAAAGTACACCCTCTCGACTGGTTTATTTGCTTGATGGAGTAAGTGTACAATGTGCTACTGCAATATACACTATGGTTTATTTGCTTGATGGAGTAAGTGTACAATGTGCTACTGCAATATACACTAAGCAATCTTTATTACTAATGTTTGACTTGTCAGCATTTACGTAGTCAAGTGAGAAATGTTTATTACTAATGTTTGACTTGTCAACATTTACATAGTAATGATTCATTTTGTATTTATTTTGAAAAGACACCTAATCTAGTGATTTATTTATGTATTTATTTTGAAAAGACACCTAGCGATGTGATTTATGAGTAAACGTTCATGTGCCCTTCACGGATTTTGGTTTTCAACCATTGATTTTGTCAGCAAGAAATCGATAGCGTTAGATGGAGCCATACGAAAGGTCAAAAGAAAAGAAGCTTTTCTCGTGCTACCAGTCGACATTCGCGCAACCGTCGATGTCATCAACGGAAGGTTGAGGAAGAATTTCACCATTATAATTCATGGACTTTTGGGAGTTGAAATGTGCTAAGGACCCCAACTGGTTATATTTTTTAAATGAGGACGTCTTCCTATTGAATATTTTGATATTTCATTTGATCCCCTATACACATTGGCCTTAGTTTTTGAGTTTCAAGACCCGAATCACATTGTATATCATTGCAAATCCATATGTGCTTCAAATTCATGAATTTCAAGGTTGAAAAGTAGTTTTTGGTCCAATAATATTGACACCGCGGAGTTAAAAAATAAGTATTTGATAGACTATTTTGAGCCTAAAAGATATTTTAACTTTCATCATGCTTTCTTCTTTATTACGTGACAAAGAGACAAAGATATTAACTAAAATTATTGACACATAGTGTGGTCCCACATGACTAATGTTTTTCATAAATGCATTGTGGCATTCTATGGGGCAAAATATTGGGCAGTCAAAAAAGACTGTAGTGAAAATGAGGATGTTGACTGCCCAATATAAAAGGAAAACGTTAAAAAAAAAAAAAAGACAGGATTGGGGGTAGGCTGAACCAGGCCTTAGGTTCAGCCTTTTTTAACTACAGTCTTTTTTCCTTTTATATTGGGCAGTCAACAACCTCATTTTCACTACAGTCTTTTTTGACTGCCCAATATTTTGTCACCCTTGCACCTAGTTCCGAACGTTGAGGCCAACACGTAATAAAGAAGAAAAGAAAGCATGATGAAAGTTAAAATATCTTTTAGGCTCAAAATAGTCTATCAAATACTTATTTTTTAACACCGCGGTGTCAATATTATTGGACCAAAACTACTTTTCAACCTTGAAATTCATGAATGTGAAGCACATATGGATTTGCAATGATATACAATGTGATTCGGGTGTTGAAACTCCAAAACTAAGGCCAATGTGTATAGGGCATCAAATGAAATATCAAAATATTCAATAGGAAGACGTCCTCATTTTAAAAAAAAAAATTTAGGATGGTTTGAGAATCTATTTTCATCTCTAATTATAAAATTGAAAACTCTAAAAATCATTCAAATCAAGTAGAACTACACAGGACAATCTTGAAAATTGATGGTCTAGATAATGTGTTGCAAGACACTATTTCACGGACTCGAAAACTTTTTTCCTTTACATATTCATACATCTTAATGTTGAGATGATCAATTAAAGGGCTTTCCAACATCCAATCAACCTTTTATGATGGCTTTTTGAGGTGCATCTTTAATTGTACATTTTCATGTTGCAACCTTATTTAAACGTTTTCCTTTTCAATATGAGATTTTGAATTCATTTAAAATGGATGTTTACAATAAATACATGGATTTTGAATTTCCATATACTTAGATATGGATTAGTTTCCATTCAGATTTAAAACATACTTTCTTTGCATGCGACATATGATTTACACTTTCTATTTTTATTTTATGTCTTTAATTTAGATCACTAGGTTGAATAGGTTCTTAATCATCATCAGAGCATTTTCCAAATTATCTGAGATCAACATTCAAATTCATGAAAAGTTTTGGCAAAATCTTAGGTTGGCTGCCTACCCAGCTTGAGATGGATTACAGGAAAGTTTAAGGTCCTACCCTTCTTAGACCAAATCACATTCTAAAATTTGAAGTCCCAATAGTTCTCTTAATAGGAGGAAAAATCCTTGGGATTGATTGCATAATACGCTCCTGCAGGACCATATAATCCTTTGGCACAAATCAATGGTGGTAAGTGGTAACAATATTAAGTAAATCGAGTCAAATGACCCCAAATAAAAAGGCTATAAAAGGCCTCATTCCAAAAGTGGATAAAAAAGCTATAAAAGGCCTCATTCCATAAGTGGAAATCTCACAACTGCTCTCCACACCAATCACTTGCTTCTGCTCATTGCCTTCCTAAGTTTTCGATGGCAAACTATAGTAAGAAAGAGATCGATGCTCTCAATTCATACCTCCTTTGAAAATCGCTTAATTTATTTATCTCATTATAAGCATTTTTATTTTTCATGCAGGATCCTTCCTCTATTTCCTAGGCTTCTTTTGGTTTTCCTGTCCTAGGCATAACTTTATGAGAGAATATTTACTTATTATGTTTGGAGGAATTTACCAAAAAAAGTTTAAGGGATGAACTTTCGGAGAGCGTATTTATCTACTCTGTTTCAATTTGGAGGAATTTACCGAAATTGGTTTAAGGGATTGACTATTTGACATTTGGGCAAGCTTTTCTATGCTTCCCTTATAGTATAGAAGTTCTATCTTTCCCCTTATCCAACCGTCCATTTTGAAGGGAGGATTAAGATTGCCCCAATCACAACATTACGTCTCTACACTATTTTATTTTTAATTTTTTTCTATAAACTATTTTAATGCCAAATTTTGGACGCACATTCCTCTTTAAACTCTCACTAGAGAAAAATATATATATAAAAAATTCAATAAAATAAAATGATCAAAATACCCCTGAAATATTCAAGGGGTATTTTGGTTATTATATTTTATCAAAAATTTATTTTTAATATTTTTTATAGGTGCGCCCCAATGAGAAGATTGCACGTACCAAATTTTTTATTTATACAATTTGTATAAAAAAACTAAAAATAAAATACTTTGAGATGTCGGATCTAAGATCAAACCGTGAGTGGCTCTCTTGATCAAAATTGGATGGCTGGATGGTAGGGGGAGGATAGAACTTCTATGTTGTAGGGGAAGCATAGAAACCTTTCCCTTGACATTTTACCCTTTTATGATTTAATTTAAAAAACCCCATCAAAAACACATGATCGAGTTGGAATAGTTGAAAATAAATAAGTTGTTAAATAGTTTTTTTTTGTAATTCAGTGGGAAAAACCGGCCCCTACCCATTTTTTCATATAGATTAGGGAGTTAGCTGTTTTTAAAAGTGTTAGTGGCTGGTGTCAACATAATTGGAAACCATAACATGATAACCAGGTATAGGGTGCTACTGTTACGACCCAGCCCCTCACCTTAAATCGTTGATGAGTCAAATGTATTTTAAAAAATTTACCTTCAATTCGTCTGGGCAACCTTTCTATTTCTGGCTCGAATTATCCAATCCAACTTTCTCTCTCTTTCTTTTGCAGCTATTCTGGAGATATTGTCGAGATGATATATGGCACCATGGGTCCGGCCGTCATAGCTATTTGCGCGGCTGCTTTCTACTTGCGATTTCCCTAACATTTACCATGCACCATACTTATGCATTGGCGATCGTGACTGTCATCTACACCGCGTGTTTGTTAATCGCAGGGGAAATGCTCATGATTTTAATGTTTTTCATGCCATCTCTCAACCGCCTGCAGGCTATGAAGGTCCTCTTGGGGATTAGCATGGTCTTTCTGCTTATAGCTTTCCCAATCCAACTACTGATTCTCCTCCCCATGGCAAAGTTTGGATCGTTGTCTTGGTCTATTGCGTTTTGGCTTTCATTGGGATTCCACTCTTCTATGTTACTGTTGTGGTCTAAAGGATGCTGATAGGAAAGCAGGTGGCCAGTGCTTGAAGTATAAGAGAAACAGAATGGTGATCAAAGTAGAGGGTGAAATAGTGGTAATAAATGGAGGTGGAATTTGGTGTGAGGAATCTTTTTCTTACGAAGAAGGTTTCTATAAGGCCTAGGCTTTATGAAAACAAAATAAAGCCTCATCTCAAATCCTCATCCGAAAAATACTTTATGAGTCGGAAATCTCTATAATGGTTCTAAAATCAATTTCCAATACCGATAATAAAATTTGAAATTCAAAAAATGGTACTGATCAGACGGATCTATGAATGTTTATTTTTAAAGCAAAATAGACAGTCTAGATAATTTGTTACAATATATACTATTTTTAGAGCTTGAAATCCTCATTATTATTTGTTCACAACCATAATGTTCAAGTCGAGAAGATCAATGCAAGAGTTTTTCAATTCTTGACTTGCAATGTTTGATGAGTTATGAAGTGATGATTTACTTATTTTGATAGGGCTACAGCCCTATCAAACCATTTTTCTTTTATTGCGGATGCCGCTTCCATAACGCATAGGCCTTATAGATAAAGAAAAGCCTCACATCGAAATCTTGTCTAGAAAATACTTTCGGCATGGTAAATCTCTAAGGTGGCTCTAAAATTTATTTCCACCACTTATTATGAAATTCATAGATTTTGTGGATTTGTGAACGCTTAAAAATGGATGTTTTAAATAATATATTACCATATACACTTTTTTTTTTTTTTTTTTGAATGTTAACCACGAGCTTCATTAACTGAAAATTACAAGCGAAGTACAATTAAATGAAGGATGTAACTCTCTAGCGGGCAATGATATTACTTGAGTCACCTTCCACATTTTTATGTCTATTCAACTAGCTAGCAATTTCAAGCCTTCAAGCATTCGCCTAGTTTCTACCTCACTGACTATTGTTATACCCCAAGGACCAAAAAAGGATGTGGTTATGCTACCTTTGTAGTCTTTAATAAGCCATGTCTTTTTAGTAGCCTCTAAAATGACATGATTATACTACCTCTCTACATTACAATGTGTATTTTTTAAAAAATATAAAATAAATATATTAAAATAAATTTCATAAAAATTGGATCCAAAGAACTAGAAATAATACAAATATATTGGGGACTCCATCTACTTTAAAGATCGTATCCCACTATCATCTTCTCAAGCTGACCAACCGATCCCATGACCCACAACCCATTGTAGAGGTTCATGCTTGGTCTGTCAAAGCCAATTAATAAATAGAGACACAATCTTAGTCCATGTATTATAGGTCCCTCCTTGAGGATAAATCCAATTCCCATTCTAATACAGTACTCCAGTAGATCTTTTCCGCACATCTACATGACACACCCCAAAGAGTTGCTTCCCAGACATTTATCTAGTATATATGTCGTGTAGCGGTAACGATGAGGATTTTGAGCGTTGTTCTCTCCTTCCAACCACCGCACATAGGGGTCACATCCAGTCTCGTGGCCAATCTCCCTGAGCATATCTCTGTCCTCATCAAGAGATAACCCCACTATAAAACCTTACTCGATTGTGCACAATGCCTAGGGGTTTTTAAACGTCAACCCAAGCCTAACCAGTCAAAACTCATGTAAGTCATGGCATCAATGATGCGTCACAGTCCATCCGGACCATACTCCCATTGAAGCCATCATATCACTATATGAAGATTTTTAATGACCACATAACCCCAACATGTGCAACTCGTGGGACATATTTCACCGTAGTTACACAGAAGTATTATATTTGGGATTTGTCTACAAAGAGACCATTTATCTTTTGTACAAGAAGGTCACAAGTATTCGCACTCATTAGATGTTAAATTGGATGGATTGGGTAAGCATGAAGTCCGAGAAAAAAAAAATTGAATTCTATGTTTAATCAATGACACTCTTACAACCACCCATTTTGAAATTTAAAATACAAGAATGATTATGACCTCCTTGTACAAAAAATAAATGGTCTCTTTGTAGACAGCCCCTTATATATATCTATGCAAACCAATTAGGTTTAGAGATGAACTTCAATAAACTCGAAGTTATCACTTATCAAGAACCTTACGACACATGGAAGTTGAGATCAAATTCACACTAAAAAATTGAGATTTGCTCAGTACCGTGGACTGATCAAGTGCAATTTGAATATGAACTTTAAAAAACTCAAATTCAAATGGGATGCATTCCAATAGGCCAAATATTTTTCCAATCATCATCAACCATCTGTTGAAGAGATAAATGGTTCAAGATCTACTAATGATCAAGAGAGGCTTGTCCAATTCAACTAACTTGAGGAGAGCACATAAAAGTACATAAAGCCACTGTGGTTTGTGAGAGAGGAACCTCTTTGGCACAAAAAGAATCAGGAGATGGGGAATTTAGCAAATGGCCTTTAGCAGGTAACGCAGCAAAAACTCTACCCCACTTGTATCTTCACTGAGTTAGTGTAGTCTAGGCGACTTTTATTCTTTTTTGAGTCCATCGGGCTCATTGTTGAAAGGTGTTTCGGGTTTGCACAACCGAAGATAAATATAAAGGAAACAAGTTTCTTTTTGGCATTGGGACCTCTTTCCTAGACCTAAATTTTAATGACAAGCTTGCAATCCTAAACGATCAGGAGTGAATTTGGTTATTTCATTACTGTGTTCTCTTATTTGTTTCATTTTTAGTCTTTTCCTTTCAAATATTCTTTAAAGCACATTTTTGAGAAAATTAATCAAGTTCTCTATGAGATCCCCTCTTTTTTAAGATTGATGTTCTGTTTGTTTTACATGCCATTTGTACTTTTGACTTTACATTTGGTAGTTAGTGGTGTAGTCCTATCATTCTTTTTGGTTCTCCTTTATTGGAGCTCCATATATGCTAAATTGTGTATATTTATGAGGTTCAAACATCATTCAAAAACTAATAGTTGAAATTCAATGGAAAAAAAATAGGGTCTTTGTGTTCATTACTCGACCGTGAAATTTTAAAATCTATAAAATCATTCTCGCAATAATAAATTAGAATTTCATCATATATCCATTTGATCACATGTTCTTTATATGAATCCTCATCATATATATAAACTTACCAATTATGTCAACCAGTGGTAAGTTAATATTACAATTCGAAAACATGTCTACATACAGATTCTCTTCTAAGGTTTCTGAAAATAGGCACGAACTATTGGGTAGTTGGCGCAAATCTCATGCAGCTCATACTCATCCAACATGCCTACAAGGTTTGCTGCTCGACGGTTCACCATATCTATCAGTTGGTCTGACCCTTGAGTCAAGACCCCCATCGATTGCGAGACTCGATTTCAAGAAACTCATGCAACTAGCAGATCCTAGTCATTAAGCTTGTTCAGGTATTACTTGATGTGCAAAGAAGGTAGAAAATTAAATCCATCGACTTTTTGATCCTCTAATAAACAAAAAGTAGTAACAAATGAGATAAATATGACTGTAAATAAAATCAGAAGGACAAAGAAACCCTATTCTTCTTTTATAAAGGAACTCCTCACAAAAGAAAAATACCAAGTCTCTTCATAATGGGGATCTGCCACCTCAAAACATAGATAATAAAAAAAATCCCAATAGTATCTCTCTCTCTCTCGTCTTCCTCTGATGACTCCTACTAGCACCCGCACGTGAATTATCATCCCAACCGGATACCATGTGAACCAACTCGTACACCTTAGGAAGTGTTGTACTAGATCTGCACTGCACATGGCCAACGCATCTAAGTTTGCCTTCTCACATCTTATCGCCTGTTAAAGTCACACCTAAGTTCTCCCGAATGTATTCACTTCGAAATATAATTCTTTTTGTCTTAACACTCATCCTATGAGTATGTTGTTTCTTAACTGCCCAACATCCCGCCCCATAAAGCAAAGCTGATCTCACAACTATCCTATAAAACTTCCCCTTCAGCATCATTAATATTCGATGATCACACAAAACTCATGTTGCATATATCCAATTTATCCACCCAGTTATAATTCTATGTGCGGCATCTTCGTCAATCTCTCTATTTTTCTGGATTATCAACCCAAAATATCAAAAGTGCGCTCTTTTGGATATTTCTTGGTCATCAATCTTAATCCTCGTTTGTATTCCTATTATTACTAAGCTTACATTTCATATACCATGTCTTAGTTCGATTAATTTTGAAACCTTCGTACTCTAGAGCATCCCTCCAAAATTATAAAACGTTCAAATCCTTGACGTTCCTACGGATCTCATCGATCAAAACCATATCATATGCAAATAATATGCACCACGATACCTCATCTTATGGGTGCCAAGTTAAGTCATCCATAACTAAGACAATGAGGAATACCTAGTTAAGTCATCCATAACTAACACAAAGAGGAATCAGCTTAATGCTAACCCCGGATGTAGACATTCACTAAAAGCTCACACATCTCTCCACTAGTTGTTTGCACACTACTTAGTGCTATCTCATATATATCTCTCACCAAACCGATAAAGTATCTGAAGACTCCTTTCTTTTCCAACACCCATCGAATCAAACCTCAAGGTATTCTATCATAAATTTTCTCTAAATAAATAAATACCATGTAAAAATCTTTTCCATTCGCCCTAAACTTTTTAATCAATTACCTAAATAAAAAAAGTAGCCGCAACTGTTAACCACCCTAGCATAAAATCAAATTCTTTTTTTAATAAACTCATTTCATGCCTTAATCATTGCTTAAGCACTTTATCCGACACTTTTAGAGTGTGGCTCATAAATTTGATCTTTCAATAATTTGTCCAATTTTTTAAAAATTTTAATATTTTTTTTATTTTTTATTAAAAAAAACAAAAAAAATTTAAAATTTTACTCTTTTTTTTCTGTCTAATCACTGGTTGAACTGGTTTTGATTGATTCACCAGTTCAAGCATTTAGGCCGATCCTAATAACACATACCAGTGGTTTCAACGACTCTTTTTAAAAATTCTCATTTTTCCCCTAGTCATTGTAATTTTTCCCCTTGTCTGGAACATCTACATTGTACTAAAGGAGCGCATGAGATTCCACAGCCAAATTTTTCATGGTCCCACAAGAGCGTATTATGCATTTATACCCCCGAAAAAAACCTAATCCAGGGACATTTTTAGGACCCCAAATTTTAGCATGGAACACTTTCCACTGCTAGAGAATAACTTCCAAAAAGAAAAACAAAATCTGATCCCTTTCATTCCAAGATTGGGAAGAGACCATCTAATCTATTTCTCTTGGAAGGCGTGATTTAAGCATTTAGAACATCAAAATCTAAACGTTTTTCTTATACGTAATCTGATCCCATAATTCTAGATCGAAAAGGAACCTCCCAAAAAGATGATTTATTCAATGAATCAAACAATAGGATCTCACCATCATAGCAGTACACTTTCTTCCACTGTCATGATGGCTTGAATTTTTCTTTTTCTGGTTACAAAATTAAATTAGCACATATCAAGCATATCTATAACCACTAGAAATTCTTGAAAATCGACCGTCCAAACAACTTATTTACAAAATGCACTATTTTTTTAACTTTAAACTTTTTTTGGAAAATTTACATATGGACCGGTTTTTTATATCGTTATAACAAAATAACCTCAAAATATCCAGTAATTGTTTTATTTTTGAGTAAATTTGCCACATGCTACCCCTTGACTTACCCCTCAAGACTTTGCTCTCTCTTTATCTCTCCTCTTCCAATCTTGCCTGATCTCGAGCCTCTCTCTCTTTCAAAAACCCAAATTCTCCGTCCCCTTCTTCCGATCATTGCCCTAACGAGTTTCCCTCACCATGCAAAAACTGTTGACCAAAAAGAGCTCTGGGGTTTCATGG
This sequence comes from Amborella trichopoda, assembly GCF_054954075.1. Lineage (NCBI taxonomy): Eukaryota > Viridiplantae > Streptophyta > Magnoliopsida > Amborellales > Amborellaceae > Amborella > Amborella trichopoda. Next base: position 3,290,076 of record NC_142346.1, on the reverse strand, counting down.
CAGGAACCTGAATTAGGCTTGTCAAGGGCTGAGAAGAATTTTGCACCTATAAAACCAAATGGGTTTGCGGGTTGGAGCCAACGAGCTTTGGGTGGAAAAACCCACAAATTTTCCGGGTCTTGCCATGGCATTTCTTGCTGCAAATGCAGGGCTTTAAGGTGGAGAAACAATGCCTTGTTGATTTTGCAGGGGAGATGTTTCTTGCTAGGGCTTTTTGTCCACCTTCTCCTGCACAAGTAAATGCAGGTCATCCACTTTCTCCTTTTAGGTCCTCTTAATGGAACATACACTGTTTAAGTGTTTAAGAAACAAAACAAGTAAATAATGCATACGCATCCACTGATTCCTTCGTAGAAGACCAAAAAGAACATGGGCTCAACTCAGTTGTTCGCCACTCCCCTCGAGCCCCACATCAGGGTCATAGACGAGTGTTCTGTACCCAAGCTCATTCTTACATGAAAACAACAGCAACTTCCCTCCCAAGATCCCAAGCCCAAAACCAATGCATTCACTCCACATCAATGGCATTGGCGCCACCCTCGACGACCCCTCCTCAGCATCACCATTAAAGAGAAAAACAAGGGGGCGAAGAATTTGGGGTTTTTGAAAAAGAGTCGCCCGAAATCAGGGGAGACAGGAGAGAACGAGGAGAGAGAGAAAGAGAGAGCAAAGTCTTCAACAGTGTAACACAAGCAATCAGACCGGGGTGAACTTCGACAAAAAAAAAAGAAATTGGGGATCTATCCTTCCGAGTAATGATGACTTATTTTTTAGCCATTTCATTATAACGATATAAAAAAACAGTCCGTCCGTAAATTTCCCCCTTTTTTTATTTCTTTATATCCATGAATGTCAAAATCAAGATAATCGATTAGAAGGGTTTCCTACTTAAAAAAAATGGCACAAATCGAATAGATCTATAAGCACTTGAAATTTTTTAAAATAGACGGTCCAAAAAACTTCGCTACAAAATGCAATATGTTTTAGACTTCAATTTCTTTTTCCTCTTTATATCCATGTCTCGAGATCAATAGATTAGAAGATTTTCATAACACTCTTTTCTATTAGATTTTTGAAGTGCATCTTACTTTACAATATAAAGTTGCAATCTTCTATACACTTTTTTTTTTGCGAATAATTCGTCCGTTTACTGAACTAATCGGTATTCAATATCAGATTTGTCGCTAGATTCCAGCGAGAGAACAAGCAGTTCACGTACAGCAGGAATAAATATGAAACAAATCAAACCCTACACACGCCGGAAAGTTAAAAACAAGAACACCATACTTATAGTATGCAATTGTTTTGTATGTCATGCATCAAAATCAAATTTAATTTTGAAATGAGGCATGTTTAAAAGTAATTCAATTTCTCAGTCCAAAAATTGATCAGAAAAAAGAACCATAGCAGTAAATACGAAATGTTTAAAAATAATATACATTGGAGTCCATTTTTTTTTGTTCTCACAAGGTATTCTGATAAGTTAAGAGGGTATATAATAGGATACAGGACAACACCAACCAAAATACAGTAATAGAGAACCCCACCTCTGCTGTGGTTGCTTGGGGCCTGAGCCTAACCTTCATAAGCAACAGATCAGTCCACTTGTTCCTGGGTACAAAGAGGCAGGTGTGGTGGTGCTGAAAGTACGAGAGAATTTCATAAGTTTCTTGCTGGGAAGCGTGGAGCAACATACATAGAGATGCTGATGTTACTGAAGTGAGCAAGCATGAGAGAGAGAGAGAGAGAGAGAGAGAGAGAGAGAGAGAGATTTAGGCAAATTACCATTGTCCTAAACAAATATATACATATCAGCATTCAAGTGTTTGCTTCATTGGTCTGCGAAGTCAAGCTCCCCAAACAGTTCGGGAAATCAGAATTCCCAGAATGACAGCCTAAGACAACAAGGCCATAAGATTATCCCTGATCATGGAACCTGCCCCGATGTTGTCCTGGCATTTGCCTGCACTCCTCTCTGCCAGCCAAAAGTAAAGAACTCCTCTATTTCCTGTATACGAGCTTATAGGAACAACTCCCTATGTCTCGTATGAAAGGAATGTGAGCATATGAATAACTCATATTTGACGAATCAGTTCGAGCTCAACGGCTGGCAGGGGGTGCAGGCATGGCCCAAGCCCCTCAACGGGGCCGAGCTACTCCAAAACCGGCTTCAGGCTGCTGCTTATGAGGCTGTGAAAACAATCAAAGAACAGTTAAAATGGTGTGAAGTGATCTCTCTCTCTCTCTCTCTCTCTCTCTCTCTCTCTCTCTCTCTCTCTCTCTCTCTCTCGCTCCTGCTGAAAGGATTGGACATGCTCATGAGGATGCTCTCTCTCTCTCTCTCACCTGTGCAAAGGATTGGACATGCTCATGAGGATGAACAAATGGCACCCCAGGCAATCGGGGGCATGCATACTGCGAGGAGTGCAAGTAGACAGGAGATGGGGAGGGAGCACCAACATGATTAGGATTGAAGGGTGGGATCAAGTTATCTGGGGGTCCATAGCCAAGCGGATTTTGTGATGGAGGTCCCCAAGGTCCACGAATATGCTGAGGAGGAATAGGATGAGGTTGTTGATGGTCAATAGGTATCTGTGCCCTATGAGAAGTTGCTCCAAGCTGAGGAAATTCAGTGTTATAATTTATAGCTGGGGAGTACAGTGGTTGTATAGTGTAAGGACCGCCAGTGCTATAACCAAATCCAGGATCAAACCTTTGCATATACCTGTGATAGTAATCATGCACTATATCAAAAAAAAAAAGAAGCATAAGAAGAAAATACTATTTTTTTTTTTTGATAAATGAAGAGGCCCAAATTCTGAATGAAGAAGTAACAATTAATTTTGACCATTAGATGTGAACATTTATTCTATTGACCAAGCTCAATGTTCAAAACGAAATTTCTCGAGCTTTGCAACACCCCCAAACTACTAGATTTCACGTCATATGATTATAGACGATTATAGGTAATTGTGACCTCCTTGTACCAAAGTTAAATGGTCTGATTGTATACAATCCCTTACAATATTTGTAAATGTGCATCATACTTGATTTTATTTTTCCATGGTAACTTAACCCGCGAGATCTAAACCTGTGCCCGGATATTCTCAGCAACATAGTTTCTTAGGATATTTTCATACTGTTGTTTTCAGAAAAGTGTTCGAGGACAGCAATAAAGGAAATTTTACATAAACAAATAAGCAATAAAAAATATTACTAAGAAAAATTAGTTTTTATAGTGTTAAATTCAGTTGCTCTATACTCATAGATTTACTATAATTTAGTAACTGTTTAAGCATGAATAGTTACATTTTAGGCATAATTTAATTTTAAAATTAAATACAAGAAGAAAAATATAGGATAAAATATTGTGATATGGTGAAAAATATCTTTTGTTTCCAAAAAACATGTGATATCTTAATGGGTAAAATAAATAAAGCAGATATATTCTGCTACCTATTTCTTCCGATTCAAATTCCATTCGGTTCAATAGTGTGAAAGCAGCACATTACCTATCATAACTGCGGTCATAATCGGGGTCCTTGCGGTCAACCTCCCGGTCCCGAAAGATAGCTACCCTACTATTCATCTTATATATACTAGTATTAGCAATCTCTTTCTCAGCTCTACTCCTTTGTGCCCTACCGCTCCCTGAAGAAGACTCTCCCACCCCTTTGCCATGGTTGCTTTCCAAGCTCTCACCAACTACTGGTTTATCTTCCATCCTAACCAATACCGATGAGCCCTGTTGAAATCCATCGGGAACAGTAGACTCTCCATCTGATTTTCCCACTGTGTTGCTACTATTACTTAAACTGAATATCCGGGCTCTTGCCCTATTGTACTCTTCCTTTCTCTCTTCTACAGTTTTAGAGAGGTTTACTTTGGAAGAATGGGTACTGCCACTATTGATGGTTTGGCTTCTTTTTTGCGGTCTTTGCTTGATGGCGACCTTAACCACATTGTTGCTTTCATCTTGAGGGAGGTTTGCAGGTATATCAGCTAAACGTATAAGAGGGACGCGGAAATCTGAGGTCTTTCTAATGACTATTCGGGAGCCTGATCCATCAGGTAAGCTGTTGTCAAGCATGACCATGGACTGGAGGCCATAGTGTTGGGCAACACGGTGAGCAGCAAGGCGCAGGTAGGAGGTGGGCAGCTGCTGGAACTCAAGTTGTTGTTGCCTGGGGTCACGTATAAACTTCTCGACATCTTGTTCCATTCTTAGGACTGACACAGGAACAGGAGTTTAAAATCAATTGCACAGAGAGATAGAGAATTGCTGAGTTACTTCACCAAACAAAGAGAGAGAGAGAGAGAGAGAAAGAGAGAGAGAGAGTGCTGAGTATATATTCTACTAAGTGCAATATGATGACTAATCTATTCAATCACCAAAGCCAGCTGTTAACAGGAAAAACTAGAGCATAAAGGAGTCAGAATATGATAAATATAATAATGCAGATAGTAAGCGGATCAACATTATCTAAATGTCACCAGCAGTCTCAGCAACATACAACCAAGTCAAACTTTACATTCAGCAGGAAGAGAAAAGGCAAAAGAAATTTGACATGGCTATGAAATGCTAGAGCGGAAAAACAACAATAACTTGTCTAAAAAGAATAACAGGACTATTAATATTTGTTAACAAATTTAGTTGCAAATAGAGAAACTTTACAAGAGAGATATTATGCTTATTAGTCATGAAGAGGAAAAAAATCTCATACAGTCTAATGCAGTCTAAAGACACCCTTCTAAGTGTACAATTCAATTGCCATGCACAAGCCAAGTGCTTCATTAGCATCTCATTAGCCTCCACAGTATACGACCAGCTCTACAAATCATTTCAGAGATCATAGGATACAAGAAATAAGATGCAAGAATCCTTAAACCTCTAGATCGCCGCCTCCACCGGAAAGCCGTCACCTCTACAGGATAGCCACTCAAAACACAGTACAGCATATACCTTCTTGACTGTACCTAATTTTTTCATCATTACCCACCTTACTCCTATTAATACAAAACAAGCTCCAATTAAATTTTAGCTTTTGAAAGCACATTGAATGATATCATCTACTTCCTTAACCGAATACAGTGAACTTCATTGAGTGTTTTATATTTGCAATACCATATTAGATCCGCACAACTCTAACCCCTCTAAATTCTTTGATGGCCTGCCCAAGAGATAAGATGCATTTCGATCAAATCACAAACCACCACCCTTTCCATTCCCCCTCCTGTGCTTCAAAAGGTTACGGTAGTTACACATCTCCCACACACCCAAAAGACGGCAAGTTGCCGAAGTCCATTACAAATCAGCACCATCACAGGCCCCTACGAACCACAATCTAAAAAGCCCATCTGGAATTCAGAAAGTTCCCACATCAAGGAAACAACCCTCTGTCCTAGAGAAATTCCCAATAGATAGACAAGGAGGAAATTGATTATCCCTTCTTCCTCTCAGCACTCAAAGGGAATTGGTGACTTGATGTAAAGGAGAAAGGCTTTGTTTGATGCAGAAGGCTCCTAGGTGCTGGATAAACCAGGATACTAACATGCAATGAGTAGATTTGTGGCCCATTTTCTTTCCTTTCATGTAATAGATATTGTGGACAGGAAGGAACAAAAAGGAACTTTAGACACCACAAAGGAAGAAACCACATAAGGAGATGTGCAATAGCAATATGGAACACAAATTGATGCTATAAACAGAAAATTCCAGCAATCACTTTTTTATTTTTTATTTTTTTGTCTTTTTTCCTAGAGATTTGGGAGGAACACAATGAAAATGCAATTAAACCTGACATATAGCAAAAGTCACATGACTCACATCCTTTTCCACAAGTTCCCGAAGACTAACTTCAATTCAAACAACATTAGTTGCAATAATTCCTCCTTACCAGAGCAGTTAGTCCCACTTCACAATAGTCTGGCTTTCCAAAGTGGCAATGTTGTCTTTGACTCCAGAGAGGACATGTGTATGACACCTTTAACACAAAATCACTAATCCATATTATAAAATGCATCACTCAAACGCACACCATTATGGTTCCACACAGACAATAAACCTACATCATCCAAGTTATCAAATGTTCTTGGTGGTTGCCAGAGTCCAAAGCATAGTACAAGTACACAAATGGCGTTCTTGTGGTCTTTCGGCAACCGTCACTCGCCTCGGTGACTTTTTGGTTTTTTTGGTTTTTTGTTGTAACCCCTTTGGGGACCTTTTGTATTATTCTAAACCATCTATACAATGTTAACTATATCAAAAAAAAAAAGTACACAAATGGCACATAGAGGGTCATGCGGATGGCATTGCCAAGTTCCTAAAATCTACCGTCTACTTTGGACCATAATTACCATAAATCTAAACTCCCAAATATAATTTCCATGTCCAGCATCTTTCTCTTTTGTTGATATTTCAGTTTCCCCATCCAATATTCCCTTTTTAAATGAGAAAAAACAGATGCTCCTGGAAACCTGTCTCCAGATCATCAAATTTATGTTAGTTACATTGAGTATAAAGCACCCACACTTCTTTTGACCCTCTAACAGTTATGATTATGATCGAGGTGGCACAAGCTACAAACCATCATATAATTAAGAAAGCCATTTTGTAGGTCAAAGTGCATCCATCGCAAAATGCACGATGCTCTGAACCATATCACGTGACTTGGATCGAGTGAAATCACCAATTACTAATATCCCTACTATTAATTATAGATGCAAAACCTAACTATATGAGTTCCTTAAACCACTTCCTATACTTTGACCCAAGCCATGATAAATTGTGTGCAACAATAAACGGTAAATTCTCTGTAACAACTCACATACAAAATTATGACGCAACAAAAAAAATTTCTAAGCAAAATAAATATAAAATATGAAATGAATATTTTTTTGAGTTTCAAATTTTCACAAAGAAACAATTAATGCAACCCCAAATAGCCAGTTCCATATGAATAGCTTTACTTCCTCTATTCTTTCTTAGTTTCTTGTTATAGGGTCTAGCTGGAGCTGTTGAACTCAATTAGGAACTGGCCCAGCCAAAATTTCCCAAAGCTGAACTGCCCAGTCAGCTTCAGTTTTAATAGCTTGGGTGAACTCCATCAAGTATATGCCCGTACAGTAGCAATGCTCTAAGCAAGGCAGTAAATTGATGTAACAATTACAGCGATTCTTGAAAGACCATGAAAATCCAAACTGAAACTGAATGACAAGCCTTCAAATATCTGGGCATAATCCAGTTGTCCAAACTTGATAAGCATTGGATGCATCTCATATTCCAATATGCACAAATTATAGCAAAAAATTTAACAAAAAAAAAAAAAAAGTATGGAATTAAACAAAACACAACAAACTAGAGTGGATGTTTAAAGCTCAAAATCGACCAACTATCAAGAAAAAAAAATCAAAACAGATGTCTGCAACTTATGCTTTCATAATGCACAATCCAGGAGAGTTAGTGGAGAAGGGGAGAGACACCGAAGGAAGAAAAGAATCTAGAGAGTGAACAAGCTAAAAATTAGCTTAAATGTGAAAAAAAAGGCATAATCAACAGAAGGGGAGAGAAGAATACTCTTCCACAAATCAACACATAAAACCATCTAGAAACATGCTTCATACCCACGAAACCATCAAACCGAAACAAATTTCTAATTTCCCCGAAAATCACCAAACCCCAACACCATTCCTAACCCAAAAGATCACCAGGCCCAACCACCATAGCAAAAGATCTGAAGCCTTACTGGATAGCCGTTCTCTAGGGTTCTGAAGAGCTTCTCTGAGGAACTGATCCACCTGGTTCAAAGAATCATCGGAAAATTCACTAGAAGAAGGCATCGAAGTGGCCTGAACAGGAACTGAACTTGCCGGAAAATCATTCTCTGGCGCCTGAGAAGAGCTCGAAGATCTGTTGTTACAGGCCACCATTAACCTCTTCATGCTCTCATCAAGGTCAGCGAGCTCCCATGACTCAGGCGCTCCATTATCGTCCACAGAAGTTTCCATGGCCAGAAAAGTGGCCGAAAATTCTAAGAGCAATGCTTGCTGAAAAGGTTCATGGAATTAGAGGAAGATAAACCGATAGCCGTAGCCTGTGAAACCCTAGGGGCTTCTTCCTTACAGGAGAAGACCATAGGGATTGAGGAGAGAGAAAGAGGAAAGAGAAACTAAGGGGAAAGAATGATTGGGCTTTTTAGAGAGAGAGAGAGAGAGATATTTATATGGCATCTATTTAGAGAGAGAGAGAGAGGAAGGGCTCCGAGGGTAGGCCTCACTGTCACACAAGTCGCGCGTATTGGGTTCCTTTCTAGAGGAATCCTAACCCCTTTTGAGTATATTCCAGTGAACGGTGCAGATTTCATGACAGAAGGAGTGAACTATAATATAGGCCGTTGAATTGCTTCAATATAAAAAATCTAGAGCAGGCAGTCTTGATTGCTATTGCCTCCGCTTTCCTTTCTCGGCAAAATTTATCTGGAAAATTATACAAAGAGGCTATTTATTTTTAGTATTATAAAGCCATAATTATTTTTGTCTATTAAATTTCAAATAATAATAAGTTTACTTCTGAGTAAATTCAAAGCTCAACAAAAAATTATTATTATACTTCATGACATATGTCAGGCAACAGTGCGTCTAATGACTAGGATTAACTGGGATGGCATTGTACTAAGGATAAACATCGCCAGAATATATTATCTCATTTATCCTAAGAGTAATTTCACTTTTTTTTTTTTTTTAAGGGTGTGGTTTGTATAAGGCCGAGGTCCTAAACAATCAAAATATGGTGCATTTTCAAATAGTGCTAAAATATGTTGTTTCAATAATTGAAAGCTTCATGAAAGCTTGAAAATTTACTTTCTATCTCTTATAATAAAATTTAAAGTTCAAAAATAATGCAGATTGAGCATATCTACGAATACTTTAAAATCTTGAAAATTGACAGTCAAGATAATACATTACAAGATGTACTATTTTCATGATTTGAAATCTAATTTTTCTCATGACATACATCTTGAGGTCGAGATAATTGAATTGAGGGTTATTTATAATCGAACAACCTTTTCTAATGAATTTTTTAGTTGCACCTTGTGAGAAGAAATTGATCTATGTATTAAATACTACAATCATATTACAATGATATATTTTATAGAGACTGTACAACCAATACTTACTAAAATTGTAGGATACAGTTTCTATGTAGACATAATATACAATTGGACACTGACATGTCTAGGATACAGTTTCTATGTAATGAGATTTGTCATATTTGTGGCCGTTCTCATATCTGTTCACACTCCCCCTCAAACTCGAGATGATTTGAGAGGAATCATGGAGAGTTTGGAAACAAACTGGGATAAAGGATGTGGGGGATGAGATTGAATGAAGAAATTAGCGAGTTGTGCTGCAGTAGGCACATATGGTAAGGAAATTATGCCTGCGAGATATTATTAACGAACATAGTGGCAACCAGCTTCAATATGTTTCGTGCACTCGTGAAATTCTGGATTCTTAGAAATATAAATGACACTCTTATTGTCACAATAAAGCGGAGTAGGAGTAGAGATAGTGACCCATGTCTGCAAGCAGCCAACGGAGCCAAACAATCTCAGTGGTGGTTTGTGTCATAACCCGGTATTCAGCTTCCGTGGTAGATTGAGCAATTCTTTTTTGTTTCTTACTTTTCCAAGATATGAGATAATCATCGAGAAAAATGCATAATCTTGTGGTAGATTTGCGATCACTTCGGAGTTTATATATATCGAAGCTCAAGTGAGGTAGAAGAGGAGAAGAATAAAGCATGGTGACAGGTACCCTTGCTATAACGACGTGAGATGTACAGAACACAGGGCACTAAAAAACTGACTAACTATATGTACGGCATAAGCAATATTGGAGCGTGAGATGGTTAGATATATCAGTTTCCCAACCAATTGCCGACAAAAGGTTGGGTCAGGAATAGCTTCATCATCGGTAGCCTAAAATTTAGCATTGACCTCAATAGGGGTATCAACCATTTTTGTATCATTCTGAAGTTGAGCTTCAGAAACAATCTCGGAAGCATATTTGAGTTGGAACAATAGATAGTCATGAGGAGAATAAGTAACTTCGAGCCCAAGGAAATACCGCAAGAAACCCAAATCTTTCATTTCAAATATGTTATTGAGCTTATGTTTGATTTTCTGAATTGTGCCCATATCATTGCCAGAGATAATCATGTCGTCTACGTAGAGTGATAAGAGAACCCGTCCAGCAGCAGTTTCAGGCACAAAGATTGTTGGATCATGATGACTTTGTCCAAAGCCAACTGAAAGAAATTCATTACGAAATTTCTCAAACCAAGCACGAAGTGCTTGTTTGAGTCCATATAAGGCCCGTCGAAGTTTACATACGCGATTGTGAGGATCCACAACACTAAGAGGTAACTTCATATAGACGTCTGCATCAATATCACCATTGAGAAAAACATTTTTGACATTCAATTGATAGAGAGGCCATTGATTAACAAAATCCACTGAGATCAGTGTTTGAATTGTAGTCATATGAGCAACTAGAGGAAAAGAATCTACAAAGTAAATACCATACTGTTGATTGTAACATTTTGCCATCAGACAGGCTTTGTATCGTTCTAGACTGCCATCTGCATTGGTTTTAATTTATATACCCATCGACAACCGACAACAGTTTTTCATTTCAAGAGAGGGACCAGGTCCCAAGCTTGCATACACTCGAGAGCGTTCAACTCATCAGTCTTGGCTTGTTGCCACTCAGGTTGACTTGCAGCTTTTTTGTAAGTCTGAGGTTCAGAAAAAGAATGAACAGATGCAAGGAATGCTTGGTCTTGAGATAATAATGTTTCATAGTCAGCAAGTCGGGAAGGTGGAACAGATACTCGGGTACTCCATCTAAGAGCAGGGAGCGGTAGAGGATTAGCAATTGTAGGGTTTTGATTAGGACTGTCGGCCTGAGATGGTGGAGTTTCTTCTTGGACTTTAGAAGGAGTGGCACATGTGGAATGACCAGAGGAAAGAGGAACAGAAGCAGAGAAAGGGACCAAAAAAGAAAGGTGAGAAGGTGAAGAAGTATTGTTATTAGCAAAGAATGGAATGTGCTCAGAAAACACCACATGTCGGGATACCCAAAGTCTTTTGGTCACAAGGTCATAATACCTATATCCTTTTTTATGATCAGGGTAACTAATAAAGCAACATTTGATCAACTTTGGAGACAACTTATCTCTCTCAGTTGGGGATAACAAAACAAAACAAGCGCTCCTAAATACACGTAGGAGAGAACAATTGGGTGGCCGTGTAAACAATTTTTTGAAAGGTGTTTCACAAGATAAAATAGCGGATGACATGATGTTGATGAGGAAGACTGAGGTACAAACAGCTTCTGTCAAAATTCTTTTGGGACAGATGTTGAAAAGAAAAGGGATCTTGTGGTTTCTAAGATATAACGATTTTTACGTTCAACAATACCATTTTCTTCTGGTGTATAAGGACATGTTTTGTGGTGTTAGATGTTGTGCTTAACCAAGAATTATTGAAGCAACCTACTGACATATTCCCCTATATAATCTGAGCACAGGGCTTTGATTTTAGTGGAGAATTGGGTTTCGACATACAAATAAAACTGAGTGAAGATTTGAAAAAGTACAGTGCGAGTATTCATAAAGAAAACCCATGTATAACGAGTATGATCATCAATAAAAGTTACAAACTAACAGGACTCTCCTTTTGATGAAATAGGTACAGGACCCCATTCATCATTATGAATAAGATCGAACATAAAAGGAGAAACATAAGTGCTTCGAGAAAAAAGTAAAGCATGAGACTAAGCTAATTTGTAAATTACACAATGTTGGACATCAATAGAAATTTTATTTTTAACAATACTAAGCACATTTCAGGAAAATAAAGATTATAAACGAGAAGCAGAGATGTGATCAAGATATTGATGTTATAGGGATGTGTCGTCGACAATAGAAACAACACAGACATAAGAGTTTGACATATGCAGATAGTCCAAGTAGCACAAATTGCCAACTTTACGCTCAGACCCAATCAATTACCTTGACTGCTGATCTTGTGTGTAACAAGAAGATGGAGAAAAAACAACATTACAATCGGAACGGTTAATCTGACCAACAGATAATAAATTCATGGCAAGAGAAAGAACATAGCAAACATTAAAAAGTATGAATTTACCAGAAGGGTCAGAGGTAAGAGATATAAAACCCATTTTTTATACTTTCATAGTGGCCCCATCAGCAGTATAGATAGTATAAAAAAAAAGCTTACAATAAATTAGGATTGACTCATTGGAGGTCATATGGTGAGAAGCGTCTGAGTCAAACAGCTAAGAGGTAGAAACATAGTTACCTAAAAAGGAGGGAGTGGTTTATGAGGTCAGTTGCGACTGGGAAAGCATAGACTGTACTTTTTTCAAGGTAAATGTCATCGATGGTGAAGCAAGAGTAGGACTGGGACCTTCAATTTGAGTTGGTGTGTGCTTGATCGACGGTTGACTTGTATCAACAACACCAACAAAGGCGAGCTTTTTCTTGTTTGGGACAGTGTACTTGAAATGTCTCAGTTCTTTACAATAGTTACATCTGATAGATTGCATGTTCTTGGGAGCAAGATAATACGAATTGCTTTGATTCTGTTTAAGCACATTAGACCTCTGATGTCGGGTTGCCACAAAAACTGCATCGCCTTTAAAACGTTTGATCTTGGTTTCTTATGCAATTAGCTCAGAGAGAGCTTGATTCAAAGTAGGGAGAGAGCTTCTGTGCACCCGATCATTTCTGACACTCTTAAATTCTTGACGGAATACCATTAAGAATTCAATAACTTGAAAGTCCTCTCGAGATTTGGCGATTATTTTTTCGCCATGACCATTGTCAATTGCAGGTTCCATCATTGCAAGAACATCCCAAAGTGACTTCATGGAGGAGTAAAAGTCCTGAATTGACTGTTCTCCCTGTCTGAGGGAGCGAAGTTCCTGTAGTAACTGGTACTTTTGTTCCCAATTAGTCTGATTATAAATTTCTTTAAAAACTGTCCATGCTTCTCGAGCAGTTTTGAAAGAGCTCAGGTTGATCCCTATATTACTTTCAGATGAGCCCATCAACCATGCTATAACGTGAGCATTATTTATACCCTATTATTTTATTTTTTCTGGCTCGGTAGGTTTCTTCTAGGTCCCATCTATGTATCTGAATAGTGCTCAAAAAGTATAATTTGTGCCATTGACCTTGATGGGTACAAGTTGAAAAGACTCTGATTTTTCTATCGAAAGGGATGCAAATGAGGGAATAGTGTAGCAAGGTTGTCTCTCTCCTTTAAGATGGAGAGAGAGGCTCACAAAAAAAAGTTGCAAAGTGAAAAAATAAAGGAAGGGGGTTTAAACGAGATAGAGAGAGGAGCAAGGTGGTCTCTCTCCTTCAAGATGGAGAGAGAGAGGCTCACAAAAAAAAAAAGTTGGAAAGAGAAAAATAAAAAAAATGGGGTTTCAACGAGATAGAGAGTGGCTCGAAGAAGGGCTCAAAGAAAAAAGGTAGAGAGAGGCTCAAAGAAAAGGTTGTAAGAGAGAGGCTAAAAGAAAAAGGTACAGAGAAGCTCAAAGGGAAAAAGGGTTGCAGCGAGAGAAAGAGTTTACCGGCACAGAGAAAAAGGTACAGAGAGGCTCAAAGAAAAAAAATACATAGAGGCACAAGACCGACACACCACTATGAGATTTCAGCGAGAGAAACGGTTTTCTGGCAAAGTCAGAGAGAGAGAGAGAGACTACAAAACTGAAGAGAGAAAAGGTTTTCCGATGAGCTTTGTAGACACTCTATTTTAAATCTAGCAAATTCTATGGTTTTCTAAACCTTTAGAACCAAACTGTCATAGTAAAACCTAAATTCATAGTCCACACAGCCTACCTTGTAACCCAGAACTATTCTGTCTACCCAGAACGCTGTAAATACCATGTTTTGACCCATAATCCTATAGACACCTTGTTTTACTAAAAAAAACATTAAAAATAGTAGAAAAATCAATTTTGACCCAAATTTCTCTGAGATGCTTCACAAGAGGCTGAGGAACACATTTGAAATGGAAAATTTTCAATTTCGACCAACTTTGGTTTGGGCGACACGAGTGGTACCGCCCAGACTAAGGCAACACCACTGGTGTTGCCGAGTGTTGTTCAGGTCCAAATTAAAAATTTCTTTGGGGTTACGATTTCTTGCCCTTTTTTGAAGTTTTTACCATATTTGTTTGGGCGACACTAGGCGTGTCGCTCAAATCCAGATCCCCAAAAATGGTAATTTTGGTTGGGGGATCTGTTGGTTATGGAAAGATGCCCTTCCCAACAGATCTTTGGCCTTTATAAACCCTTTTTCGTGGCCATTTGATAGGGGTCTTAAGAGGAAAAACTTGTTGAGCATATGAAATTCTAATATGAAAACCCTAACCCTAAGCTTGAGAAACCTTAACCTAGACCTAAAGAACCTTAGTTCTAAATCATCCTTAAGGCACAAGAGATTGTCTGGTCAACATTTGTATCAGAGAGGCACAGACGACGCCGGTTCTGATACGGGCGAACCCTCGAAGGCTCGAGAGTCCCAAACTATCTGGCCCAATTTGGTATTATTCCCTTACCTACTCCTTCTTCTTCTTCTTACTATTTTATTTAATTTTGATCTGTTTACTACTTTGAATTCGTGTTTTAATGTTTTGGATCATTCTGGCTCTGCCACAGATTTGAGAGCGAATCTGCTCGTTTTCGGGCAGATCTGGCCTCATATCTAAATTTGATTTATCCCATTTTCTCTACCACATTATTTTTATCAGTTTAAGGTGTCAAGATTCGAGAGATCTTCGTCGGAAGATCTGTCCGATTTTCATCGTAAACAAGCTTTAGGGTTTTTCGACGAGTTCAAACAGGCTCAAAGAAAAAAGGTACAGAGAGGCACAAGAATGCACACCACCATGAGATTGCAGCGAGAGAAAGGGTGTTCCGGCGAGGTCAAAGAGAGAGAGAGAGAGAGAGAGAGAGAGAGCACAAAACTGAAGAGAGAAGGTTTTTCGGCGAGCTTCAGGGTTTTTCGACGAGTTCAGAGAGAGAGAGAGCACATATATGCAGAGAGAAAGGGTTTTCCGTTGAGCTTCAGGGTTTTTCGACAAGGTCAGAAAGAGAGAGAAACTTTTTTGGCTAGTTTAGAGAGGTGAGTTCAGAGAGAGAGAGCACAGATCCGCAGAGAGAAAGCGTTTTCCGACGAGCTTTAGGGTTTTTTGGCAGATCAGCGGATCAACTACAAACACAGGAACCACAAGAATTGTGGATCAGCAGAGCAAGCACATGAACCACAAGAACAACAGATCAGAGAATATTGGCAAAACAATTAGGGTTTATCCAGGAGGGAGGTAGCAGAGCAGATGGAGGCAGTTTGATAGAGAGTAATTCCAAAGAGATAGAGCAGTTCTGATAGAGAGACCGAGAGACAGAGACAAAGTAGCATGGAGAGGAAAATGATCAGAGAAGGACTTCAAAAAAGACCGATGGGTACCCTAGTTATGATACCATGTGAGAAGAAATCAATCTCTATATTTAATAATACAATCATATTACAATGATATTTTTATAGAGACTGTACAACCAGTACTTATTAAAATTGTAGGATACAGTTTCTATGTAGACATAGTATACAATTGGACATTGACATGTCTAGGATACAGTTTCTATATAGTGAGATTTTCCATATCTGTGGTTGTTCCCATATCCGTTCACACACCTTAATTTGATTGTTATATAAACTTTTGCATTTTTTCCTTTGAGAAATGAACTATTTATATTTTATCAATTTATGAAATGCAAGTTTAGTAATAAAAAGAGTAGAGATGAGGAAGTAATTAAGATTAACAGCCGAAATATATAAAAGAGTGTACTTTCAATATCTTATGTTGATAATTCAGGAAAATGAGATATTGAGGAAGATGTAGTGCATAGAAATAGAGTTTAGTCAGGGAAGTTGAGACATGTAACCAGAATTGTTTATGTAATCGTTGCATATTAATGAAGCTGAGGGGCAAATTTTATAAGGCCAACTTTGCTTTTATTGGGGGGGGGGGAGGGGATGTTGGGCTTGTTTTTATTGGGGGGGGGGGGAATGTTGGGCAGTCAAGAAACAATATACTCATAGAATGAGTGTAGCTGAGATAAGGATGTTGAGATGAATGAGTGGCCAGACAAAAGGGAGAGAATTCGAAATGAATACATTCAGAAGAATTTAAGTATGGCACCAATAAGCAATAAGATAAGAGAAAGTAGACTTAGGTAGATTGACCATATACGGTGCACACCCAATGCAACACATGTTAGGAGATGCCAATTAATTTAAGTGGAAAGTTTAAGAAGGTTAAAATATTTAAAACATTTAAACCATGTTTTAAAATATGTGAATGGTTAAAAAGAATGATGTTTTAAAATATTTAAAACATACATATACTCCAATTAATTTTTTTATTCTATATAACCAAAATACATGGTTTTTTCATATATGTATTACTAGAAACGGAGTAATTCCAGAGGTTTAATCACATGTTACCATTTACATCAATCAAGTAAAATATACTAGACTGACTACCCTTAATTCTAGGCATGAGACCTATACATTCGTTTCTAGAATGAACTATACAAACATATCATAATAATGGAAATAACATCAACGGGGCATTAGCCCATATGCCTGATCTATGGCAGGGATGTCACTTCGGTGTTCTCTCTTCGAGAACGGGTTTCAAGTGGGTATACGAAATAAATTTCTCTATTCTCTCTATTACAACCGCTCTTCTCTCACTCTTTTCTCTCACTTATCAATCTTAACCCTTAGAACAAAGAGATTGCATATCAATAAAAGGTGAAAACCACAAGATATCTCTTTATCAAAATTTGTGAACCCCTCTCTTGATTAGGGACACGGTTCATATGATCTTTCATGAAGTCATAAGCTTCAATATTTAGTTGATAACCATAAAAATAGAGTCCTTTAATATGCACCGCTGATTTCTTGCACCTCCATGCTAATTCTTCATGCCATTTTACATTTGATTTCATAAATTAGGCTCCATACTCATCTTCATCCCATTTGAATTTGAATCCGTGAGTCGTGCCCTATGATTTTCAAGCTTGTTCAACGGGTCTACGGGTTTCAGGCTAATTCGAACTTGCACATTGTTCTCACGTGTTTCTGCAACTGGTTTCTTTAGATTACACGCAGATCTTATTTAAATTTTGTTCTTATAGCTTCACTATGCTCTACTTAATGTGCTTGAACTTTGAATTTTGAATTTTGATTTTCTAGGTACCGAATTTACTTGGGATGCCATTATTTTTCACCGCCCATTCCTTGATGTTCTACTGGACATGTCTTTGCATATTTCTGATTGTTTTCTTCATATGTACTCTCTAACCACGAAATTTGAGGAGTTAAAGGGAGCTCAAAGATGAATTCCTCGGCTTAGATATTGTCAAAAATTGACTCTTAATGAGGAAGTAACGATCTTTCGAAGTCAATGCAGCTCCGCTGGCACACACATCATCGCTATCAAAGAACCACGATCAAAACTGTTTCTTCTATATGCCTCAAATACGTTCGCACCTTTTAAGGGAGATAGAAAATCAAATCAAGAATCTAAAAGTATTGGTCCCTTGAGGAAGTCCCAATTTTGGTGATCAGGAGTCGAGCTGTAACGCATGGGGAATGAG
The DNA here is from genome assembly GCF_054954075.1 of Amborella trichopoda. Lineage (NCBI taxonomy): Eukaryota > Viridiplantae > Streptophyta > Magnoliopsida > Amborellales > Amborellaceae > Amborella > Amborella trichopoda. The sequence goes on along the minus strand of NC_142346.1, from coordinate 3,272,313 downwards.
GCTTTTAAGGCTCCAACCACCAGGAGGTTGGGATGATGGGTTAAGCCACCCCGATTGATATGAGATTTTGTGATGAGGGTTATATCACCTCAATTATAGGTCCTTGAGAATTTTTCCATAATCCGAAAACATAAAGTTATGTGTACGTTAGTCAACGCACATTTTAAATGACGGAGAAATATTGACATGGGTTAAGCCAAATCCAAATATTTGCCCAAGTTATATTATTCCTGGACTTTAAGGCACATCAGGCCTTAACATGTATATCTTTAGAAATCTTCCTCAATAAATCAACACATGATGAGGTCAGCCTATCATTCCGTCTATTAGAACCCCCATATTTTAACTGATAGATTATTGCTAGTAAGTTACAATGTTTATATGTAACTAATGGCGGATGCCGAGAAATCGAACCGTATCTAGTTCCACCATATATTATGGACATATCAGGCCCTGGAACTTGTCTCAAATGAGATGGCTTTGATTCTCATGTCAGCCTTGAATATGCTTGGCTGATGAACTATATGCATCTTATATTCATTAGTAGTAAGTTAGAACATTTAGGGCCCAACTAACTAATTTAGATTCTTTAGGTTCCCAATACCTTCATATGGTGAATCATGACCATATCACATATTTCATTTGTATGGGGCATATTTGAGCAAGTGTTACCTAGAACCATGCTCGTATCGTATCAACCATCTGTTAAGACAGTTATTCAATATGCATTATCGATTTTGTTGTATATTTGAAATCTTCAATCTATCAAGTGTTCGTTAAAACACATGAAGTCTCATATGTAACTAAAAGACATCTCCAAGATATTTTCTCATCATTCATGCATTGAAATCACTACTCATATCATGATCCCTTGGGTGTTCGTTATGCTGTATTTAGCCTTACATGCGACTAAAAACACACCCAACAGTGGGTCCCACACATCCCTTGGAGCCCGATCATCGAGAAGCAGCAGACCCAAATACTTGGTGGGGAAGTGATCGACCTTGCAGTTCAGCTAAGCTGCCCATTAAAGAACTTCAGAGGCTTCACAGTTCATACCAATAATATGAGATTTACTCATATTAATGCGCTCCCCCGATGCCAGGTCATAAATCTTTTTAAAATTTCATATATTTTGAACATTCTCTATGGACCCTTCGAGCAACATCAAAGTGTCATTCCCCCACTGAAGATAGCTCAAAACCAAGCCATTCGGCCATGCTCTTAATCCGTGGATAAGGTTAACATCCACCGATCCTTGGAGCATCGTACTAAAAGCCTCAACCACAAGTGTAAATAAGAAAGGGGACAGTGAGTCGCGTTGATGCAGCCCTCGAGAAGCTTTGAAGAAGCCATGTGCTTTATTTTTTATAATAACTGAAAAATATGCCGAGGACAAGCACCCAGTTATCCATTTTCTCCATTGATGGCCAAATCCCATGAGTTTCACTATAGAGTCCAGAAAGTTCCACTCGACTCAGTTGTAGGCTTTGTCAAAATCTAGTTTCCGGAGAGTGCTTTGGAGGACGAAGAGGACGTGGAATGAATAGTTTCTTTATTTAGAATTAAGTTATTAATTCTCCTCAACCTAACAGTTGACCCCAAATAGTTGGGAAAAAAGCTCTGATGATGATGATCCTTAGCCTAACGAGGAAGCCTTAAATAAAGAAAAAATTCACATGCAATAATAATATTTTAAGATTAAAAGATAGACTACCTAAATTTTGAATAGTCAGATTTAAGTCAAAACTCAAAAAATCTATTGTTTAGGAAGAAAGCAATATGAATATTACCTCTTGGTTTGTTCATGACTTGACTCAACTTGGTTCTAAGTTGTTGAAGAAAACAAGTGAAGCCAAGCTCAAACTAGATGCCCTTTAATTAGCTAAGCTCCAACTTGGTAGTTTAAGATCCAGTCGAGACCGTCAAGTTGAAGCTGCTCTTCTGCCCAAGCAAGCCAAGGTTAAACATATGACATGTTATGCTTGTTTTTGGCTTATTAAGACTCCTATATGAACCAAGTTTAAGCATGCCCAAGCTATTTGTTTCGGCTCATGAATACACCTATAAGAGGCAATCAATATTACTATAGGAAAGTCATTGTTGCGTCAGACGTCGTACTTCTACAATAGTGTCCCCTAACACATAAAACCAGGGTGTTAAAATTATATTAAAAAACCTCAAGCTTCGATCTAAAAAGTGTAATTGGTTATCCTAAAATATGTCATTTTCGATCTAAAAAGTGTTATTGGTTATCTTAAAATATGTCATTTGCTTTTTTCTTTGGGTAGATCAGAGGAAAATATAGGCCCCTACCCATTCTAGACCGGTAGTTGAGACTCAGGTGGTACTACCACGACGGCCTCAACCCCATTCCCATATGTCTTTTGTTTTTGTTTAACAAAACCACTATTGTGCCCGTGGCCAAGATCGAATGACAAATATTTAATGCCAATTTGGATGTACCCAAAATTGGAATATTTTTGGATTGCAATCTAAAAATCTTGTAAAACGGACTTTAAGCCATTTGGATAACCACAAGATCTTACTAGATTTTTAGATTGAAAGAAAAAAAATATTGCCATGTCAAGACAAAAGTTACCATTAAAAATAATTCAAGTTAGACTTGAATTTTTTCAGATGAAAGTGCAAACTTCTCTCCACCCATGCAAACCCCAAACTCAGATTTCTTGCTATTTACCCATGTCCTAGCAGCCCAAATCTCTCTCTCTCTCTCTCGCTGCAAACCCAAAAACCCAACTCTCACTCTAGCACCTTGCAAGCCAACTCTCAGTCTCTCTATCTAAGAAGCTCCTCTGGTGCAGCTAATGGTTTAGTGGCACCAAGCATCATGCATTCCAGAATCCAAATCTCTGGTGCACCCTCATAATCTTTGTCCTTCAAGGTGCTGCTAATGGAGTTCTCTTAGTCAAATTGTGCCATCAAACACTTGATCATAGGGGGCAAAATAACATTTTTCAGGAAAGTGAGAGAATTGATAAGAGATTGCAGTAAGTGAGAGAATCACATATTTTCTTTCAATTTTGAATCTCTTTGATTGTCTATCTCCGTATCGATTGGAATCCATGATTGATTTAGGGTCTCCATCTTTTGACAAGCATGTTCAAGTCTTCTGATTTTACCTCCATTTTTCCTTCGGTTAATAACCAGAGTCCACATTTCCTCACAACCTGAAGTCATGAAAGCAAAAACCCTAGTATTTCAGCAAATAAAAAGGTATTTTACAAAGAACTCCAATATCCATCAGAATTAACGCCAACCCCAAATTTGCAAAGACGGACAAGTTCTCGTAAAAAACCCTATGTTCATCAAAATCAATAGAAACTGTACATTTGGAGTGAGAGTAACCTTAATACACTGAACCAAAATATGCAGAGAGAGAAAATAGATCAAGAGAGGTAAGAGGGGAGGGAGAGACCATTTAGTAAGGCGAGGGATTTGGGACAGAGTGATAACAATCCATAGTGGAGGCTAAAATAAAATACTCATGTAACACCCAAATGACTTTATAAGAATAGAAAAAACAGCCTTGTATTTTTTTCGATTGGTATTTGAAAAACTTACAACTTTTATGAATAACAAATTCCTTTTATTTGACCTCCAAACTTGCCCATAGTTCTAAAAAAAGATATGGTGACCCTAAGAGACCAAAATATACACTTGGTGAACAGGCAAAATACCATATCGAGGAATTTGTATGACGTTAAAATTCTCAAATTATACAATATCTGACGTCATTGTCAAAAAATTTGATCTCAAAAAACAAAAGTAAAACTCAAAATCACGTTCTCATTCAAAAATTGACTTCGGAGTATCCATTTGAAGAACAATCATATCTAGGATTTTATGAGTTCAAATCAAGTTTTCCCTTTTTTTCCTTTGGCTTCATTGTTAAATTGATCACATGCTAAATCAAAGACGACTTGACAATTTTCAAGTCAAAGAAAGCCCCTTGTGTACCTTCTTTGCTTGCTAGACCACATTATAGATTGGTCCACTTGACCACTATTTTGGCTCCCCTTGTGGCACATCTTTATAAACAAACTTTAGTAAAAATCTTAGAGACTCAATTGATGTTTCTTATAACCTCGAGTGAACTTAATATTTAGGATAGATCATCACCTTAGTAATACTTGGTTATGGATCCTCTAAATTTGTGTGTTTAGAGTTGTGTTTGGACGGTCCTCCTTGTTTGTGATGTTAGGATTTAAGAATCCTTTTAGTTGTGGAAACAGGAATCTCAAAAGTTGGATCCCACTAAGATCGTGTACTTATCCAGATAGAAACAAAATGAGAGAGAGCACAAGCCATAATACGAAAAATAAAATATGAAACACACATGCTACAAATATACAAAGATTTATGTGGTTCACCCTAAGAGGGTTACATCCACGGGCACGGCAAACTGAAATCCACTATACTAATGAAAGTTGCCTCATAGATTTTGGGACATAGAGTTACCACTCTAACCCTAGACTCAACCTAATCGAGCATACCCTTTTAGACCCACTCTCCTGATCGACACGACATGCCGATCTCTCATTTCTATTCTACAATTAAACCACTGTCTAGGAAAAGACCCATATCTATTCTATTGCTAAATCGCGAAGAAACCCTTGAGAGCAACAAAGACTTTTTCTCACTAAAAAGGGAAACCACACAAAATATTTATGGGTAGAGAAGCCAACATCTCAATCAACATGATGTACTTCCATAGTGTTTCTCTCTTCTTTCTATGGGAAGGCTTTGCCTCTCATGCACAGGAGGCCATTGCCTCTCTCTCTAGAGGCAGTCACGTTTCTCATATGGTGACTCAAATGGGGCATACATATTCCCTTATCTTTCATCATATATATATAAAGTTAGGAGTATACACTAAGTAAGAAACTTCTTATAGATGTTACATATACATTAAAAGCCAAAAGATATATTCGAGAGTCGTAATCTTTTAAGACTTCTATTTACTTTAGTAAACTTATCAATACCCAATCTCAATCCCAATCCCAATCCCAATCTCAATCTCAATCCCACATAATATGGGATTTCTTTATGTGAGTGATTTTTGGATATCACCATATCCAACAAGTCATAGGTATAAAGTTGTCCTAATATATCAGTTGAGTGGGTGGCATGCCACTATTCACAAAGCAAAATAAGAGCGGAATCCCGTTTATTTGGAAACCATTTTGCTAATACACCCATTCTCAATTATACTTTCATTTAGATTATGGGTTGATAATGGGTAAGAAAATACCAAAAATAGTGCACTTTCGATATCTTGGGTCGATAATCTAAGAAAATAAAGAGATTGAGGAAGATGTTGTATATAAAATTAGAATTGGGTGAGCAAAGTGGAGATGTGCAACCAGAATTTGAAGTAATCACATACCAATGAAGCTAAAAAGCAAGTTCTATAAGACAATTATGAGACCAGCTTTGCTCTATGTGGCAAAATGTTGTGCGATCAAAAAATAATATACCTATAGAATGAGTGTAGCAGAGATGGATGAATGGAAAGACAAAAAGGGATAGAAATGCAAATGAATACATTTCAAAAAAAATTAGGTATGGTACCAATAGGCGATAGGATGAGAGAGAATAGACTTAAGTGGCTAGTCATGTGTGGCGCAGACCCAGTACAACACCTATTAGGAGGTGCTAGTTAGTCCAAATGAAAGGCTAAAATAGAGCGCTGAGTAAACCCAAAAAGACATGATTGAAAATAGTGAGAAAAAAAATATAGAGACTTATGTCCTTGTTGAGAGTATGACCGGACCAAGATTTATGTAGCTAACCCCAATTAATTAAAAAAAAACTTTGATGATGATAACAACTTTTACCTAAATTATGACTCCAAAGTGCTTATATTCACGATTGCGGATTGAGGCAGCTAAAATTAAGGCTTCGATATGTTTGCCAGTCGATTTCAGCCAATGTTCTCACATGGAGGACTTAGTTATTCTGTTGTTATTAATGTTCGGCATGTGACTAATTGTTTGAACTAATTCTTCTTTTTTCTTTTTTCTTGATATCTTTATTCAGTTCTGACCATCCATGTTTTTCTCATGGACCATCATTGCGAGACTTCGTGGACGAGCCAAATCAATCTCCAAATCAGTTCTCTCATGGTCATAGAATGTTCTATTTATAACAAAATTAAAGGAAAATCTAGTTTAACTTATTTTTTATTTTGTTCCAAAAATTTCCCTCACTATGAACATAATTCCAATTGTCTAGTGAGGTATAGGATGTCCTATTTATCTCAAAATTAGAGTAAAATCTGACTTGTTAAAAGAATTTGTTAGTGTAACTAGTTATTGACATTGTTCCAAAAACTTCCCTCACCATAACTACAAGGAAAATGGTTTGATATCGCAGTAGCCCTATCGTAAGGCCTCACCTCATAGAACATCAAAAATAACAATTCAAGCATTGAAAAACTTTTAAATGGATCATCTTAAGTTGAACATAATGGTTGTGGAAAAAAAATTAGGATTTCAAGCTCTAAAAATAATGTATAGTATAATAAAATATCTAAACTGTCCATTTTGCCTTAATAATAAGTGTTCATAAATCCGCATGATCTCTACTATTTTTTGAGTTTCAAAATTTATTTTTGGTGTTGGAAATTAATTTTAGAGCCATCATAGATATTTCCGTTACCAAAGGTACTTTCGGGATGAGGATTTGAGATGAGGCTTTATTTTGTTTTCATAAAACCTAGGACTTATAGAAACCTCATCCTAAATACAATTCCAAAGATGTTCATAGTGAGGCTGTTTGAACTTGTACAGCTGCATTGTGCCTAGGAGATTTCTTCCCAGTATTACTTCTCAATCCCAAAGATTCATATGCAAGAGTGAAGGAATACCCAAAAAATATACTTGCAAAATTAAGATGGCCAAATCTCCATGTGTCCGTAAACACAAAGTAGAGTATCAATACTACACATCAGCAGTGGGAAAGAAACATATCAAGAAGCCCCCCCTACGAATGAGGCTCAATAAAATGCCCAAGGGAAGGTTTTGAAACCTAGACTACAGATAAGTCTCTACTAAAACAACTGCATCAGAACATGTTCAAATCTGGTGCTACCTCGAAGTGCACAAAACCAAAACGAGTTCTAATAAGATGAGAAAATGTTTCCACAGATGAATGTGTATGTGTGTGTGTTTGGATAAATTTATCTCCATTAATTTGAGGATATGGAATTGCCTCGACGTACAAAAATATTGGTCGTAAAACCTTGATTCAAATGGCATAACACATCAAAATAGCAAAGCATGGTAGCACATTTTTTTGGGGAAGTCTTTTTTTACCCAAAAAAATGTGTTGTTGTACCATAAGTACATAACAAGGAATACTGCACCTAGAATCAGCATTCCTCTGAAAATTATAGGTACTGCTTAAGCCATGATGTCCTTGACATCTGTGTCGGACAAACTTCTTCATCTCTACTCTCATTAGGTATTGAGAGTTTATTTTGTTGATCAACAATCTGGGATCAAGACTCCCCTTGTACCTTGTGAGCTCCCTACTGGCTGGCAATCGAAGGAGAGATCTTTTTTATCAAGCCCAACAACTCCAAACATTTACGAACTATGCCCATGCAAGCACATGTTTGAATTGCCCCTAGCATTACAACCCCACCTACATGAAAGTAAAGTCATAAGACTTCTAGAGAAATATGGTTAGTCAATGAATTCCACCTCGCATATGATATGGGGAGATACACAACACAATATTGACTCCTGATGCTAATAAATTCTGACAATTACCCTTAACATGCACCCTTTTCTAGTGGATATTAACTTCTAAAGTAGCCCGGCAAAAGAGCCTTTGTGTAGCCACAGTTTTGGTCCCACATGACCTGAGACTAGCTAAACAATTGCCTGTAAAATGCCTCAACTGCTTCACCATATGTGTCTTCAAGAAGTGAAAATGTACAACGGCTTCATTGATGTAGAAAGATGCAGTATAACCTCAAGGGTCGCCCATAGGAAAAAAAATAACAAGCATATACAAACGGAGAAGGCTAAAATTAACGGAGAACGATGTCTTATGATTAAGAGAAATAAATGCTTTGCATCAATACTTTCCATTAATTCCATGATACATGATACCCACTTTAGTAAAAAATACCAGCAATTTCATGCAGTAGGTCCCAACAGGGGCTTTGACCGCTGGGAAAGCAATGACATTCTGAATTTGCATATTAACTTTTGCCCGTAGATTTATCCACTAAAACCATTGCAACAATTAACCTACAAGCAGCTCCAGTAATATATAACCAAAACCAAATTATCATAGTAAGATTGGTTTGAAACTTGAAACTTGCAAGGAAATAGCATATGTGCTTCATTTCAGATCAAAGGTAGGATAAGCATGCTAGTTATGGTCCATCCAAACCAGGTTGGAAGCGTATTTCCAGCAATTTTTTACTAAGCGGGGTTACAAAAGGGAGTCGCTATAAAGCTGAAATTTTTCACTCCTACATGGATGGAGGAAAAAAAGCGCATTTCCTTTCCAATGGTCCATCCAAATGGACATAGAGACTCCTCTGGACCCTAAGTGAGACTCAGATGATTGCTTAGCTGATCTCATTTGAGATGACACTAGGTAGAGGTGAGATGGGGTTGCCTAGCCGAATGTGAACACCATAGAAATAGACAGACATAGATACATGCGCCAGAAAACGTAAACATGTTGTTTGAAGCTCAGGGTTCAAGACAAGAATGAGGAGACATGATTTTATCAAGATGATAAATTGGAGAAAAAGTTCAAATCCTCATGGCAATAAGGAGTTAAGAATCGGACTACCAAACACTTCTACTCCATTTCCAACAATATCTACACTGAACAAAAATAGTTACTTCTAGTTCCTAGTGGTACAGATTTTCGATAAGCGAAGACACCACCTAGGCCTTGATTATTATAGTACATATTATTCAACCAGTAACATAACTTTAACTGATAAGATAGGTAAAACAAATGTTTTTAGACTCGGTTCTGGCCTCAAACTCTGCCTGGTCCAAACTAAAATAAAAAAATTTAAGAGTGAACAAAACTAAAAACTAACATAAGGAACCCAAATAAGCTGAAAATACTATATAAAAAATGGATTTATCAAAAAAGATTTAAAGTAGGAGACATTTCATTAAAAATCCCAAAAAAGAAAATACAAGATAGGACATTCGACAATGAAAACTCACTAAATTATTGCAAAACACATCCAAATTGCATATTTAATTTTAAAAATTGATTCTACTTTACATAATTTTAAAAATTAATTCTACAAGTTTTTATAGAATTTTAAAAATTGATTCTACAAGTTTATATAATTATTTTTTTCTTTTTTTGTTTTAATATACTTGAGCTGTACTCAGGTACTCGGCTTGGCCAAGGGCCGACACTGAGTAACTCGGCTGATTCCAAGTGGATTACCGAGTAGTTAAACACCTGGTAAAACTTGGCATCAAAAGGATTCCAAGAAGTCATCTTGATGAGCCCCAAAAAGGAGAGTATCATGTATGCTTCAAAGTATGATCATTCTTGAATATTCATTCAAGTGAATATAAATTTAAGCAGACCGCTGAACTTCAATTTAACCGTGCAGGTAACTGTTTAAATGGTTCATAATTTTGGAAAGGGATCGTCTACAAAAAGACCATTTATCTTTTATACAAGGAGGTCACAAGTATTCCTACTCATTAGATGTCAAATTTGATGATTTACAGTGAGTCACGAAGTTAGAAATTTTTTTTTGGAACTTTGTGTCTATTCAATGACACTCTTACAACCACTCATTTTGAAATTTAAGGGACAAGTGTGTTTGTGACCTCATTGTACAAAAGATAAATGGTCTCTTTGTAGACAATCCTTTTTGAAAAATAATAAGGGTAATCAAGATAAAACAACATGGCCTAACAACTTTATGAGTTTTGGATCTTATCAAAAGTATAAGAACGAGAATCAAATAAGCCAATCCATTTTGTTGAACACATACTGACTTTGCCTAATATTGTTTTCTAAAGAATAATGACTTCTTTAATTTATTGACGTCAATGTGCCATGCAATTTCACCAAACGGCTAACAAAAGAAAAAGGATATAGGAGAGAGAAAACAAAGAATATTTTCAAGCTTCCAATACCTGGCAATTAGGATTCAAGAAATCTTAATGTTGAACACATTCTACAAATGGTTGAAGCAATGAACCACACAATCTACATATTTACTTGATCTTGATTATTCACTCAAGTAAATACAAATTTAAACAGATCACTGAACTTCAGATTAACTGTATAGATAATTGTTTAAAATGGTTCTGAACATTGGAAAGTAATAAGGGTGCACAAGACAAGTTCAAGTAACTTGCGAAACATGGTGACTACTTGCGAATTATGATTTGGGATCTTTTCAAATGCTTACGATTGAGAATCCAATATGACTACCCATTTTGTTGAATAAATTTTGACTTTGCCTTTTGTTTGTTTCTAAAGAAAAAGGGCTCTTTTCATTTATTGATGTGCCATGAAATATCACCAAATAACAAACGAAAAAAAGGATATAGGGAACATGTTCAACCTTTCAGTGCATGGCAATTAGGATTCAAGAAATCTTAATGTTGAAAACAAACTGCAAAATGGATTGAAGCAATGAACCACATATAGAAACCTCCCCATCAAATAAAAAATGATACCATATTCAGGTCAAGAAACAGCACACAGCAACTGATACTCCTCAGGGACTTTTTGTTTAGAATGACTCTTTTTTTTTTGGCATCTTGTTGCGTATAAATAACACAATTGACAATGCACCTTACAAAATATCATATTCAAAAAAGAAAAAGAAAAGAAAAACCAAAGCCAATTACGGAAAAGAAAAAGAAAAATAGAAGCAAAAGAAGAAGAAGAACAAGAACAAGAAGAAGAGCACATCTAGTGATCAATTTTCAATAGAAGCATCAATTTTGGATGCAGACCCAACAAGAAAAACTGAACCATTACCTCGTAATGTTCCCTTCTCTACAATATCACGTGCTACAAGAAATCATTCATAAAACAATTGTATCATTAAACAAAACAAATAACTCTTCAGATCAACTCCTTCCATGATCATTACAAAATCAACAGCCTCACTTGAGAGCTCAGTAACCCGTATTCAGCGTCCAAAACCAACTCAATAGTATATGGTTACAGGTGGAATCTTGAAACCAGCATCTCGCAAAAAGGGTATGGCCTCTGGTCTATTAACCAAGTCATCATAGAAAATATACTCTGCCTCATAATCATGCAAATGAAGCTCGGCTTTTTGGTTGGTATGATAATGGTGTTTGGCATCATTTGATTTCCCGAAGCCAAAAATACTGACTTTTTCACAAATCCCCAAAGCAAGCATAATTGCCTGCATACCTGATGAGTAATGGAATATAGACCCATCATGTGCTGCAGCCCAATCTTCAAGTGGTTTACCTGTTTTCTCAACAAAATCCTTTATTGAATAGTATTTGACAATTCTTGCACAGAGAACATCAAACCTTACGTCGGTGATAATCAATGGAGCCTTATGGGTTAAATTACAGAGCACATAGTCCATGAAATGAGCAGGTTGACATATATACATAACAATGGGTATCTGCTCTCCATATGGATGGCAAAAGCATCCCTCTCTACGAGCACAATAATGTAGCATATTACTATTAACAAATGCCAAAGTAGTTTTCGAACCCACTTTCTTATGAAATCCCTCTGTTCTAGCATTGTTCAACCTAATAACCATCTCGTGACTATCTATAAACTCTGCATAATCCTTCTTCAATAAAATCCCACTATTTCCCACAACAGCACACGACGAATAAAACGGACCTGATTGAATTGAGACCAAACCGGTCGACCCATAATGCCGATCAAGTGGTTGCTTCACCATTGCCATCAATTCCTTCATAATATCTGGTTGGAAACGCTTGCTTCGAGCCCAATTTCGAAGATTTTCGCGAAAAGAAGGCCATAATTTAGTGTAACGAGGATGCAATAGTTGAGCAGGGATTCGACCAATAGCCCTTCTGTGAGTATCATGATTTTCTCTCCCATACGATGAAATTGATCGGTGTCTTCCATACCCATAATTGCCTTCTAGGAGTCGATTAATCTCTTCCCTAGATTCAGCCTCTCCTAACTCAACTGCAGCAAAACTCAACAAAGTTTGATTGAGAATTGGAGGCCTAATGACTGAAACTCTGAGTTCAGGGGGGCTAAAATTAAGATTTCGGCGAACAGCAGCTCGACAGCTCAAAGCAGTGCCCACCGCTATGAGGAGAACCAGGCTGAACAATGGTCTTAGAGATTTCTTCATCTCTCAATGCTAAAGAGAGTTAGATAGAGGTAGAAGAAGAAGCCATGAACAATTACCTAAACGTAATTGTGCCATTTATGAGACTTGGGCATTGAAGACCAAAGCCTAATCTCGCATCCAGAGTTCACGGACGATGGAAATCTAAGCCCTGGTTTCCATATCGGAAGCTGAAACATCAAATCCTAGCCCTAAGCTTGTCTGTGCCCCTAAAGTTCAACATCTACATAAGGAAATATAAAACTTTGCTCTGCCATTGATGAATCTAGAGAAGAAGGCAGGTCCCTAAATTTTGCCACCGTTGATGAAGGTGGTGTGGTCCCTTATGCTAGAGACGGATCATGGAAAGCCCAAACCTATTTTTCCTATGGTGCAGCTGCACAGATTCCTAGGATTCATCAAAAATGACTCAAAAATCCAACATTAATCTCAAACTCATGAAGCTAGAGAAGTACAATAATAAGCCTAATTCCTCCATTAACAAAGCTATAGAGCTCCACCCTACAGCTCAATCAAAAAAGGAAAACCCAGACACCCCAATTTCACCCACAGAAATGCCACTCAGATCGGCGAACAGGGCTCATCCAACAAAACTTTAGCCCGAAATACACCGCTATCAAACCTCTGAAGCTCCAAAAACAAAAGAAAAAACCTCAGACCCAACAGGAACTTCAAAAAAAAAATAAAAAAAAATCATTAACACGAGAGCGACATTAAACCTTTGCAAGTTCAGAGAATATGACACCATTTTCCCAGCTTAAAACACAAGAATACGATCTCAGAGTGAAAGTTAGGGTTTTCTGGTGTTCAAAGCTTACAGCAAAAGAAGCGGGAGCTCCTAAAAACAGGTAGCCAGTGCTCACCGACCATGTGCCCAAGCTCCACTCCCCATGCCCTATTTTTGTGCATCATTGAGCCTCTATTTATGGAGATGGATTCTGAAGAATTTTGGAGTCGTTTGAAAGAGAATTTTTATTTTAATGGAGCGGACTCTCTTAAGTGAGTGATCAATAAGGTTAGGAGTTGCAGGCTTGATAATATTTGGGAAATTTAGGAAAATAGTTATTAGAGATGAAGTATTTAAATATGGGGTGTCCGTTTATTTTAAGGACTAGGCTGGCTATATGGAAAAAAAAGAAAAAGAAAAAAGAAAAAGTAAGCCCCCGCCTGGAATTTTCCATCCGCAAAGTACTTTGGGTACCACAATTTTTCATAATGATTTTAAAATTAATTTTTAATATCAATCATAAAATTTAAAACTTAAAAAATATGTAAATTTTGCATACCGGTGAATGTTTATTTTTAGAGTTAAATAGACGATAACGTGTTACAATACATTAAAAAAATAATAGTGCGTTATAATATACACTATTTTTAAAACTTAAAAACATAATCTTTCATGACCAATATGGTTAAAGTCGGGATGATTAATTTGAAAGTTTTTAAAGACCAAAACTACAATTTTGATGAGAAATTTACTTATTTTGATAGGACCGCATTACTTAAATATATTGGCTAACTGTTCAAACTCAAAATCATGTTTTTTTTTAAGCGGTCTTCAAATTAAATATAAATCATTAAAACATTTATCTTATAAACTTATCTAATATTTTATACAAGCTCCTTTTGTAGGTGCTTTTACTAAAGGAATCTATTGACATAACGCCAAACTGCATAACAAAGAGAGGGAAATAACGAGCCATAACATTTCCATCATTTGGCAATCGTAGTAATTCGAAAAATACGCCTTACGATCTTAAATCCAGAAAGTTCCTAGAAGTTAAACAATACATGGAACGAAAATGCGAAGAAAGGGGTCAGTACAAGAGAGAAAAGGTAAACATGCTAAGTCCAAAGTTCTCTAAACTTCATATTGTAAAAATAAAAGTTTTCTCTGCATCAGGAGCCCTGTGGATATGAAAGAAAGACATAAATAAACATAATATGACAATTTTCAGGGGAATCTTTTAACAAGGGTAATTTAAAGAGATGTTTAGTAAACGAAAAAACTCATATAAGGTTGAAATCTTATACTGCTGAAATAAGGTGTGGTGTACCTCAAAAATTCTACAATAGAGAGTGTTTCAGTGTAGGAGAACCATCAATTGATCATCTTGATATTTAAATGAATGGATATGAAGAAAAAAAAAAATTTGAGTTCAAAAAATATTACATCTTGTAATAAGTCATCTGGACCATCTATTTTCACGACTTTCAAGTGTTTCTTGATCGGCTCCCTTTGTGCCGTTATTGAAATTTTAAATTTTATAACTCAAGATAAAAAAAGATTTTAAAGCCATCATAAGGTTTTAGACACCAAAACAACATCTCTAGATAAATTTTAGGGGAAATTATATACATATTCGTTATATTTTACGTTATTACGGATGTACCGAATAGTTTCCGTTATTACATGTCTACCCGGTTTTTATGTTTCATAACGCAATTTTTTAAAAAATACGACTTTACCCTTTTTCTGGTGTTCAATATCTAAATTGAAGGGTTTTTTGGATGTTCAACATCCGAAAATAGCCGAAAATTTAACGTTCGAAGTCACATTTTCGGATGTTCACAGTCATATTTTCTGATGTTGGACATCCGAAAATAACACGTTTTCGGATGTTGAACATCAAAAAATGTGCCTGCGAAAGAAACATTTTCGGATGTTGTACGGAATGTGAACGTTAAACTTTCGAGCTATTTTCGGATGTTGAACATCTTATCAATTCGGATGTTGAAGATCTAATCAATTCGGATGTTGAACACCCGAAAAAAAGTAAAATCATCTTTTTTAAAAAAATTACATTATGAAAAGTAAAAAACGGACATATATGTAATAACATAAACTTTTTGATATATCTATAATAACGTAAAATATAACAGATATGTATGTAATTTTTTCTAAATTTTATAGGTCCACCTTACTACTTCTATAATACAAGGAGGCAACCTTTAGTAAATTTCTCATATTCAGTCCGTATATCAACAGTGCATGTCTTTCCATAACGGCTGTTATTAATGGCACGAAAATTACCATTAGATAACGTAACGGGTGGGGTTCAATGGCTGATAGATCGGCTGTCGTTATCTTCATTGAATAGGCTTTATTCCTTTTGTTTTTTCAGCCTTGAAAAAAAATAATGGTTTGGAAAAGTTATTGGTGCAGCTTTTAATGGGAGAACATTTAATATTTGTTGTTTTGTTGATGAAGTTTGCATTATTAATTGACAAAGCGATGGAATTGAATTACCCACGAAGTTTAGAATTTCCAAATCCATCTTCCTTCTCTTTAAAGCTGGTGATCATAAAAATGGATCATATTAATTATTTTAGATCCAGAATATCTTTATGAGTAGGACTTTTACCCGAGGAAGTAATGGTACAATGTGCTCCGTCGGGAGTACAACTTTAGGAGATTTTATTTCTAGAGAAGTATAGAATTTCAAAATCCAATTTCCTTCTCTTTATAAATGTTGATAAAAAAGCAGATCATAATAATTATTTTAGATCCAGAATATCTTTCAAAGTAGGTGTTTTACCTAAGTAATGGTACAATGTGCTCCCATGGGAGTACAACTTTAGGAGATTTTATTTCTCTGCGTTCTAGATCCTTGGGAGTAAAAAGATAGCACTGAGAGGGACTAGAGAGGGATCCAAAATAGATAAACATAGGGGAACTAGGAGAGATGAGGGGATTGTAATGCAACATAACTATGCTTAAAGGTGAGTTATAATTACATTTAAACACTAAAACTATTGCAAATAAAAATAGCTACTAAAGTTATGTGGGATTTTGAATATTATCTTATCCGACTATCTTTCTGTATTGAAATATGGTTATAGATATCAGCATTCATGACATGGAGCTTTAACATGGAAGATTCGAAAGACTTTATAAACATCTTCATTCTCACAGTAATTGCTCCTACCCACTTTATTTACTTTTTTTTTCAAATGAATGTTTTGTATTTTGTATACTTTTTTCTTAGAGACTAAGTACTTGCCAGGCTCTTTTTCTAGTCCACAGGGACATATTTTTGAAAAAAGTAGCAAATTTGTTAATGCCTTATTGCTAAATGGCAGTTACAAACAACCATTGTATTTTATTAAATGTAGCTACGCCAACAATATATAAAGAAAATGTTAAAATAAGGATTAGGCCTTATGAAAACAAGTAAAATCGCATCTCAAATCTCACTGAAGATTTGTAATTTTGGAGTCCGAAATCTTTCAAATTGACCATCTCGATCTTGATCATCATGGATCCAAAAAGAAATAAGATATCAAGACCTAGAAATAGTGTTTCTATTTGTGAAATATTTGAAAGGTCTTTCTATTCCCAGAAGTTATTTAAAAAAAGTTATGTTTCTCATTTAATTTGCTTGATATTTAGAAGTTAAATGAACACATCTAACATTCAATTGCTGGCAATGTTTTAGCCGGTAGACAGAGTTAGTTATGTAATTATATACCAAAGATATGTTCAGAAATAGTCCTGGTCGACCAATTCAAGTTGAGAGAAAAAAATGCAACATTTGTTGTTAGTGTGCTCCCACGGGAGCAAAATGTACATTAGATCCCTTGGGAAGATCATAAATTCTGGGACCCAGTTTAGAATTATCAAGATGAGTATTCCTCATATATATGGCTTTGAGTATGTGAATTCTTAGACTTCACCATGCAAAATTTAGTTGGTCACTGTTATGTTCTTTCCGAGGCAACCTGCGGCCCATGTTTCCATTTTAACCTTTAGATTTTTTTTATTTTTTATTTTTTTTTAACTTAAGAAATTTCACTAGGTTGAGTAAGTTATCTACAAAATTTTTGGGGTCCTAAAAAGGCCCCTTGCAAGGTTTACAACTGAGGGAGCAAACACACACTGTGCTCCCGTGAGAGGATAAACTTTTTAAGTTAGGTATGCCGGTGGCACGTCCCGTATTCACAGGCTGGAGAAGAGGTAGAAACATTGCACAACGATGATAACATGCTACTAAACTGCACGTTGAACGTTTTAAAAAAAGGAGATGACGACGTGGTTTGCGTAAGGTTTCAGCCTCTAACAATAAAAATAAGTTAGCACCACCAAAATTTATCATAAGATGTAATTTGGTTTTACGATGGCCTGAGAATCCATTTTCATCATTAATTATAAAATTTAACCTGTAAAGATGGTTTAAGTCCAACAAATCTATTAATACATGAAAATCTTGAAAACTGGTCACTCTAAATAATGCATTGCAAAATGCATTATTTTTAGAACTCAAAATCTTGCTTTTTTTTTCGTATTCTATATCTCAATATCGAAACAATTAATAGGTTTATCAACTCTAAAATAGTCTTTTACGATAAATGTTTTTAGATGTACTTTAATTCTACATTTTAAAATTGCGACCTTACCTATACTTTTTTAAAGAAAAGGAACAAGAAATTGTCATTTTTCTTCTCTAAGAATCGGCGAGAGGGAATAGTTAAAAAAGCGATATATATTATTTTTGTGGGGTTAGAAGTCCCATAAATGCAGATTTAAGGTATTATTATTTTTAGGTTTCCAATAGGTCAACATAAGAGCTTCCCTTGGATAAGACTTTAAAAGACTGATAGGAATGGCTTCCATGTAAAGCGCACACCACAAAAA
Source organism: Amborella trichopoda (assembly GCF_054954075.1). Classification (NCBI taxonomy): domain Eukaryota; kingdom Viridiplantae; phylum Streptophyta; class Magnoliopsida; order Amborellales; family Amborellaceae; genus Amborella; species Amborella trichopoda. The sequence continues at coordinate 3,254,308 of NC_142346.1, read as the reverse complement.
GCCTCCCTTAGTGGAGAGAGAGTCTTACTTCTTGCATCATGGCTTACCTCTAAAGCACATGTTAAACCCGCCGGATCTTAAATCTAGTCATATCCATTACCACCCTACCATTATGGGCTGTATTTTATTTTTTTTACTATCACATATCTTATGATTATAAGCTTTTTTTTTTTTTTTTTTTTTTTTATAGGCAATAATATTATAAATGTTGATAATATTGTGACAATATGAACACTTAGAGCGCTCTTAAAAACACATAATTTCTATTATATACTTTATGGTTATGGGTACGGGTTGGGTCTAGTTAGTCTACAACCTAAACCTATATCCGGATGATATTCGGGTTCAAAATTTGGTTCCATACTCAAACTTGAGGTCAAAATTTGGTTCCATACTCAAACTTGAGGTCAGGTATGGATCTAGTTGGGTCACCCCTAACTGTGTGGCTTCCTAAGAGAGTGGGCCCGTACAGTCTCCACATTATACATCGAATGATTGGGTTGTGAGTGTACTTTGCGGTCATGAATACTCTACCACAGTCTGTTTTTGGAAGAAAAACGACAAAGTTTGTTTATATACCCTCAATTACCATTATTTAAAAAAGGGCCGAGGCTCTATAGACAATCAAAATAAAGCATGCTTTTAAATAGTGTTGCAAAATGTGATTTCAATAGGTCTTTGTAATAACATTAAAATATATTTTAATAAGTAATGATCCTATAAGACCCTCTCCACCCATGTATGTAAGACTTCGAAAGATCATCATTAAAGTTGACATAGATATCTAGAAAAGTTATCACATGAGTGTGAGACTTGACTTTTCTATATATCTAAACTAAATTTAATGGCGCTCCTTTGGGGTCTTACACACATGGGCGGAAGAGGGTCCTATAGGATCATTTTTATATTTTCACCTTCAATTATGAAATTTAAAGCTTCAAAAATAGTGTACATTGAGTGGATCTGTGAAAATTTAAAATTTTTGATAACTGACGGTCAAAAAACATGTTATAAGATGTACTATTTTCAAAACTTAAAATCTATTTTTTTTTCTCATGTCAATATATCATGATGTCAAGTTGATCAATTTGAAGATATTTGGACATCAAAATACCTCGTCCAGTGAAATTTTTGAGATGGGCTTTAATTTGATTGATCAGAGCCTCGGCTCTATATAAACTTTTCCTTGTAGAAAAAGGTACGGTTCGTATAAAGCGTCTTTAATCATGTTAATTGATGTAAGTAAAGCGCCTTTAATTACGTTAAACGATGTAATTTAGTTCCACAAAAATATATGATGGCTTGAAATAAAAAAATTCATCTCTAATCATGAAAGCGCCTTTAATCATGCTAATTGATGTAAGTAGAGCGCCATTGGAAAGCCCACTAGATACTAATGGGAAAATAACATTGCAGAAAAATCCATGTATCGAAAAATGAATTTTTCTCACACAAAGTAAATATGTTCGAGATCTTCTTGATCGTGCTGCGATGTTTGGTGCCAAACCTATTTCATGACCAATGGCAACAAAGAATACTATTTATAGGAATTCTAATCCATTTCTTGATCCATCTCTTTATCATAGTATTGTTGGTGCAGTTCAATACATTACCATAACACAGCCAGACCTTTCCTATAATGTTAATACAATATGTAAATTTATGCATGCCCCTATAATTGTAAATTTTCAGGCAGTTAAGCAGATTCTTCGTGTCACACCCCAAGAATTTACAATACTGATATTCCTGAGATGTGACAGTCAAAACAAAACAATTTTAGGTATCTACCATGCATTGAATCAAAATCAAAACCCCCTTTTATTTATTTTTATTTATTTTTTTTTGAAATTTTAGGATTATTATGTAAACTCTGTTCATAACTAATATTACCATAAAGGTTTAAACATATATACATCTCTTGACAGGACAATTTTACAATGGCGAATTCTTACAAAGTAACAAAAGAAAGTTTAAGCCCAACTACAATGTCTTCCAAAGTTGATCCTGACGAGCACTCAAAATGAAACCCCAGTTATCTTGAAGAAAATGTTTACCATAGTTTGATGAGTTTGGCTACTCAGTAAGTGATCATCATAATCCTAAAAATAATCATGGTTGAAAGATATCGATATTTTCAAAAAAGAGATCTATTAATAGAAATGCATCAACAGTTTCACTTTAAAAAATACATAATTAAGTATAACTCGAATAATTGAAATGCGTATAACATTTTAACGGCAGTGCATAATTCAAAAGATTTCACAAAATACCCTACTGACGTCCCAAGTAGGTCACCTATATACCTCATCAGTGTCCTGATGAGTCCACTTAATCCCTATCGACGTCCCAGATAGGTCCATTTAATCCCTGCAGGTCCACTTATATCTCACCGGCGTACCAGATGAGTCCACTTAATCCCTACCGGCGTACCGGATATGTCTACTTATACCTCATCAGCGAACCGGATGAGTCCACTTGCATACTTACAGTATTTCTATATCTCTTTAGACATTCGAAAGCAGCAATATCATGTACTCAACATATCATTGCAATTATTAATATGAATTTCACTTTAAACTATTAATAACAGTCGCTTGCAATAACATTTCAAAAATACCCAGTCAAATATTTTTGGCTCAAATTCAGAAAGGTAGCAGTTCGTAAAGACATTCTAGCATAATTGCGAATCTAGTATGTATAGAAAAACTCTTATAGAAATCCAAGAATATGGAATTATCACAATTTATGGGATGTCAATTCGCAAATAAACATTTCACAGACAATGCTATAATCAAATGCAAAAATACCAGTTTTCAAATAATAAGGCAGTCATTTGCACATGAATTTTACAATGTCTAAATATTCAAAAACAGTATAAAGAAATCTCACAATTTTACTAAAAGCGGAAATATCATATTTATTTCTAATAACTTTATAGTATCTAAAATTCTCTAACAATAGACAAGAAAAATAAATTTATTTCTAAGAATTTACAGCATTTAAAATTTCTAACATAGATAAAATATCACAATTCTATTAAAAATATTATTTTTTGAGACAATGAGGTCACTTACGTAAAATATTTGAGAGGGAGCTTCCGATAAAAATTCGGCTAGAGAGACGAGCTCACTGTGTTTGTAAGAGGGAGAACGAGAGTGGAGTTCTGTAAGGCGACGCCTTACCCTTCACTCTATTTAAATATTTTAAAACGCCTCCACCTCATGTATGAGGTGTAGCATAAATGTCCACCTTTAACACATGAAAACCACGTCCACTAAAAGAAGTGGCAATGCAACAAAGCTTAAACCAAATGAAAGTAAAAGCTTTTGAAAGTAGTGATGGTCCCTAAGGATCGTCACGCTCATATGGACTATCGCTTATTAAAAGTTTTTTCTTTTTTTTTGAAATTTTAGGATTATTACACTTCGTTATCTCAATGGTACACAATCATATAATATAAGAATCTTATCTGCTAGTTCCTTTGTGTTATATGCCTTCTCTGATGCTGACTGGGCTGGATGTCCAATCACTCGTCGTTCAACTACTGGTTTTTGCACTTATCTTGATTCCAACTACATATCTTGGAGTACTAAGAAACAATCAATTGTGGCTTATTCCAGTGCTGAAGCGGAACACTGATCTATGACATCCACTGTTGTAGAATTGACATAGCTTTCTTTTATTTTTCGAGATATTGGGTTGCCTCTTCCTCAACCACCAACATTTTTTTGTCACAATAGTAGTGCTCTCTACACCATGTTTTTTATGCATGAACAAAGCACATCAATGACTATCATTTTGTGTGTGAAAAGGTTGCTCTTGGATTATTTATTACTCATTTGCTTCCTCTCATAATCAAATAGCTGATATCTTTACCCGAGCCTTTGCCATGAGATATTTTTCAAGATCTTTGCTTCAAACTCGAGCTTCAAATGCCTCCCCAGCCGAGTTTGAGGGGGAGTAATAGAAAGAAAATATTACTATTGTAGAATATAGCAAGGTAAAAAAGTGTATATTGAAATATTGTCATTGTAGAAGGTAGCAAGATAGGAAAGTGTATATTGCTATACCATTGTATTACCATTATATATACAATAAAAGAACCATCACAATAAATTAATGGGGGCCACAATTATCTTCTCAAAAGTTCATTTCTCTTGCTAGAAATCTTTAGGGCTTATTTCTTATGCTTCTTGCAAGTTTAATTGATATCATGCATCATCTCACTCCTACTTGTATGCCTTCTAAAGGACTTATGATTTGGAAATTTTTTAGAAATGCTATCATTTGGCAAATTTGGTTGGAACTTAATAAGAAAATTTTTATAGTCTTTCTCTTACTATCGAAAGTGTTAAATATTGTATTTTGCATACTCTTTGGGATTGGTTTTCTCAGGTTGACATCTTTGTTAACTTGAAGAATATTGTCTTCTCCTACACTCCCAATCTTCATCCTCTCTTAGTTTGGAGGCCGCCTCCTGAGGGCTTTTTGCAATCTAAGTCCTATTGGAATTGGATACTTGCTTAGAAACCATAAGGGATCGACCATTTTTTCTTTTATAGGACCTTGTGGCAATAACATGGCCAACCAAGTCGAAATTTCCAAGAAATTTCCTCCCTACTACAAGGGTTGGAAATTATTGTCCACAAAGGGTTTTTAGGAGTTGTTCTCATTGATGGTGATTCCCTCAATGTTATCAAATGGTGTAAATAGAAGCAAAAAATTCATTGGTCTCTACATGTCTTTCGGTTGAAAATTTTGGATCTTTACTCCACACTTGAATTTCATATTTCCTTCTCCCGTGTCTATCGTGAGGCCAATGTGGCAGTTAATGGCCTAGTTAAGAATAGCATCTCCTTTCCTGCTTAGTACATTTCTGATGTTTTAATATATGCTACGTAATTCGATGTTGTCTCAACACTCCTTTAATAAAAGTTTCTAACCTTGTCTAAAAAAAAAAAAATTGGTTTGATAGGTTTGGAGTTGCACCTTACTTGTATAGTCTAAGTTAGACACCTTGTAAACTATTTACATTAAAAATTCCCCTCACTTTTTGTTATTTACACACATGTCCATCTTTCTCTCTCTCTCCTAATTTCTAATTTGCCACCATTTCTACTGGAAAATTGTTCCATGTGTTGGGGGGACGCATTTCTACATTTACGTTCCTTGAGGTACAAAGCATCCACCTTAAAGATGGAGCAAATGGGTGGTCCATCTAAAAATAGTTAAAAACTAACGGTCCAAATATTTTATTTATAAATATATTAGTTTTAATGTTCGATTTTTTTTTTTTCTTATATTCATGATCTCCATGGCTATATTTCCTTGAAAATTGGGTCAAAAAATCTATCTCAAAAATAGATTTTTAAGAGGACTCATTTCTACATGGACTCGTAGAAATCGTGTCAATTTCGAATCTTCAAGATCTGACACCACAAAGTGATTTATGATTTGCGATTTTGGATATTCGAAATAAAGTTCCCATATACCCCTTATTGTCTGGGTTCTTTTTTTTTTGTTTTTTTTTCAGTTTGTTACTGCTTAGGATTTTCAAGATTTGAAGTCACCTATTGTTGTATTTTGCCTAGAACTATGTGTGATTTCAAAATAATCTTTTTTAATGCTATAGTGTTTTGGAAAGTTTAGTGCTTTAAAAAATGTTGTATTTTTGTCTTAATTGTAGAGAAAACAGTAGTTGTTTATTTATCCTACATTGAAGAATTAAATGAGAAGGGTCTCGCTTAAATATAGAGATATCCTCTTCACTTAATTTTTAAGAATTAAAAGAGAAAAAAAACCTAGACAAAGCATATGAAGCAAGCAAATGCGTGGACATGTGCGTAGGCACTTAATAGTGCACTTCGCAACGAACAACGAACAAGGCTGGGAGGGGTGTCATGAAAATTTGACTCCAACCGGAACCCAAAAGACTAAACTGTGAACTATGTGATTGTTGGTATCTAGTTGTTGCAACTAATGAACTATTTTACTGGTTGTGATTCTATCTGTGCTTTGAATAGTCACACGAGGTGGAGATGAAAAGGCAATTTCTCTCCCTATAAATAGGGATTTGTTTTTCTAGTTTGGTTAGTAAGTTTTCTTACTTCCAAAGTGTTTTGTAAGGACTTTTTCTCTCCGGAGTGAGACAATTCTGGTGTTTTAGATCTTGCAGCACTTGTACATTTGTATCCCGAGGACAAATTTGCTTGGTAAGACTCAGATGCACATTAATTATTATAAGTAAGAGGCAAATATTGTCTTGAGAAAAGAATCATTCATATTTGGGATTAGGGAGATTTGTAACTTTTTTTGTTTAAGTTATAATTTATTTTTACCCCGGTCCACTCTCATTCATCTTGAAGATCCAAAATCATCTAGATGGGACATGACTTAGGAAGATCCAAAGTCATAAGCAGGTTCAAAAGCTTGAAGATTCGAAGTGGTGACAAAATAGGGTATGACTTCGGATCTTAAAAGTTATAAAATAATTTAGTCACTTATGGATCTTGAAAACCCAAAGTGGTGGTAATTCGATAATTGAAAAAAAGGAGCACATATGTAAAAAATAAAATTTTAGGAGAATTTTTTTAATAAGAGCAATTGTGAGGGATAAAAGGTTAAATTTCTCAAAGAACTATATTATTAGACTTTAGGAATCTATACTATGAGATGAATTATCTTTGTTATAAGGAAATCACAATTACCTCTAGCCATTAGATGGCTCAAGGTATATCAGAACATTTTTTTTAAAAAAAATTGGACTTTGGTTCTAATCGAAGACACACTCACTACCATCCAATAGGTAAGAATGATTGTGACTTCCTGTAAAAATAAGTGGTCTTTTTATATATTTAGCCTTGTACTTTTCTACAAAATATCCTCCATTAACCAAAACTTTGTGAGGTATTTTAATACAATCTCATTTAACCAGATACCATAGTATACAATAGGATGTGAGAAATGATTGACTAGGCCGATTAACATGAAGGTGCTCGAAGTGAACACTGTAAATTTAATTATGATGGGACTAAAGAGCAGTTCACACATCAAATTATATTGAACCAACAAAACTCAATCTTAATCTTATGATACCAAAACTAATTGCCAATAATCATTTTGTAATGTAGAGATCATAAAGACTGCTACTCCATGCCAAAAAGTTACTCAGTGGTTCTAGAAATAAAAAAATGTATGTATGGGCAGGCTACTGGGCCACCTTGGCCCAACCCGTAAAAGTTGAAAACCACTCTATACTTTGGGAAAGCTTTCTAGACTTCCTCTACTCTATATAAATTATATACTCCTCCCCCCCACCCCCCATCCGTCCAATTTAGATCGAGTGAGCCATTGGCCATTTGATCTAGATTCAACTCCTCAAAGTATTTTGTTTTTAATTTTTTTTTACATACCCTATGAATATGAAATTTGATACATCAATGAGATGCACCTAAAAAATATTCCCTACAAAATAAAATGCCCAAATACCCACAAAAGGTTCAGAGGTATTTTTGTCATTTTATTTTACTAGGGAACATTTTTTTATATTTTTTACAGGTACGAGTTCAAGAGAGGAGTCGACACCCAAAATTTGGTGTCAAGATATTTTATATAAAATTAGAAATAAAACAGTGTAGAGGCGTGACATTGTGATTGAGTCTATCTCAATCATCTATTCAGATTAGATGCATGTATAGGGAGTAGTATATAACTTAAAATAAAAAAAGTATAGAAAACTTTCCTTACTCAAAAAACTAATTTTGTCTATTTCGCCTATTTCTCTTGGAAGTTAGAGGCCTGGAATCTCAAGTAGCTAGATGACTTGGTGACGTAGTGATAAAAGTGCTTAATTCTATAAGAAAATCACTCAATATGTAAGAGTTGGTTGAAAGGTCATCGAATGACTTGTCTCGAGCACTAAATCAAAAAATACTTCATCAACAACAATAGGAGCAAATTATTCACATTGAATACAAGGCTAGTCATGCATAAGCAACAACAATAGAAGCAAAATGTTCACATAGAATACAAGCCTACTTATACACAAACAAGGAGACATATTGATCCATTTAGTTAGATCGATGCTACTGTAGCAGACCAAAAAGGTGAACAACATAGACCATTTTTATGCTCTCATTTTCAAAGTAAAAACTCTCTTTTATGTGTTAACATATTGGAGTATACTTCAAAATACTTTACAAGAAAATGAATAACCATAACTTACTATGATATTTGGCCAATTTTTTGAATGTCTTCAATCCTTCAGTTTGATCCATTTCTTCATCATTCCAAATACGAAATGTTTGAAAGTACTCTCGTGTCTGATAACAGCTACCAAAGCACTCGTACCTAGGACTTGCAATGGGCCGGGTGGCATCGCAAGGCTTAGTTGGCCTGAGCCGGTCTTAAAAAAGCTATGGCTTGGACTACAAAATGAGGCCCGAGAGGCCGAGTCAAGGTAGGGCCTGGGCTAGGGCCACAATAGAGCCGGCCTGGCCTTGTTTTTCCCCTATGTATTCATTTTTCTTTGAGACTAGCAGGCTTGGCCCGAACTAGGACCACACCTAGACTAGGACCCCTAGCCCAGTTCTTGGCACTGGTCAACTCTAAAAGGATCTAGGCTAGGCCATGTCCATTGGCCACTTGCATCCAAACCCCTAAAATGCCTTATCTCCCAACCACAAAATATTTGAAACTCTGTTGTTTGATAACAACTACCCAATCGCTCACATCCTTTCTGGAAACATCCCCCCCCCCCCCCTTCCCTCCTAAAATGCCCTATCTCCCAATCACAACCAACAATTGGATTCATAGGTCATTGGCTGTGTTATATCATGATAAGCATAGTTATTAGTCAGCAAAAAACAAGCCTATGAAATGCAAGTTAAGAAACTTATAATGAAAATAAAATAAATGAGATGTATTGTGTATAAAAATGTGGAGATGCAAGAAGAAAACCCCTGACCTATTCATCATCGTCGTCGAAGCCTTTTTCCAACTAAACCCCACAAACAACTATCTAAGTTTATTAGACGAGGGGACATTCTAGGCTTTTTCCCAACTAAACCCCATAAACTACTATCTAAGTTTATTAGACGAGGGGACATTCTAGGGACCCTATGTGGTACATCTCTAACCTATCAATCACACCTTAAAAAGAAACATTGCCAAAAGGCCCAAAACAAAAGGAAACATATGCACATTTTCGACTAAATCTCCTTCAAACTAAATGTTAATACAATAGCAAAACTCCCCACAGAAAGAAAAAAGAAAGACTATGGTACAACCTAACTCGGGAGGGCTGTGCTACCTGGTCTCTTGCTTCACCTCCTGGACTAGGGAGCCATAAAGCTTTAAAGAAGAAGGCATATAATCTACGATATATACATTAACATTTACTACCATGGACTAACCATTAATACTTGGCCCTCTAGAAACCAGTTCCCCTCCACCACATTGCCTAAAAGAGGTCAAAATAACACACAACACCTTGTACCCAGAATTGCTCAAACTAATGAGGTGGAGATTGAAAAATGTTTTGACCACGAATACTTATTTCCACATTTTTCCCATCTTTTTGGTTATTCTTAAGTACAGTGCCCTTCACAAACTGATTTTCCAAAATCCATTGTTTACTACATTTTTAACCTCATTTCCATGTGTTCTGTTTTGTTTTGTTTTACTTTAAACGTATTTTTTCTATCTTTTGGGATTTTTTTGGACCTTTTTCGTTTTTCAACACTTTTTTTACATTGGTCCCCTGAGAAGACCTTCTTTCTTAATCCTTTTCCTTTAATAAAAAATTCTACCTTCATCCATTTTTATAGATTCTATGCATATTTATAGGAATATCTACTTTTAGTTTTCAAATTTAAAAGTAATTCTATATATTTTATATTTTACATTAAAGTCCCTCTTTTTGAGGCTGTAAAGAGTGTTTTAATTTTATCTATTTTTTATACATCAGATTAAGCTAAAACATGTTATGTCAGTACTTTTCACCAACGAATACCTAGAAAAAAATATTTTAAAAAAAATAACTAATCAAAGTACCCCAAAGTATCCAGGGGTGTCTTGGTAATTTCATTCATTTTAATTTAATTTCTTAAAATATTTCTGTAATGGTGAGAAGTATGACATACAAATAAATAAATAAAATTAAATGCACATTATGCTCTCAAAAGTGGGACATGGATATATACTATGAAATATAAGAAACTATTATTAAATTATGCAAATAATATAACGCACGACTTTTTCTACGAGATCGACCACACTGACTCTTAAATACAGACCAACCCTATTCCAATATTCTCATTAATAACTCAAGTTTTTGTTGTTGGAAGTTAGTCTATATTTGTTGTCGATTTTATACTATTGAAATAAGATTCATCTCAAAAACCCTTCTGAAAATGTTGTTGTGATGCTGAAAAATTCTTAAATTGATTATCTTAACTTCGAGATGTATAGATATCAAAAACCAAAAAAAAATTCTAAGTCATGAAAAAAGTGTATCTTGTAGCGCACCATCTAGATCGTTTATTTTTAAAAAATTTAATTGTTTATCAATCTGCACAATTTTCATCATTTTTTAAATTTGAAATTTCATAACAAGGGTCGACAATAGATTTTTAGGTTTTCACAAAGGCTTTCTAACACCAAAACTATATCTTTAGGCACAATTTTGAGGCCCGCCTTAATTCAACAGTATAAGGTTGACACTTTATACAAACCTCACATTTTATTGCTACAAATCGTATTTCATTAGTTTCTCATATATTCGAAATCCCACGACATTTTTTAAGGTGTTTCCTTTCCTCTAAGACTATCTCACTTCAACCAAATCCAGTTAATCATTCGTTCTAAACGATTCAATAAAATTCATAAAGGTTTCCCATTCAAACCGAAATCCATACATTTGTCTCTCCAAAATCCTTACTTCCATCTTTTTATCTCTAAAGTTTCTCATTCGAACCGAAATCCATGCATCTCTCCAAAATCCTTACTTCGGTTTCTCTTTCCGTCTCTATTCAAACCAAAATCCATAAGTCCGTTTATCACTCTCTCTTTCTATCTCTCCATAATCCTTACTTGTATTTTACTGGTCATTAAGGTCCAAGTTTGTATCTATTTCTGTTTTTGTTTTTTTCTTTTTCTTTTTTGTCTTTCCTTTTGTACATCGATCACCCTAAATCATTCTTTTCAACAAAACCGTATTATTCTAGGAGTAAATGATATCCAAGATTAACTAATACACTTATTTTTGGGACTAAATAATATATTGGAGAGTAGCAATCAATACATGGAGTACGTCGAGTGGCTTAGCTGCTTTCATTTGAGTTTAGAATACGCAATAGGAGTTAGAACTGTGTATTTTTCAAAATAGAATTTTTTTTTTTTATAATGTTTTTTTAAAAGCAACGCTTCTAGCATCAGATTTTTTTTTTTTTTTAATGTTTTTTTTAAAAGCAACTCTTCTAGCATCGGATATTTAAGATGATGAACACAATGAAATATTTATTCTTATTCATCGCATTACTTATGTGTCGAAATCCTTTATTGTCTTTTATAATGTGATTTACTCGTCAGTGAGTGATTTAAGAATTTTATCACTCAATGTCTTAAGAATTTTATCATATTCTTGTTTTAGAATGATTTGCTAACTAGTGAGTGATTTAAGAATGTCACTCACAGATATAGATAGTGAGTGATTTAAAAATGATTTAAGAATCTCACTCAGAAATATAGATAGGGTTTGAGGTATTTTTTCCATTTAGATAACTAAATGAGAAAATAACATAGAAATTTCAAGTGAAAACCACAGACGATATGGAGAAGAGAACTACAGTGTGTTCTGCTCGATTCGCTCGATCGATTTACTATGACTAACGAATCCATCATTATGCTGCTCAATTTGCTCGATTGATCTATTACAACTAACCAATCACTATACTATGCTCAATTCGCTTCTCGCCTTTATTTCTACTTTAAATCAATATATTTATCATTATCGATATCATAACTCGCTGCTTTTATGTCCTCAATTCACTCACTGTTCTGTTTAACTCATAACCTTCTTAATCACTCCTATTTAAAGGTATCATTCCTATTTAAAGGAATATGAAGAATTTGTTCAAATTCTTCTCCATCAAAATTTATCTTCTTCTCTTTCGACAATTCATCTGTAAAACTCCATCATAAAAAATACTGCTGAAGCAAATTCACACAGTTAATGTGCATAAAAAATAATGGCATGTGAAAAAAAAAAAAAAAAAAAACGAGAATAAAGTCACACCATCTATTACAAAAAAAAATACCGCTATATTAATGCTCACAAAAACTATAAAGGAAAAAGAAGAGAGGAGGAGAAGAAGATGACATATACTAGTATAACTCTAAGAATAATAAAACAGCAAAATGATGATATCATCATAAATTGAAGAATAGGAACGACAACAAGACACATTAGACAACATCGACAAGCAAACAAATCAAGAAACAAATTCTTACGCTCATTGACTAGCCGTAAGAGATAAGAGACCCTACTTAATCAATCTCACATTAATCTGCAGACTGAATCGTGGGAGGAAACACTCCATTTTTTTTGGGTACACACTAATCTAATTATATGATTGATTTAATCACCTTAAACTCTAATTATATGTTTGATTTTCAGAAGCTCAAGGTTTTGGTACTTGAGTTTTGGAACTCTATGTGCCCAAATATTACCTCGTCAAATTCTACCTCCTTTAACAAGAGAATAAAAACCTTCAAAAATAATTTGGAGGAAGAGAATTCCATATTCACCATTTAGAAACTAATTTATTTACTGATAAGCATAAGAGGGGACGCTGTATTCACCATATAAAACGGACTCAATAGCAAATTCTTCTAGCCTATTCCGTCCCAGTGAGGGAAGCCACGGATTCTTACTGTTATGGGTTATGGGGCATCTGCTTCTGTTAGATTTAAAATGATGATTTCTCTATTTAGACTAAATCTATTGGGTGTGGGACGGAAGCCACGGGTTCTTACTGTTATGGGTTATGGGACATCTGCTACTGTTAGATTTGAAATGATGATTTCTCTATTTTGACTGAAATCTATTGGGTTTTAAGAAATAACAAGAATTGGAAGTATATTTTCTTGTATCATTCTAATCAATAAATGTTTAGAAACTCTCCTCGGGCCATGTACTCGGCCCAGGCCAACTTTGTACTCTCCTATTCGGCCAAAATCATAAAAAAAATAAAAAAAAAATCATAAAAAAAAAGAAACAAAAAAATATTTAAAAAATCATAAATAAATAAAAAACCTAAACAAATTAAAATAAAATAAAATAACAATACCAAAATTAGTTTTAAAACACATGAGGGTATATGAGAGGTGTGGCATGTAACTCTTGACTTACTGATTGATTTTTTAATCATTTTATAATCCATTGGTCGAAATGGAAGACAATTCACTTCATTAGCTATAAAATGAATATAGAAATGATCCCACCCTCTAATCATTCATTTTTTTAAAAAAAAATTCATAAAACACGACTGTCCCTTCTCGAACAGTTAATTGAACATCTCTCTCGTGCTCTTTTTCTTACTTAGATTGTTTACTGTTGCCACCTTATGCAAACCACATCCAAAAAAAGAAACTTTGGCCTCTCCATTTCTCGCCCCTTAAATCCCACTCCCTCTCCCACTTTGTCTCAGTCTCTTCTCTCTCATTCTCCTTAAACCCCACTCCCTCTTCCACTTTCTCTCTGTCTCTTCTCTCTTTTCCCAATACCTCACCCAATCCACATTCTATAAGCTTTATTTACCAGTCTCTTAATTCAAACTCACGTTTTTGTTTCTACTCAATCTTAGTTAATATTAGAGTATGTTTTGTAAATTTTTTGAATACAAAAAATCAGGTTATGTTTTTTAAATTTTTTAGACAATTGCAGACTAATTGATACAATATCCTATATATTGAATGAGAAGGGAACACCTACGGTTTGGCATGCTAGCATATCCATATGTTGAATTACAACCCCTATATATTAGAATTACATTATAAATCTTATAATTTTAAAAACTTTACATTTATGAAACCTCCTATTTTCTTGCAACAGAAAATCTTAAACTTGTAAAATATTAAAAATATATAAAGTATAAATAATCAATCATATATAAGTTGTTAAGGTGTTAAAATTACGAAAATTTACAAATTATATATAGGGTGTAAATAATAAAATGTGTGAGCTCTTTTAATTAGTGAATTAATGGAAAAAGAGATATAGACAAAGAAATAATAAATTAGATAAACATATATAGACAAAGCAGTGATTGATTACTCACAAATTAATAGAGCTACAATTTTTGCATATCAGTCTTCTCCAATATCTCAATGATTAATTTTTTAAATACTTTATCATGATCTAAATTTTTTAAAATACATTACCATTTCACTTTTTAAAAATTACAAACTAACTATAGGTAAAGAGCTCATTCAATATTTATGAACAATATTTACATCACTAAATTATTATTTTTTGCAAAGGCATGAAAAGGACGGTCCAGTCATACTATATATGCAGATATTTTTTACTTTATTTAATATTATATTTAATAGATTTTTTAGCTTTTTTTAGTATTGCTTTGGGAGAAAACGAATTTAAAATAAAATCCAAAGCCCATAAGCATGGGATAAACCACACCTTTAATGCTTTTGATTTGGACAACAAAGAAAACTAACACATGTTAATTGGAGAGAGAGTAGGTGGGAGTAGGGGTGCCAATGGGTCGTGTGGCGGGCGAGGGGGAGGGGGAGAGGGGTCATTAATTGAAAACAAATCATTGCGCGGGGGAGGGGGAGAGCGAGGGGGCTTATTAATTGAAAACAAATCATTGCTCAATTACTGCACAAGATTTGATTTGATGGGAATAGATCTAGAAAATTGATGATAATACTCTAGTTGATTTCTTTGAATCTTGATAATGGATCAAAGAAACTGATGAGTCAAATCATTGCTCAATTACTGCACAAGATTTGATTTGATGGGAATAGATCTAGAAAAATTGATGAAAAGGCTCTAGTTGATTTTTTTGAATCTTGATAATGGATCACAGAGATGGATGAGTCAAATCTCTTATCCCACAAATCTCCTTAAATCTATATAAAGAGGCTATCCACTTCATAAAATATTGAGACCTATTCTCCGTTTTCTCTTTAAGGGTTTATCACCTATTCTCTCTTTTCTCTTTAAGGGTTTATCTCTCTCTCAAAGATCTCTATACGTGAGCTATAAGATCTCTCCCAAGTTTTAAAATCTATGTGGGCACAAATCTCTCTCAAGTCTTAGAATCTTGGAATCTCTTTGTTGTTTTAAGAGGCACACTCTAACCAAAATCTCTCTTTTGTTTTAAGATATACACCTCAACCAAAATCTCTCTCATGCCAAGAGGCACGAATCTCTCTCAAGCCTTGGAATCTCTTTCAAGCCAGGGGCACAACCAAGTAATCTCTCTCCTGACAAATAATCTCTCTTAGGCCACAAGCTAGGAGGCATACCCATGTCATACGGCCAAGTAATCTCTCTCCAGCTAGGAGGCATACCCAAGTCATATCTCTTTCTCTCTTGTTTCTACCAAAATCTCTCTCGTGACAAGGGGCACGAATCTCTCTCGAGCCAAGGGTCTCTCTGCAAGGAGGCATACCCAAGTCATCTCTCTTTCTCTCTCGTTTCTAGGTGGCACACCTAGGTAAGGTTAGTTTAAGGTTAGTTTAATTTTTGGGTAGTAAAGGGGAGGATTGTTTGAAGTTGCTACTTTATAGAAACCGCACCTATCACAATTAGATAGTTTACGTATCTCTAAGAGATTAATAGAAATTCACTTTAATTCGCATACCTATTCAGTCTCCTCCAATTTCCTAATATATTTTAAACTCCAATTTACTAAATGTATTCGCCAACCCTTTTACTACTCAAAATTCACTCAATTTTTTCTAGTTTTTCAATTTCGTCTTACAAATTTGATATTTGAGTTCCTAATTATAACTACATGCCAAACAAGCAACATTTGACTCTTTGTGCTATAACGCCTAAATTGCACGTAGGGGGAGGGGGATTTACTACTCAAAATTCACTTAATTTTTTTAGTTTTTCAATTTGGTCTTACAAATTTGATATTTTAGTTCCTAATTATAACTACATGTCAAACAAGCAACCTTTGACTCTTTGTTGTATAACGCCTAAATAGCACGAGGATGGGGAAAGGAAGGGGGAGGTGAATGTGGATGTGGATGTGGACTATTTGTTGTATAACGCCTAAATAGCACGCGGAGGTGGAGGTGGAGGTGGAGGTGGATGTGGATGTGGACTCTTTGTGCTATAACACCTAAATAGCACGCGGAGGGGGAGGTGGAGGTGGAGGTGGATGTGGATGTGGAGGTGGAGGTGGAGGTGGAGGTGGGGCTGGGCGGAGGTGGAGGTGGAGGTGGAGGTGGAGGTGGGCAGAGGGGGAGGTGGAGGTAGAGGTGTTGTATGATGCCTAAATAGCACGCGGGGAGGTAGAGGTGTAGGTGGAGGTGGGCTCATTAATTAAAAACAAATCATTGCTCAATTACTTCACAATATTTGATTTGATGGGAATAGATCTAGAAAATTGATGATAAGGCTCTAGTTGATTTTTTTGAATCTTGATAATGGATTACAGAGATGGATGAGTGAAATCTCTTATCCCACAAATCTCCTTAAATCTATATAAAGAGACTATCCACTTCATAAAATATTGACACCTATTCTCTGTTCTCTCTTTAAGGGTTTATCATATATTCTCTCTTCTCTCTTTAAGGGTTTATCACTTATTCTCTCTTCTCTCTTTAAGGGTTTATCTCTCTCTCAAAGATCTCTATACGTGAGCTTCAAGATCTCTCTCAAGTTTTAAATTTATATGGGCACGAATCTCTCTCAAGTCTTGGAATCTAGGAATTTCTTTGTTGTTTTAAGAGGCACACTCCAACCAAAATCTCTCTTTTGTTTTAAGAGATACACCCCAACCAAAATCTCTCTCATGCCAAGGGCACGAATCTCTCTCAAGCCTTGGAATCTCTTTCAAGCCAGGGGCACGGCCATGTAATCTCTCTCCTGACAAATAATCTCTCTCAGGCCACAAGCTAGGAGGCATACCCAAGTCATACGGCCAAATAATCTCTCTCAAGCTAGGAGGCATACCCAAGTCATACGGCCAAGTAATCTCTCTCAAGCTAGGAGGCATACCCAAGTCATATCTCTTTCTCTCTTGTTTCTACCAAAATCTCTCTCTTGACAAGGGGCACGAATCTCTCTCAAGCCAAGGGTCTCTTAGCCAGGAGGCATACCCAAGTCATCTCTCTTTCTATCTCGTTTCTAGATGGCACACCTTGCTAAGGTTAGTTTGATTTTTGGGTAGTAAAGGGGAGGATTCCTTGCTTTTAATTCGATATGAACTAACCCTCGTTGACATGATTGTGTATCGAAATAGTAGTATGAAAAAAAGTTATTCCCGATTTGATTGAAATAGTAGTATGAAAAAAAGTTATTCCCGATTTGATCTTATGTATCGGGGTACAGCATCACAAACTTTTTTTTCTTATTCCCGATTTGATTTTATGCATCAGGGGTACATTTCACTATCATAAACCTTTTTCGATTTGATTTTATGTATCGGGGGTACATTTCAGCATCAAAAACCTTTTTTCTCTTATACCAGAAGCTCCTTTGTATTTTATGAAAGAAAAGAGGGAGAAAATGAAACAGCTTTCTTATACAAAAGAAAAGAGGGAGAAATTGAAAGAACTAGGGTGCATGTGCGACTCGTTCAGATCATGAGCTAGAACCAACCAGACGATTTTTCCAATAGCACCAGTAGCATGAGCTAGAACAAACTAAATGATTTTTCCAGTATCACCAATAACAATTAATAGAATGGACCCAAAGAAGACTAACGCATTGAGGCTATAGGTAGCTAGTTTTAGATCGAGATCCATACTTTATTAAGAGAGTTTTGTTGTAGGAGAATCAAGAAACCGATCATAGAGACTTGGTGTGGGGTATAGTAAATATATGTATATAACAAAGAGAAAAGTTTGTATAGAACCTAGGCTCTAAACAATCAAATTAGAGCCTACTTGAAAACATTCATTAGAATAAGTTGTTTTGATGCCTGAATATCATCAAATTGATCATCTCAACATCAAGATCCATGGACATGAGAAAAAATTGAATCTCAAGTTTTGGAAATAGGGCATCTTGTAACGTATTTTTCGATCGTCAATCTTTAAAACTTTCAAGTTTTCATAGATCTGATCGATCTACACTATTTTTGAAGCTTTAAATTTTATAACTAAAAATAAAAATATAATTTAAGGCTATCACAAAACTTTTTGGGATTGAAACTATATTTTTTGACATTATTTGAAGATTATTTTTTGACATTATTTGAAGATGGGCTCAAATTTGATTGTTTAGAGCCTCGGCCCTATACAAACCACACCAATAAGAAAATGCATAGAGAAGGAGAAACAATGTTAAAAGACTCGACCAAGTCCACTCATAAAAAAACAAAAATCAATGAAAAATATATCTATATAATATAATGTATAGGAAAGGAGAAACAATGTTTAAAGACTCAGCTAAGTCCACCCGGACTCGGTTGCATTATTCAGAGCTCGGACTCGCCCTTCTTGCCGAGCTGGATTGTTTGAAGTTGCTATTTTATAGAAACCGCACCTATCACAATTAGATAGTTTACGTTTCTCTAAGAGATTAATAGAAATTCACTTTAATTAGTATACCTATTCAGTCTCCTCCAATTTCCTATTATATTTTAAACTCCAATTTACTAAATGTATTCGCCAACCCTTTTACTACTCAAAATTCACTCAATTTTTCTAGTTTTTCAATTTGGTCTTACAAATTGATATTTGAGTTCCTAATTATAACTACATGCCAAACAAGCAACATTTGATTCTTTGTTCTATAACGCCTAAATAGCATGCAAGGGGAGGGGGATTTACTACTCAAAATTCACTTAATTTTTCTAGTTTTTCAATTTGGTCTTACAAATTTGATATTTGAGTTCTTAATTATAACTACATGCAACCTTTGACTCTTTGTTGTATAACGCCATTTTTCAATTTGGTCTTATAAATTTGATATTTGAGTTCCTAGTTATAACTACGTGCAACCTTTGACTCTTTGTTGTATAACGCCTAAATAGCACGTAGGAGAAGGAGACCGGGAGGGGGGGGGGGGAGGGGGAGGGGGCTCTTTGATGTATTACGCCTAAATATCATGCGGGGGAGGGGGAGGAGACTCTTTGTTGTATAACGCCTAAATAGCGCGAGTGGAGGTGGAGGTGGAGGTGGAGGTGGAGGGGGAGGGGGAGGGGACTCTTTGTTGTATTACGCCTAAATAGCACGCGGGGGAGGGGGAGGGGACTCTTTGTTGTATAACGCCTAAATAGCACGCAAGTGGAGGTGGAGGTGGAGGTGGAGGTGGAGGTGGAGGTAGAGGTGTGTGAGTGGAGGTTGAGGTTGAGGTGGAGGTAGAGGTGGAGGTGTTGTATAACGCCTAAATAGCATGCGGGGAGGTGGAGGTGTAGGTGGAGGTGGGCTCATTAATTAAAAACAAATCATTGCTCAATTACTGCACAATATTTGATTTGATGGGAATAGATCTAGAAAATTGATGATAAGGCTCTAGTTGATTTTTTTGAATCTTGATAATGGATCACAGAAATGGATGAGTCAAATCTCTTATCCTACAAATCTCCTTCAATCTATATAAAGAGGCTATCCACTTCATAAAATATTGACACCTATTCTATGTTCTCTCTTTAAGGGTTTATCACCTATTCTCTCTTCTCTCTTTAAGGGTTTATCACCTATTCTCTCTTCTCTCTTTAAGGGTTTATCTCTCTCTCAAAGATCTCTATACGTGAGCTTCAAGATCTCTCTCAAGTTTTAAAATTTATATGGGCACGAATCTCTCTCAAGTCTTGGAATCTAGGAATCTCTTTGTTGTTTTAAGAGGCACACTCCAACCAAAATCTCTCTTTTGTTTTAAGAGATACACCCCAACCAAAATCTCTCTCATGCCAAGGGGCACAAATCTCTCTCAAGCCTTGGAATCTCTTTCAAGCCAGGGGCACGGCCAAGTCATCTCTCTCCTGACAAATAATCTCTCTCAGGCCACAAGCTAGTAGGCATACCCAAGTCATACGACCAAGTAATCTCTCTCCAGCTAGGAGGCATACCCAAGTCATATCTCTTTCTCTCTTGTTTCTACCAAAATCTCTCTCGTGACAAGGGGCACGAATCTCTCTCAAGCCAAGGGTCTCTCAGCCCGGAGGCATACCCAAGTCATCTATCTTTCTCTCTCGTTTCTAGATGGCACGCCTAGCTTAGATTAGTTTGATTTTTGGGTAGTAAAGGGGAGGATTCCTTGCTTTTAATTCGATATGAACTAACCCTCGTTGACATGATTGTGTATCGAAATAGTAGTATGAAAAAAAGTTATTCCCGATTTGATCGAAATAGTAGTATGAAAAAAAGTTATTCTCGATTTGATCTTATGTATCGGGGTACAGCATCACAAACTTTTTTTTCTTATTCCCGATTTGATTTTATGTATCGGGGGTACATTTCACCATCACAAACCTTTTTCGATTTGATTTAATGTATCTAGAGTACATTTCAGCATCAAAAACCTTTTTTCTCTCATGCCAGAAGCTCCTTTGTATTTTATGAAAGAAAAGAGGGAGAAAATGAAACAGCTTTCTTATACGAAAGAAAAGAGGGAGAAATTGAAAGAACTAGGGTGTATGTGCGACTCATTCAGATCATGAGCTAGAACAAACTAGACGATTTTTTCAGTAGCACCAGTAGTATGAGCTAGAACAAACTAAATGATTTTTCCAGTATCACCAATAACAATTAATAGAATGGACCCAAAGAAAGCTAACGCATTGAGGTCATAGGTAGTTGGTTTTAGATCGAGATCCATACTTTATTAAGAGAGTTTTGTTGTAGGAGAGTCAAGAAACCGATCATAAAGACTTGGTGTGGGGTATAGTAAATATATGTATATAACAAAGGAAAAAGTTTATAGAGGGCCTAGGTTCTAAACAATCAAATTAGAGCCTACTTCAAAACATTCATTAGAATAGCTTGTTTTGACGCCCGAATATCATCAAATTGATCATCTCGACATCAAGATCCATGGACATGAGAAAAAAATGAATCTCAAGTTTTGGAAATAGGGCATCTTGTAATGCATTTTTCGATCGTCAATCTTTAAAATTTTCAAGTTTCATAGATCTGATCGATCTACACTATTTTTGAAGCTTTAAATTTTATAACTAAAAAAGAAAATATAATTTAAGGACATCACAAAACTTTATGGCATTGAAACTATATTTTTTGACATTATTTGAAGATTATTTTTTGACATTATTTGAAGATGGGCTCAAATTTGATTGTTTAGAGCCTCGGCCCTATACAAACCACACCCATAACAAAATGCATAGAAAAGGAGAAACAATGTTTAAAGATACGCCCAAGTCCACTCATAAAAAACAAAAATCAGAGGGAAATATATCTATATAATATAATGTATAGGAAAGGAGAAACAATGCTTAAAGACTCAGCTAAGTCCACCCGGATTCGATTGCATTACTCAGAGCTTGGACTCGCCCTTCTTGTCGAGCTGGATTGTTTGCAGTTGCTACTTTATAGAAACCGCACCTATCACAATAAGATAGTTTACGTATCTATAAGAGATTAATAGAAATTCACTTTAATTAGTATACCTATTCAATCTCCTCCAATTTCCTAACATATGTTAAACTCCAATTTACTAAATGTATTCGCCAACCCTTCTACTACTCAAAATTCACTCAATTTTTCTAGTTTTTCAATTTGGTCTTACAAATTTGATATTTGAGTAAAGTTATGTACACACGCTTGAAAGGTTTTTATAACCCATGAAAAAAAAGATAAATAAGGGTTTATCATAATATAAACATGTTATTATGAAATTCCTATCATGTCAAAAACTTGAGATTCCAATAATGTTATTTCAAAATAGCATGATACTAAAATACACGTTATTCCTAATTATAACTACATGCCAAACAAACAACCTTTGACTATTTGTTGTATAAAGCCTAAATAGCACACTGATATTTTTAGGCATGTATTATTAGATATCATTCTTTTGTTAGAGCCTAGGAGGGATGTAAACCTAATTCCAACATTTTGTAAATGACATTCATATATATATATATTATATATATATATTCAAAAGAAAATACTATGCAACGCTTATAAACGAAAATGAACAGTGATTTCACCTAACCCCCATCGCCGTCCAAAGTTCATCCCACGGTCACGATTGTTCAATAGTGTTTCATTTTATTTTTTTTTTCTACAAAACAAAATGACCTGAAATTTGGAATGTGTATTCATCAAAAATAAGGGAATCTTCAAAAATTAAAAAAAAAATATTTTACATGAAAAAATTGACCAAAATACCTCTGAAAAGTTTCAGGGGTATTTTGGTTAATTTATTTTACACTGATAATTTTTTTTATATTTTATTAGATGCGCCTCAGTAAGATGTACATACTCTTCAAATTTTAGGTTATTGTGATTTTTAAAAAAATAATAAAAAATAAAATAATACCAAACAATAGTGACCATGCAATGAAATTTGGACGATGATGAGGGTAGACGAAATCACTATTTATTTTCACCTATAGACGTTGGAAAGACTTTTCCATATTCAGAGGAAAACATATCAATATATGCTCTGTATTTATATTTAAAATCATGCCATTAAATTAAAAAATAATAATATCACGATCAATGTTTACAAAATCGAACTGGAACGGTTAACCGGACATGGGCCTAGAAGCGATTTGAACAGCCTAATCGGTAAACCGGCTGATTCAACCGCTCTAATCAGGCAAGTCCCGAGTGGTAAAAAAATGTGTCAAAAAATAACAAAAGATACAAAAAAAAAAAACTAAAATATAAGAAAGCACAAAAAAATGATTAAAATAAAACACATTCAAATGAAGTTGAATGAAAAACTGGATTTTAATGAATCGATTTATGCCTAGGGGTATTTTTTAAATTTTTTGACATATATGGAAAAATATAAAAGTGAGTATTAATGACCAAAACAATTTTTAATCTTTATCATGATGTAAAGAATATTAAAAAATGCATTTCAAATCAAATTCCTTATGTTTGAAAAGTTATGTACATTTTTTTATTTTTTTAAATACCAGTTGATCGCCAAAACCGCCCATAACCGCAACCTGCTAGTGGCCAGTTCCGATCTAATGGGGTAGCTAGCAGTCAGATCGCCCGGTTTTGTGAACACTGATCAAGATATACCTAACTTATCAATTATTTAAAATTGTACCCATTTCAACTATTCCAACTCATAATCATGTGTTTTTTGAAGGGCTTATTGAAATTAACTCAAAAAATATGAACAAAATGTTAAATAGTTCATAACTTAATAATGTTTTGACAAATTTCCCCAAAGTAAATATGAATTTTAGGGGAAGCATTCCTATACATATTTTTTTGAAGGGCAATGATTTCATGCAACTGTTGTATAGTAATATGATACAACAACCTTACAAACCCATCTTATAGCCATTTCTTTGATCCAAATTTTGAAATATACACTCTTTTCATTCTAATGAACAATGACAAAAAAGAAAAATTCAAAAACACAATCTAAAATGTATTTTTTTAGCCCAATTAACATAGGCCGTTTATTTTGGTGAGATGCTTAAATCTATGACTTATAATGATTTTTTCATTTTCAATTTTTTTGGATGGCTTTATTATCATTAGATGAAAAATGTTCAAATAGAAAAAAATGATTTTGAGTTTATAAAGGCTAAGATCTTGAAATTCACAAAATGAATTGTTTAGATTCATTTTTGGAGGGGACTCATTTTGACCATATCTAGAGTTGAAATTGAACCTTTTTTTTTTTTTGGGGGATTGATTATTGAGATAAAGAGAGTATGTATACAAAATTTGGGTTCATACAAATACCACAAACATGGTTTTCTAGAAGTGTCATTGCATTATACTATGATACAACCGTTGCATTAGATCATTGCTCTTTTTTGAATTTTTTATTTTTCAAATACACTCAAAGACTTCACCCAAGTTCGTGGCAGAACCCATGGGCGATTTTTAGCTCTCACATGTGAATTTGATAAAATTGGGTTAGACCAGCATTATCATGATCAAACTGGCTATCGAACTAGTGAAGAGTCTTGTCTAATCAAATCATTCATGCCATTGGACAAATCAATTGGACAAGGTAAAAAATGTTGCCCAATGATGTTGGGCAAATCTAACCATTCAAAGCTAGTTGATCGGACTACTCAAAATTAATCAAATATGATTATGAGTTTTTGCCAATCTTTTTTTATATTTTGGACCAAACCAACTAAAACCTTGATAAGAGGACAAAATGGTTGGACTGGGTGATCCGCATTGGTCATGTAAATTACAACTTTTAGCTCTTATGGCATTCAACCAAGATGGATATAAACTATGGCGGACAATCTCCACAGCGTAACTAATGCTTTGGCATACACAATGACTATCAGAAAATGTTTGATAGAGGATAGAAAAATAATTAGAGCAATGCATTCTAATGAATGAGGAGAAAAACCAATCATAAATCATACCTACTTTCCATGGCTAACCTATATGGAAAAACCTAGGTGTATAAGAGCTTGGATCACATTATTCTTTAAAAATGTAAAGTATAATACAACATTACACTATATAATATCAATTTATATTATAATATATAAAATACAATTGTATAATAAATATATAATACATTATATTCTTTTATTTACATTAGATTATCATATATTATAATCTTATATTATAATACATTTCTATGCTTCTCCTACAACATAAAGCTTCTATACTTCTCCCTATCTAACTGCTCATTCTAAATGAACGGCTTAGATGGCTCCAATCATAATGTCACCCATTATATTATTTTATTTTTAATGTTTTTTATACAAAAAATTTTGACACCAAAATTTGGGCTTCCAATCCTCTCTTGAACTTGAACCTATAAAAAATATATAAAAAAATATTCTCAATAAAATAAAATAGCTAAAATGCCCTTGAAAATTTCAGGGTATTTTGGTCATTGTATTTTATCAAAAATATTTTTTTAATATTATATTTAGGTGCATCCCTTTGAGGTGATGACAAGTACCAAATTTCATATTCATGTAGTTAGTAGAAATTTTTTAAAATAAAATACTCTAACACATCGGATCTAGATTAAATGTCTAGTGGTTCACTTGATCTAAATTGGACGGCTACTTTTTATGTATTAATGGTCTCTATGTTAGAGATTATATATATTTAAAAAATTAGGTCTAAAATTCATCTTAAAAATCGATCAAAAAGAGAGGCCGCATATGTACACATGAGTTGTAAGACTCATATAAACCTTATCCATAATAAAATTTGTATATGGGCTTCACGTGAGATTCACGCAAGCCCTATTTTATCTTTTTTTAATATAATGTTAATATATTATAATATAATATATAATAATATAATATTATATAAGGGTGCGGCTTGTATAAAAGTAAGGTTCACTTTCAAATATGCTATTTCAATATCATAAATATTTATGATGGCTTAACAAATTATTCATCTAATTATAAAATTTAAAGATTAAAAAAATAGCATAGATCGAACATATTGAGATTATCAAATTGAGGATTTTTTTGATACATACATCTCGAAGTTGAGATTATCAAATTGAGGATTTTTTTCTCATTTCCATACATCTTGAGGTTGAGATTATAAAAAACATAATTGACTAAAATACCCCCGAAAATATCCGTAAAAACATTATTGACCAAAATACCCTTGAAACTTTACACATTTTTGTAAAGGGAAAGCTTTCTATGTTCTCCTACAACATAGAAGTTATATCCTCCTCTTTATCCAACCATCCATTTTTGAATGGAGGGTTAAGATTGCCCCAATCACAATGTCACGTATCTACACTATTTTATTTTTTTTCTATAAATTGTTTTGATACCAAATGTTGGACGTTCATTCCTCTATTAAACTCGCACTAATGAAAAATATAAAAAAAATATTTTCAATAAAATAAAATGAGAAAAATACCCCTAAAAGATTTAAGGGGTATTTTGATCATTACATTTTATCGAAAAATTATTTTTAATATTTTTTATAGGTGCGCCCCAGTGAGAAGATGGCACATACCAAATTTCATATTCAAAAAATTTTTATTAAAAAAACTAAAAATAAAATACTTTGAGATGTCGAATCTAAGATCAAACGGTGAGTGGCTCTTTTGATAAAAAATGGACGGTTGGATGGTAGGAGGAGGATAGAACTTCTATGTTGTAGGGGGAGCATAGAAAGCTTTCCTATTTGTAAATATTACTACAGGACAAAGGGTAGTTTTGTTATCTCCATAAGGAGTACAATTGAAATTTTAACTAAAGGACAAGGGGACGTTACAAATAAAGTTCCAATACACTAACTTCCAACAAGCCATTGTACTTTTGTGAAATTTTCAAATTTGCGCTTGCTTAATAGTAAAATTACCTATTTAAATAAGGGAAAAGTTTATATAGAGCCGAGGCTCTAAACAATCAAATTTGAGCCTGCGTCAAAACTCTCACTAGAAGAGGTTGTTTTGATGCCCAAATATTTCAAATTAATCATCTCGACATCAAGATACATGGAAATGAGAAAAAAAGAATTTTAACTTTTGGAAATAGTGTATTTTGTAACGAATTTTTAGACTGTCAATTTTCATGATTTTCAAGTGATCATAGATCTGTCGATCGACACTATTTTTTGAAGCTTTAAACTTTATCAATACATATGAAAATATATTTTAAGGCTATCACAAAGATTTCCCATATTGAAACTATATTTCTCGATACTATTTGAAGGCAGGCTCTAATTTGATTGTTTAGAGCCTAGGCTCTATACAAACCGCACCCTTTAAATAATTTTTTAATAGAAAAATAATGATTATTTTGATAAATACACCCATCACAACTCCTTCTAACTTGAACCTTTGTATTTTTATAGGTTGTTAACTATATATATATATATATATATATATATATATGGGATATTCTAAATTTTACAACCTTTTTCAAATCACAAAGGTTCAAAATAGAGAGAGTTGTGAATGGTGGAATTATTAATTTTGTTGTCTATTTTTTAAAAAATGTTACTTTTATGAGGTAAATTTGTAAATATTATTACAAGACAAAGGGTATTTTTGTCAACTCCATAAGAGGTAAA
Source organism: Amborella trichopoda (assembly GCF_054954075.1). NCBI lineage: Eukaryota > Viridiplantae > Streptophyta > Magnoliopsida > Amborellales > Amborellaceae > Amborella > Amborella trichopoda. The sequence goes on along the minus strand of NC_142346.1, from coordinate 3,226,912 downwards.
ATTGAAATTTTAACTACAAGAAGAAGGCACTCTACAAATAAAGTTTCAGGACACTAACTTCTAAAATGCTATTATACTTTTGTAAAAATTTCAAATTTGTCATTGTTTAATGGTAAAGTTACCTATTTAAATTATTTTTTAATAAAAAAATAATGATTGTTTTGATAAATACACCCATCACAATCTAAACCTTTGTATTTTGAAAGGTGGTTAACTCTAGACAAACCTTTTATATATATATATATATATATTTTAAGACTGCATCTCTATTTATTGAAGCATAGTTGCAGCCATATCCACCGTTCATCTATTTGGATGGTGCAAATTTCCTATTGCTTTGGATAAAGGAAATTGAGGCCCTCGGTTTGCAACAAAATTTGCTCTGAACACGGTTTTATGGCGACCCGTCTCTTGAAATAGGGTGGTTTTTCTTCCTTCTTTCAGAAGCTCCTCTGTCACGAGGTTAGGGTCTTCTTCGTTCCCATAACAAATCAAGATTTATTCTAAAAGATCTCCTTTTGGCTAATGGTAAAAATGAGGCAAATTATTTATAATATCAGATATTAATGGCTACCAATTTCTTGCCAGAGTTCTAATGAAAGCTCTCATGAAGTGAACAATTTTTACCCATTTCTATATATATCAAGTTCTTGCGATAAAAATTGCAGCAACCTCTCCTTAAACAAGAGATAAAACCAGCGACTAGTTTCTTGAATCAAGGCAAGAAAAACTTTTAAACAAGATGAATATCAATATGGATAAGTAGTGGTAAATTTCTTGAGCAAACTCTCACAACAGTTGAAGGAAACAACCCTAAAGAGTTAATAAAAGCGAAAATACAAAGTTTTTACCATCACTTTTGATACATGCCATTTGACAAAGAAATATGAAGAGTCATAGGTTTCAGGCTTCTTTAAAGAGACTAAGTGTCCATTGATTAATATGAATATACAAGTTTATTTTATATAAACAAATACAGATAACAAAATAGAAATAAATCACAAACACATCCTTCCCATATATACTGATATAAACTTAGTAGAAAATATATAATTTCCTTTCACAATAAATACCTTATCCTAAAAACAATCTAGATCCATGGAACCAACAAAATTACCTTTAGAATTTTCACCAGTAAAGACAAAGGAATCCAAATATCCCAAAATAAAAACAATGCAAAAACCTCACCTCTCTCTCTCTCACTGTAGAGTTAATTAGGGTTTAGTGGTGGTTGTTAGGAGGTTTCTCTTTTTCTAAGGCTCATTGACAATGGTTATCGGTTGCAGGTCCTTGGGACCATTCTACTTGGTGCACAAAAATAGTCCCGTGCTTTGGGTGCCTCAGTTTTTCTCTTAGTTTTAGGTCAATAATCCACACCATCCAATAGTTTTAGGTCAATAATCCACACCATCCAATTTAATGGACGGTGTGGAGGGCTGCAGCCCTATCAAAGTATTTTCTTATATGTTATAAGGCAACTTTTCATCCAAATTTCGTTGATTGGAAAGTACACCTATAGATTTACCCTCAAGTGCACATTATATATTAGTTCCTCATATACAACAATTTTTTTTTTTAAAAAAAGTTTTATATAAGGTTGTAATCTTAAAATATAGATTTAAATATGCACCTCAAAAATCGATCGTAAAAAGTTGTTTGGATGTTGGGAAACCCTCTAATTGATCATCTTGACATCGAGATGTATGAATATGAAAATAAAAAAAGATTTCAAGTCTACAAAATAGTGTATCTTGCAACACATTATCCAGACCGCCCATATTCAAAATTTTCATATGTTTATTGATCTACTTGATTTTTAAACCATTTTTATAGCTAGGGATGAAAATGGATTCTCAAGGCATCCTAATAATTTTTTATATCAAAATTACATTTTTGATAAAATTTAGAGGTACACCTTAAATGGATTGTTTAAGGTTGCAAATTTATGTAAACAACACCCTAACAAAAATTCATGAAAGGAAAGGAAATTTTATTTTTTAATTAATAAAAGACAGTATTATTTATATTTTAAAAATAATTTTAAATGTTTAAATATATATTTATTTGTAAATACACGAACCAGCAGAACTACCGAATCATTTACTTAGATAAATTCGCAAGTGCTGAAGCTCCGAACTTTGACGCGAATGTTGCCAACAGAAGTGGCGCATTACATATACAAGATAGGGGAACCGGGCCGAAACAAGTACCTTTCGAGAGCTAACTCAGAAGTTAGAACTGCTGATTCCCATGTGGATATGCAATTTCGGGTTTTAAAATACTGATCAATTATACATGGGTGCGGTTTGTGTTAGGATATGGATATCTTAGGTTCGTATTGATATACATCCTTATGGATGTCTATGTATATATCTCTTGATAAGGTTAGGTATCTTGAAGATAGAGACAAAATTATTTGGTCATCAAGTTATCATACTATAATTATTTTTTCTTTGTGTTATTGTCCTCTATATATAGAGGTACTTCTTGATGTAAAGATTAATCCAATATAATGAAGATGTAGCAGGTTGGGGCTTTGGATATGTGGACGTAAGGCTTCAGCCTGAAACACATTTGATGTTGTGTTCTCTCTCCATTCAACACGTAAATGTTGTGTTCTCTCTCTATTTTATGTTTTCACAAATTCTAACATGGTATCAGAGCTCGATTGTGCAGCTCCTCTGTGAAAGTCATGTCATGTTTCTTCTGTGAAAGTCATGTTTCTTGATATGCCATACAGGCTTGAAGGAGAGAGTAATAAGCTTTTCCGCTTGCTGAAACATAGCGGAAAGCATATCTTTTATCACATACCTTACACTCCAACCTCCATCCAGCTGATAAAAGATGATTCACAGCTTTTTGTTTCATCTGTTTGATGAGGCCCCTCCCTCTTCATACTCCCATTGTTGCTCCTTACTACAATGTAATCAGTTATTGAGTCCATTAGTTTTAGAGCCATGGCTACTTACATTAAAGCTCTGCAACACTCCATGGCCACCATGCCTTCTTCATCATCCACCAAGACTCGCATATGCTTCTCAGTCCTTTCTCTCTCAGCATCTCCAATTACCTGATCCATGATGATCGGTCCTTTCTTTCTCAACATCTCCAATTATGTGATCTATGATGATATGTTTGTTCCAGATGCCTATGTTTTAATGATTGAATTTTTCATTACTCAATCCTATTTCTCTCTCAGCATCTCCAATTACATGATCTATGATGATCTGTTTGTTCCAGATGCCTATATTTCAATGATTGAATTTTTCATTACTCAATCCTATTTCTCTCTCAGCATCTCCAATTACCTGATCTATGATGATATGTTTGTTCCAGATGCCTATGTTTCAATGATTGACTTTTTCATTACTCAATCCTATTTGATGATCGAGTTTTCTGTTGCTCCAGTTCCTATTTGATGATCGAGTTTTCCGTTGCTCCATCCTGTGTGATGATCATTTTCTTTTAGAGAGAGAAAGCCTTTAGAAAGAAGAGAAGCCTCTGAAGAGAGAAGGTCTTCAGAGAGCCTTTGAAGAGAGAGGTCTTTAGAGAGCCTCTGAAGAGAGAGAAGGCCTTTAGAGAGCAGCCTCTATAGAGATCAGGTCTTCAGAGAGCAGCCTTTAGAGAGAAGGTCTTCAGAGAGCGGCCTCTGAAGATAGAGAAGGTCTTCAGAGCGGCCTCTGAAGATAGAGAAGGTCTTTAGAGAGCAACCTCTATAGAGATCAGGTCTTCAAAGAGCAACCTTTAGAGAGAAGGTCTTCAGAGCGGCCTCTGAAAATAGAGAAGGTCTTCAGAGCGGCCTCTGAAGATAGAGAAGGTCTTCAGAGCGGCCTCTGAAGATAGAGAAGGTCTTCAGAGCGGCCTCTAGAGATAGAGAAGGTCTTCAGAGCGGCCTCTGGAGATAGAGAAGGTCTTTAGAGCGGCCTCTGAAGAGAGAGAAGGTCTTTAAAGCGGCGAGCCTCTTAAGAGAGAGAAGGCCTTTAGAGCGGTGAGCCTCTTAAGAGAGAGAAGGCCTATAGAGCGACGAGCCTCTTAAGAGAGAGAAGGCTTTTAGAGAGCGGCGAGCCTCTTAAGAGAGAGAAGGCCTTTAGAGAGCGGGGAGCCTCTTAAGAGAGAGAAGGCCTTTAGAGAGCGGCGAGCCTCTTAAGAGAGAGAAGGCCTTTAGAGAGTGGCGAGCCTCTTAAGAGAGAGAAGGCCTTCAGAGAGCGGCCTATGAAAAGAGAGATGGCCTTCAGAGAGCGGCCTCTGAAGAGAGAGATGGCCTTCAGAGAGCGGCCTCTGAAGAGAGAGAAGGCCTTCAGAGAGCGGCCTCTGAAGAGAGAGAAGGTCTTCAGAGAGCGGCCTCTGAAGAGAGAGAAGGTCTTCAGAGAGCGGCCTCTGAAGAGAGAGAAGGTCTTCAGAGAGCGGCCTCTGAAGAGAGAGAAGGTCTTCAGAGAGCGGCCTCTGAAGAGAGAGAAGGTCTTCAGAGAGCGGCCTCTGAAGAGAGAGAAGGTCTTCAGAGAGTGGCCTCTGAAGAGAGAGAAGGTCTTCAGAGAGCGGCTTCTGAAGAGAGAGAAGATCTTCAGAGAGGCCCCTGAAGAGAGAGAAGGTCTTCAGAGTGAGGCCTTTGAAGACAGAGAAGGTCTTCAGAGAGACCTCTGAAGAGAGAAAGTCTTCAGAGAAGAAAGTAGAGAGCCTAAAAAAGGTTGTTTCTCTCTCTTCAAAGAGCGGCCTCTGAAGAGACAGTAAGTCTTCAAAGAGCAACCTTTGAAGAGAGAGAAGGTCGAGAGAAGGTCTTCAAAGAGCAGCCTCTGAAGAGAGAGAAGGTCTTCAAAGAGCAACCTCTGAAGAGAGAGAAGGTCTTCAGAGCAGCCTCTGAAGTCTCTTTAGAGAAGAAAGTAGAGAGCCCAAGAAAGGTTGTTTCTTGGAAGAATATGGTATCTTGAGTTTTAGGGGAGGGGAGCGTTGGGATATGGATATATCTCTTGATAAGGTTAGGTATTTAAAAGATAGAGATAAGTTACTTGGTTATCAAGTTATCATACCATAATTATCTCTTCTCTTCTAGTTGTATGATTGTCCTCTATATATAGAGGTGATAGAGGCCAAGTTACTTGATCATCAAGTTATCATGCCATAATTATCTCTTCTAATTGTGTGATTGTCCTATATATATAGAGGTACTTTTTTATTAAAGATTAATCCAATATAATGAAGATGTAGCAGGGCTTTGGATCCATGGACGTAAGACTTCGGCCTGAACCACATAAATGTTGTGTTCTCTCTTCTCTCTCCATTCTATCTCCATTCTATACTCTCACAAATTACAGTTTGTATAGAGCGGATGTTCTAAACAATCAAAGTAATTTGCATCTGCAAATAGTGCCGAGAAATGTAGTTTTAATACTTGAAATCTATATAAAATATTTTCATTTTTAATTACAAAATTTAATAAAGCTTTGAAAATACTGTAGATCAAACAGATCTATGAAAACTTGAAAATCTTGAAAACTGGGTGTTTTGACAATACGTTATAAAATGCAGTATTTTCAAACATTGAACTCCATTTTTTTTTTCTTACGTCAATACATCTTAAGGTCAAGATGATTAGTTTGAAAAAAATTTGGTATCAAAACAACATCTTCCCATTTTTGAGGTGCGCGTTGATTTGATTGTGTAAAGCTTCGCACTTATATAAACTTTTTCCATGATATATACCACGGTCGACAAAAGTTCATAAAATAGAGATAAACCTTTACTAATGTGAGTTTAAACATGTGTGTGGGCGACTGTTGAAAGTGAGGCCGCGGTGCTAAAATAATTGGAAAATCCGCACCTCGAAAACCCGATATCGTGCGCGGCTAACTCAGTTTTTGCATGGTGAGGTATTTTCGCAAAGAGAGGAAAACACAGTTGTGGCAGAGAGAGGAAAACAATGAAAGTTTGTGGGATGCAATTCCTTAACCCTTCTCCCATCATCACTTCTCCTAGAATTTGCAGAGGAAGAACGCCATTTTCAACTATTTTAAGCTCTGATTTTCGAGGCTTAAAACTCCATGGCTTCTCTGCAACTCCACGGATTCCCTTCTTCCTTCCCAAACTCTATTGCTCAAATGGCGAACTGGTTTCATCTGAGAATCAGTCTTTCGAGGTGGGAATTTTTTTTTCTTTCATTTATAATAGATGGAAAACAAGGGGAAAAAACAGGAGATTACGGTGAAGAATTTGAACTGGATTATCCATTTGTACCTTTGTTTATTTTCCCTAAGAAATTTAGGTTAGTGTACTTCAATTGGTCTAAATATGTTGACTTTAGGAAACTGATTGGGTATTTATATTTTTTGGATATTTTTAATATCGAAAACTCATCTGTTTCTTCTGAACCATGTATTACCGTGTTTTCTTCTGGAAAATGTGTTTACAGATGTGTTTAAACTAGGACAGCTTAGGAAATTAAAGGGGGAAATCTGTATCGGTTCGTTTTCGTAGTTTTTGTTGAATTTCCTAATTACTAAGATTATTCGGCTCTATCTTAAATAATGAAGAAAAAAATAAGAAAGATAAAAAGGAACTCTCTTATTCATATGATACATAACACTGCAATGTACTGTTTATCAAGAAATGTACTGTTTATCAAGATATATTTCTGTTTCTTTCCTAATTTTTGTTCTTTTTTTTTAAACACTCCATGTGCGTTTGGTTAAAAGACTTCTTCAAGTAGGAGCCCTTTTTCAATAATTGGGGAGATGCTGGATTTTCTAAATGAATCTTGGACTCAGTTTCATGCTACTGGTAAGAAGTTTGAAATTCCTTTTTATTGATAATTAATTTCAAGTTTCCATAGTATGGATGTATAAAAGAATTCGAATGTGCGTAACTCATTTAACAACTATGTCCTTCTCCTGACAACTTCATGGTTTAAATGCATTGTATTAAAATACATCATTTGGCCACTGTCATGTCTTGAATGCTGGAACAAAATATCTGGGTTTCTCAGTGTTTTGTGTCATAAGTTAACCAAGAATTTATGCTACAAGACTTTCGTAAATATTGTTATTTTTTATGATGCAAAGTTTCAATGGTACATCGCAGTTTGAAATGCATCATAGTTTGTAATTTTAGGTTAGCTGTGCAACTTGATATATAATCATCTTTTTAAGACCACATGTATTCTGAAAGTGAGAAAAAGACATTATATTTTCTAATATATACATCTATTGGGCACATTCTGATGATATTTATTGTTTAATAAACATTGGACTTAGATATTCTAGTACTAATTTTGATGCGTTTATACACATACAGAAATTCCTATGCATACATATATAAGCACATGAACAAAGAGAAGTATCTAGGTTGAGCCAGTAGGTAGGGGTCTAATATTAATTTTAATGTGCTTATACACATACAGACATTTCTATGCATACATATATATGCACATGAAAAAAGAGAAGTATCTAGGCTGAGCCAGTAGGTAGGGGTCTAAGCTTGATTCCCTTGTAGTATGAGTATTTAAGCTGGGTTCATGTGGTATCTGTTACAGACCCGAGCCTCAACCTGGGTGATTCCACTTTTGTTCAGGAATAGGTAACATACACCTACAGGTTTAGCCTTAACTGCATTTAAAGGGCTGTCAACTAACTCCCTTGAAGTGAGCTCTCTCTCTCTCTCTCTGCTGACTCACTGACCACAGTCTCTCTCTCTATTTAGACTACTCTCATAACATTGTAGTATTGTACCGTCACTGGCCCTCTGTTGATTCACTAACCGCGTAGTCTCTATCTCAATTTAGGTTACTCTCGTAGCATTGTACGTAATCTGTGGCCCCAAGGCTTCAAGCAAGATGTATTTTCTCAGAGAGTATTAAGGAAGGCCTTATAAGACAGTTTAGAGTTTGATCTTTCCCTTCTTTCACTTGACATCTCATTCAAGTTAGTATGCCTGGTGAGGGATTATTTAAACTTCCACCTTGGTTGCATGAGGATCTTTACCTCATCCCTGTCAAATGGGGCACAAAGAGACACGTGCATTTTTTTGTGGTTAGCACACGCATTTGTTGAATGTGCTGGAACAGAATCTATAATGTGTTGTAACTGCTCTTTTGGAATATCTTTAGAAGTAAATTGGTGGTTATAAAAGCATAACTACAAATGCTTAAATGATTTTTTAAGTAAAAAAGTATGTGTGTTGGAGGTGAATAGGTGATGACGGCACATCTCACGGGTTTATATTTCAACCTAGTTGTGTCTCAGCCTGCCTATGCGTGCTAATAAATTATGAGAACAGACTTTGAAAGTTAACTTACCAATGCTGCTTATGCCCTTGTTATTTTTTCAGCTGAAGCAAAACGGCAATTACTTGCAGCAGGATTTCATATGCTAAATGAGAATGATGAATGGGATATAAAGCCTGGGGGACGCTACTTCTTTACAAGGAACATGTCTTGCTTGATTGCTTTTTCTGTTGGAGAAAAGTAGGTCTAAACATGATCTTTTATGAACTTTTATTCACATAAAGAAGAAAAGCTACTTTTGATGAGTTATTCTCTATATATTTCTATACATACTATTGAAGATCAAGCGACTAAAGTTGTGACAAATTCCCTGCGTTGTTGAAACGAAATGGCTCCCCTTTTGGATGTCTTAATGGATGTCCTATCTATATTCATGTTGGAAACTACAGCGGAAATTAATGATAGTTTGAAGCATTTTACCTTTTCAAGATTTGAATGCAGATAGTGCTTAGTAATTTCTTGAAGTTCTTGATTGACTACACCACTGTAATGTACTTTTACCACTGATCTGGTTGCTCACTGTGTCTGTATTGATGTTTATTCTTGGAAAATAGCCGATATTGTGTCTATCAATTTATGGCACTAATCAATCCTTGTACTAGACATGTTGCCCTCGTTAGCTGATCTTGCTGTGTAATTTACTTCTCAGTCATTCAGCTACATGCTTCTTGTTCTATTAGGGTTGTATCCATGATGATAGCTATTTGGAGATAATGCCACCTTATATGGAATTACGGATCAGACACTTGTTCCATACTCTTAGATTAAATGATGATTTTGTTGGTTTAAGTACTGTTAAGCCATATTTTGTAGTTGAAATGTAAATTATCCTACTAGCATGGTTTTTCTGTTAGGAATTGCTTATTCCTATCATCATGAGCATAACTAGGACATGCTTCTCAATGTTGCATGTGCTACTTGAAAATTTAGCGTATGGATTCTTGTTCTGAACCTGGAATACCTGGGATATACTTCTCAAGTTCATAATGTAGAAAAAACTTCACTCATCCCGTAAATCTCCTTCAGAACTCACATGAGGACATCCATTAGGAACCTCTTAGACTCAAAAATTAGTTTCCATTATCCAGTAAGTGATGGCATGAACAGCATAGCCAGCAAATTCTATACCTTAATGATTTTCTAATTTTGTCTAACTGGTGGCTTAAACATTATGTTGCATGGAGAGGTTCTCCATGATGCCAGCTAAAAAAAAAAATTCTGTGATACTTTTGGGATTTGTTTTAATATCTTTTTAGCATCTCCTTTCTCCTGATTATGTAGTATGATTTAGAAACAATTATCCTGACATATTTCCTTTGCATCACAGATACAATGCAGGAAGTGGTTTTCATGTTGTTGCTGCACACACAGATAGCCCTTGTCCAAAACTCAAACCAATAACTGCATCATCGAAGTCTGGATTTCTTATGGTGAATATACAGACATATGGAGCTGGGCTGTGGCATACATGGTTTGATAGGGATCTCAGTGTTGCCGGAAGAGTAATATTAAAATCTGGTGATGGGTCTTATAAGCAGAGGCTTGTCAAAGTGAAGAGGCCTATTTTACGAATACCAACACTGGCCATTCATCTTGACCGGTAGCTGCTGATAATAGACAATACATTTATGGCATTTTCTCTGTGTTTCATATGTAGACTGGATTTTTATTTTCATTGATGATCATGTTAGTTACTATTGATTCATCTCTAGCTTTTCATTTTTTATTCCTCATTTGGAGTTACCATGCTATTTTGTCCTGACATAGTTTCCGGCCCTTTAGCTGTTATTTATTATATTTGCGTCTTTTTAAATTCCTCATGCTCTTGTCTGGGATATAGTGATGAGTTGGGAGGATAATTTAAATGCATCGACTTTCCTTGGTACAGCTCAGTAACCAATGATGGATTTAAACCAAATCTTGAGACTCACCTTGTTCCACTTCTTGCTACAAAACCAGAAGATAAGACATCTCCAAAGTTTGAAGAGGCAATATCTTTGTCGTCCTTAAAAAATGCTCATCACCCGCTTCTGTTGCAGGTATTTTCTCAGATTTCTTAAAAAAAATATTCTGATTGTCTAACTCAAGATAGGAAGGGGCCTTGGCCTGGGTGGTTAGGGTGATAGAGCCAGAACATGATGTCAAGGGTTCCATTCCTAATCAGCATTTATTTTCAGGTTTCCAGGATACTTTTGATCTTGGATATCTCTTCGCTGCAGGTTTTGTCAGATGAGCTTGGTTGTCCTGTTGAAGAAGTCTTAGGTGTTGAGTTGAATGTTTGTGACACCCAGCCTAGCTGCCTCGGAGGTGCAAACAATGAATTTATCTTTTCTGGAAGACTAGACAATCTTGCTTCGAGTTATTGTGCTTTGAGAGCTCTTGTGGATTCGTGTAAGTTTCCAGGCGATTTATCGCATGAATCTGCTATACGAATGGTTGCTTTATTTGATACTGAAGAGGTAATGATCTCCTTTAACTTGTGCCTGTTTAGAAGAATATGCATGCTCTGTAAAAATCTCAATGCTTAATTGTGTCGACATTGACTTGTAGAATCCAAAAGAATTCTGTCTGTTTGGCTTCATTTGTTTAAATATCGCATTGTACGGATTTAAAGGTTGATATTCCTTAAATTGGGATTTTGATGGAAGACTTTATGTCGATAGTTCCATATTGCTTTTGTTGTCTGGACTCTGGAGACTCTGGAGTGTTCCATCGCAAACCTAGGTTGCAAGCTCATATTCCAGAGTTAACCATTGAAAGAGTTGCCATCGATGAGGGAGGGTGAGAGCAGGGGCCTTATGTTGTGCTGTGCTTGAAATTACACATTTAGTTTCATTACTTCCTTTGTTTACTGGGATTACCAAGAAGACTATAACAAATATAGTAACATATTAAAGATACCTTATCTCTGCTTGGGGCAACCCTCTATGTAATGTTCTCTTCTAAAGGTACCTTATCCAACAATCATCATAATTCGCAAATTTGACTTTAGTTGGTTTGATGATTGAAATAGTGAAAGAGTTGTTACTGTGGGGGTGGTGGGAGGACAGTCTATGTCTATTGGGAGAATCAATGTGCATGTGAAGTGTTGGGGTTTTGGATCCTGGAAATTCTAAATATTGGGCACCCATGGCTGTTCTCAACAGTCGTGAGCACCTGATGAGATAATTCATTTGGTCGTAGACACGTAAATTCTATTATTTCGGCTGGGATCGGACCTGTAAATTTAAGAGGGTTGGCGGGCTATGGATTCATAATCTCAAAGACTGTAATACTGCCCAGTAGTGGTGATGCTTTACGAGCCAAAATGGGCACTTGTGGCAAAGAGTTATCCAGGGGAAATATGGCCTTGATGACTTGGGCTGGTTTTCCTAAGATTAATAACTGTCCGCATTTCTGGTACTTGAAAGGCCATTGCTTCCATTCATGGGGACTATCTCAATAGAACTAGATTTGCTGCGAAGGAAGGGGAGAGGGTCTGGCTTTGGAAGGATATTTGGCTCAGGGACTGCACGTTGGAGAGATGATTCCCAAGCCTCTTCTCATTAGCCACAAACCAGGATGTGCTGATTGTTCACTGTTTTGAAGTTCTTGGGGGACAACTTATGTGGTAACCTGGTTTTCGAAGAAATCTTTGCGACTCAGAGATTATATTCCCATGTGAAATTCTTTCAGCTCCTCAAAACCAGTTTATCCTGGGGTGGGACAAAATGATGTGGACTCCCACCTCTACAGGTCAGTTCTCAGCTCTTCCATGTACAGCAGTTTGAACCCTGTAAAACAGTGTGCCAACTATTACTTCCAAGGTCTGGCATATTCCCGTCCTACTAAAAATCCATGCCTTCCACTGGTTGGTCTTCTCTAAGAAGTCGAATCCAAAGAAGAGGAATCCTGATACAAAACCGTTGTATTATGTTCCAAGTGTTGTAAGATGAGTAAACAGTCGACATTTATCCATTGTCTGGTAGCAGTCCAGATGTTTTACGTTGGATTCGGAAGTTGGAACTGTTTGAGTCAGTTTGTGTGTGGCCTGAGACTATCCAACAGCTGCTCTCAGGCCACTTGTCCCCCCTTCCCCCCTCCTGGGTGCTGGGCTATTTCTTTGCATGCCCATATGGAGGGCTCTATGTGGATACTACGGTTCGAGCAAAACTCTAGCATCTTTCATAGTAAGGAAAGACTTACGAGGACTCTGAAGGATAAGATGAGGACCAAGATCAATTTTGGGCCAAACATCATAAGCTTTTCTTTGGCTGGCCCTTGGTAGACTTTGCACAGAATTGGGGCCATCATTAGAGATGCAAGAGAGACAAATATCCTAGGTCCAACCTGTGGTTGCCTCTGTCTCCTGGTGTAGTCAAATTATACATCGATAGTGCTTTGTTGGCAATCCTGGCTTGGCTGGGTTGGGTGGCATATTTAGAACCAACTTGCGTGATTCCTTTCTTTCATATTCCGGTCCTGTTGGTACTGCAAACTCCATCAAAGGGGAGACTTTGGTACTGTTGGAGGGTCAGAAAATATTTGTCCATAGCAGGGATGATACTTTGGAGGTTGAAGGGGATTTCCCAGAACATCAATTGATGGACAGGAAAGGAGGCTCTGTCCTTGGGCAGTTGGGAAAATTCTTCAATCAAATCATTGATTTCAGGTCTTTTTCAGGCACATGTAGTGAGAAGTGAACATGGTGGTAGATAGCCTTGCAAAGGGCAGTTCTGTGAGGAATGTTTAATTATTTCCAGGCACCTTACATGAACTGACTGCTCGTGCAAATTAATCTATAAACATACCGTTGATATGCTTTCTTATAGTTTCGAGTTCAGGGCGGATTTTACTTATATATGTCTTCATGCAGTTCCAAGTTTGGAATGGATTTTGACGTACACAGGAATGTAAATCCTTTTACCATTAATACAAAATCAGTCTTTCCAAAAAGGGAAACTAAATGTTCATTAAAGTCCAGAATTTGGAATGGTATTGGAAAATCACAATGAAACCAGGTTTCAATGATGGATGTTTTTTCTTTTATTTGTTGGGTTAGACGGTGGATGTTGTCTCTATTTTGTGGTTGACATGCATAACGAGCCAGGTCGGATGAGATGTTATAGGGGATAATATATCTTGGTTGGATTAGCATCTTGGATTATGAAATATGTCTTGTATTCATACTAAAAACAAAGTAAACATCATCTAAATTTTCGAACACTCCCATACTTCAATGTAAATAAACTTCTGGCTTCTCATACCTCTTGGATATCCACTTTGCCCAGTACAATTTGATAATCACTTATGTGATCCTGGAATGGAAGCTCCAACCTCATGCCTTTGGAAGCCTTATGATAGGCTCGTCTGGATTGTTTATTATTGTTATTTTGATAATTCTCTTGACATCAATATCCAGCATCAGGTGAGCAGCACGATAGTTGTGGACCTGTAATCTGCCAAATTTTAAATGGCTGCACCTAGCGAGATTGGCCTCCTTATTACTTGGCTTGCCTTTTTTTCTTCTTGAAATGCTATTTATTTTACTCTGTCAGATGAACATGTTAACTTGCTTAAGGGATTTAAGAAAGCCTCAAGTTGCATCTGGGTTCACAACTTCTAACTTCTAGGAGAGTCCTCCCTCCTTGATTGAGGCTAATACTTCCGACACTTTTGCATTGACTAATGCTATTAACCATATCGTTGCAATTTCATGGGCACAATTATCATACACTCGTGGGGAACAAAATGGGAATTACAACTAATTCTCTAGTATAAATATAATAGGGTTGCCAAAAAGCCTTTGTCCTCTCCTTCCTTGAGCTCCTCTTGACTTATAGAGTTCCTCGGTACCAATAAATGGGCTATCATACATGTCAATATCTTTGTCCTATCTCTCCAAGCATGTAGTTTGTGTTGTCATAGTGTTTCTCTTGTATTTGTTGGGGCATTTTTTCTCTTTTCCTTTTGATTTTTCAAATGGTACTCTTCTTTTGGGGCATTTTCATCCTGAAGTTACATCACAGGAATGTGCACATTTCTGTCCTGTTTTATAGATGTTGCTTGTTTTTCTATGCTAGTCAACTGATAAAAGCATTTGAATGGATGAAAATCAAAGAAACTGGCTGCTTCAGTAGTCAACTTGGACTTGGTTGGGCATTTATCTATGTACTCCATGATTTTTTATGTTGCTAAACAATATGCAATCTAGATTTCTTGTTTTTATGCTATGCTTGCACTCATCTGTCCTTTTTTCTAAATTTTGTTTCATATTGCATGCTTATAAAAATGACTCCTAATATCATATCGAAAACTATCATATCTGTTTCTGTTCCCCACTAGTGTAAAATCAGTTATCTGTCCAATGGGCTATGTGTTGAATGTGTAAAAAAACACATGCACACTGCTTCACTCTGTGTTCCTTATAGGCAGTTCATTGTAATTAAATATCTGTTTCTAACATGACATCACTCGGTCAGGTTGGATCAAATTCAGTACAAGGAGCTGGTGCACCTACTATGTTTCAGGCCATGAGACGCATAGTTGGTTGCTTAAGTCATGGTCATGTTGGTGAGAGCACTTATGAGCGAGCAATACGAAGATCATTTCTGGGTAATGTTTTAATGATTACTTTTCTATTATCGTTATAATCCTTGAATGTTTTATTGAAAGTGCATGGGTTTTTTTTTGTGTTTATATATATATATATATATATATATATATATATATATAGGAAAAAGTTCGTATAAGGTTGCAACCTTAAAATGTAGAATTAAAGATGCACCTAAAAGATCAATCGGAAAAGGTTGTTTTAATATTGAAAAACCCTCTAATTGATCATCTCGATGTCTAGATGTATGAATATGGAAAAAAAAAAGATTTTGAGTTCTAGAAATAGTGCATCTTGCAACACATTATCTAGATCGTTCATTTTCAAGATTTTCATATGTTTATAGATCTACTTGATTTTAACTATTTTTGGAGTTCAAAATTTTATAATTAGATATGAAAATAGATTTTGAGATAAGCCTAAGGATTTTTTACACCAAAATTACATGTCATGATAGAATTTGGAGGTGCGCCGTAAATGGATTGTTTAAGGTTGCAACCTTATAGAAACTACACCCATATATATATATGGGGAATGATTTCATGCAACAGTTGTATAGTAGTATAATCCAACCGCACCTCTAGAAAACCCTGTTTTTGGCATTTGTATAACCCCAAATTTTGCACACACATTCTCTTCATCCTCATAATCAATCCTAAGAAATTCAATTTGCACCCTAGATATAGTCAAAATTTGCACCCAACAATGAATTTCAATTGTCCATTTGGTGAATTTCAAGATCTAGGACTTAACAAATTCAAAATCACTTTTTTCCTTTTTAACACTATTAATCTAATGATGATAACACTATATAAAAATTTTGGGAATAAAAAAATCCTTCAGAGGCCTATATCTAACCATCTCACTAAAATGGACGGCTTATATTAATTGGTCTAGAAAAACACATTTTAAGGCATTTTTTCAAAATTTTCTTTTTTGTGATTGTTCTTTAGACTGAAAAGAGTGTACATTTTAAAATTCGTGTCAAACAAATGCCTCTAACATGGTTTTAAAGATGGTTGCATTATACTACTACGCAACTGTTGCATGAAATCATTCCTCTCTCTCTCTCTCTCTATATATATATATATATATATATATATATATATATATATATATATATATATATATATGGGTGCAGTTGGCATACGGACGCCTCCATAGGTGTTGAGGTACGGTGCCCTTCAAATTTTATCATGGTATATAATTTTGATGTAAAATGTTATTGGGATTATCTCAAAATCTATTTTTATATCTAATTTTAAAATTTTAAATTTCAAAAATGGTTAAAGTCAAGTAGATCTATAAACATATGAAAATCTTGAAAATGGACGGTGTAGATCATATGTTGTAAAATGAACTATTTATGAGACTTAAAATCTTTTTATTTTTTATTGTCATATATCTCAATGTTGAGATGATCAATCAAAGGGTTTTTCAACATTAAAGCTACCATTTCCGATGGATGTTTGAGGGCAATCCGTAGTTCTACATTATAAGGTAGCATCCTTATATAAACTTTTTTCTATCTATATATATATATATATATATATATATATATATATATATATATATATATATAGAGAGAGAGAGAGAGAGAGAGAGAGTTTGTTAAGATTTCCATATGTTTATAGATCTACTTGATTTTAACCATTTTTGGAGTTTACAATTTTATAATTAGATATAAAAAATGATTTTCATATAATTCTAAGAATGTTTTATACCAAAATTACATATTATGATAAAATTTGGAGGTGCGTCTTAATTGGATTGTTTAAGGTTGCAACCTTATATATATATATATATATATATATATATATATATATATATATATATATATATATATATATATATATATATATATATATATATATATATATATATATAGGAAAAAGCTGGGATTAGCCCACTAGCTCATATGAACATATATATATATATGGGAAAAAGCTAGGATTAGCCCACTAGCTCATATGAACATATGAGCCCAACGGCTTAAATTGAATCTGGGTTGATCTGATGGTCACGACCTCATTTTGCGTTTGAATTTTAATTTTTTTTCTACAAATACAATTACTTGAAATTTTAGGCGTGTGTTCTTCTCATCAAGGCGCACCTACTAAAAATATAAAAAAAAATTATTCGCAAAAAAAAAGGAATAAAATACCGGTATTTTAGTCAATTTATTTCATGTAAAATATTTTTTTGATATTTTTCGAAGATTCACTTATTTTTGATGAACACACGTCGAAAATTTCAAGTGATTTGAATTTGTAGAAAAAAAACTAAAATTCAAACACTATCAGACGTCTGTGATCGTCAGATCGACCCAGATTCAATCTGGGACGTTAGGCTTATATGTTCATATGAGCTAGTGGGCTAATCCCATTTTTTTCCATATATATATATATATATATATGGAAGATACTACAAAACACCTATAGGTGAAAATTAAAAGTAATTTCACTTACCCTCATCACCATCCACACTTCATCGTACGGTCACAGTTGTCCAGTAGTGTTTCAATTTTCATTTTTTTTTTACTAACCAGAATGATCTGAAATTTGGAGCATGTCTCATCTTAGTGAGGCACACTTAATAAAAATATGAAAAAAATAATTCACAAAATATAAATTGACCAAAATACCCCCTTAAATTTATGGATTTGATGAACACACACCTAAAATTTTAAGTGATTTGGATTTGTAAAAAAAAAACTAAAATTCAAACACTACCGGACATCTGTGATCGTCAGATCGGCTTAGATTCAATCTGGGACGTTGAGCTTATATGTTCATATGAGCTAGTGGGCTAATCCCATCTTTTCCCATATATATATATATATATATATATATATATATATATATGGAAGATACTACAAAACACCTATAGGCAAAAATTAATAGTGATTTCGCGTACCTTCATCACTATCTACACTTCATCGTACGGTCACAGTTGTATGGTGGTGTTTCAATTTTTCTTTTTTTTTACTATTCGGAATGATCTGAAATTTGGAGCATGCTTCATCTTAGTGAGGCACACCTAATAAAAATATGAAAAAAATAATTCGCAAAATATAAATTGATCAAAATACCCTCGTAAATTTATGAGGGTATTTTGATCAATTTATAGTTTGCGAATTATTTCTTTCATATTTTTATTAGGCGTGCCTCACTAAAATTTACATATGCTCCAAATTTCAAATAATTTGGATTTGTAGAATAAAATGAAATTTGAAACACTACTGGACAACTGTGACCGTGCGGTGAAGTTTGGATGGTGATGAGGGTAGAGGAAATCATTGTTTAATTTCGCCTATAGGCGTTGGGAAGAGTTTATATATATACATATAGCCACAGATCTATGGGAGCTGTGGCGGTTTTCCGTGTTTTTTTGCATGAAAATATACCATCACCGACATAGTAAGTCCATTGCAGTCGTTTAATCAATGCCATCCAAAAAAATCATACCGCGTCGAGCCTATGGGGGAAAATACTATTCATTTTTGCCCATAAGCATTGCATAGTGGCTTCTATATATATATATATATATATATATATATATATATATATATATATATATATATACAAGTCTTCCCAACGCCTGTAGGCAAAAATAAATAGTGATTTCGCCTATCCTCATCACTATCAAAAGTTCGGTCACGATTATTCTGTAGTGTTTCATTTTTTTTTTCACAAATCGAAATTATCTGAAATTTGGATCGTGTGTACATCATAGTAAGGCGCACCTAATAAAAATAAAAATAAAAAATTCGCGAAAACAAATTGACCAAAATATATCTGGTATTTTGGTACATTTATTTCATGTAAAATATTGTTTTGATATTTTTTGTAGATTCGCCTATTTTTTATGAACATACGCTCCAAATTTCAAATCATTCCGATTTGTAGAAAAAAAATGAAAAATAAAACACTACCGGACAATCGTGACTTTGCGATGAACTTTGGACGGTGATGAGGGAAGGCGAAATCACTATTCATTTTTGCTTATAGGCGTTTTGTTGTATCTTCCTATATATATATATATATATATATATCTATATATATATATATATATATACAAAATGCTAGGGTGAGCCCACTAGCTCACACAATAGTATAAGCCCAATGGCCCAGATTGAATCTGGGCCGATCTGACGGTCGAGAGTGTTTGAATTTTAATTTGTTTTCTCAAATCCAAATCATTTGAAATTATAGGTGAATGTTCTTCTCATCAGGCCGCACTTAATAAAAATATAAAAAAATAATCCGTAAAATTAAAAATGATCAAAATACCCCCAAAAATTATTTTGGTCTTTTTTTTCATGTAAAATATTTTTTTAAAATATTTTTTGAATATTCACCTATTTTTTATCAACACACTTCTAAAATTTCAAGTGATTTGGATTTGTAGAAAAAAAATTAAAATTCAAACACTATCGGACATCTGTGATAGGTCCAAATTCAATCTGGGCCATTAGGCTCATTTTTTCTTGTGAGCCCATTGGCTCACATAAGCCTTTTCCATATATATATATATATATATATATATATATATATATATATATGGAAAAGATGTTGTGCGCCTATATATATATATAGGGAAAAGATGTTGTGCGCCTAGCTGCATACTGCTACAGTAAATGCCAATGACTCAGATGGAATCTGGGCCGATCTAATGATCACGGATGTCCAATAGTGTTTGAATTTTAATGTTTTTTTTACGTATCCAAATCAGTTGAAATTTTATGTTTGTGTTCTTAAAAAATAGGCGAATCTACGAAAAATATCAAAACACATTTTTGTATGAAATAAATTGACCAAAATACCCCCAAAAATTTTTTGGGGGTATTTTGATCAATTTGTTTTTCCCGAATTTTTTTTTATATTTTTATTAGGTGCGCCTTGATGAGAAAAACACGCGCGTAAAATTTCAAGTGATTTGGATTTGTAGAAAAACATTTAAAATTCAAATACTATTGGACATCCGTGAGCTTTAGATCGGTTACACATTTGCATATGGGCGTACAACAGTGACTCCCATATATATATATATATATATATATATATATATATATATATATATATATATTGAGGCGAAGTGCTACAGTGTTTTGCCCCATGCTATGTCCATGACGGTTTTGCCTAAAAATCGCCACGGACCTACAGGAGCTGTGGTGGGCCCCCAATATTTTTTTGCTTCAAATTTACGTGAAAAAATCCCATCACAGGCTTGCTCTATCCGTGACGGACCACCACGGATATGCTAACTCCGTGACGGTCTTTAATCCACGCTGTCCGAAAAAATCGAACAGGGCCACGCCTATGGGCAAAAATACTATTCATTTTTTCCCATAGGCGTTTTGTAGTCTCTTCCTATATATATATATATATAAATTTACATCCTAGAAAGTTGGTCCGAGAGTTAAGGCAAGAGACAAGTGAACGCCTATTGCAAAGTACCGCCAAGGCCAGGAAGAGCCGCTTAGGGAAAACGCTGGGCCACTGAATGTCCAGATTGTCATTATCCGCAACCTACGGATGGCAAATTTAATAAGGAATCTAACTAGTAAAAATGCAACTTCATCTCAAACACTTGGAGTAAAAAATAAAGAACAAATAGTCATAAATGACATAGAACATAATATTCAAAATTGGAACATACCTAAGGTACCAATTCATGACGTTTATAATAAAGGATCATTTAGATTCAAAATGGGTTATGTCATTAAGACTGTAGAAGAAAGTTTATCGGTCACACAAAATCAAGAAGACTTTCATCTATTGTCAAAGAAAATTATTGAAAAACATAAAGAACATAATTACAAATATTTACATATTGGATTAATTCAAATATCCGTAAAACCTTTGACCCGATTAGGGTTGAACACTTCTGTGCTTGTATGCCTAAGAGATACAAGACACAATATTTTCACAGACTCGCTACTTGGCATGGTTGAATCCAGCCTCTGTAGTGGTCCCATATATTTTAATTGTTTTCCAAATTTTTCTGTTTCTTTAACTGACCCAAATATTTTAGACATATTAACAATTAATTTAAAAACACATGGTTTTCATATGACCCAAGGATCTCAAAACTTAGCAATAGTTTATAGAATATATTTCAAAGTCATGAATACCTTATGTCCAAATATTATGCAAATTGATCAAAAAGATCAAACTGTATTATTCCAAACAAATATGGAAAAATCAAATATGATTGTACCCAAAACAATAAAATGGTCAGATATTAGACTACCCCAGTCATGGGCATTACAACATGCCAATCAACCTCAAGAAGTTCCCCAACATCATATTCCGAATCAAATAATAGAACATCCTGATGGTAATATTGAAATTAAATTTCAGCAATTACAAGTTCAAGATGATATTAATATAAATAGAAAAAGGAATATTAAAAATAAAATACCAAGTAGAAAATCTTATTCTACTGATCCAAATGTCATAATACTCCCACCTCCTACTCAGTCTTCTTCAATACCTAGTTCAGACCTACAATTTCAAGGAATAAGGAGAACAACAAACCATATTGTTATTCCTACATAAACTCCTGAAGCTAGTACTACAAATACTACTGAACCCAGTATCGAAGAATTATAAGATTTTCAAATATTAACTTTACAAGTAGAAGAATATGACAACCTTCATGATAACTATTCAGATGAATATATAGAAGCATATTTAGCCGCTAAATTAGAAAGAAAAAAGAAAAAAATTGATCATAATTGTATCAAGCAAGATTTTATGTCAAATGAAAATAGACAGATCAGACAATGGTATCTTACAAATATCCCATTACAGTTAAGAGAAAAATTACAAGCTAAATATAATAAATTCCTTAAAAAAGAAAGGGAAACAGAAGGATATTTTCTATGGTTAATAAGTAATTATCAACATAAACTTCATATCCCTTCATCATTTGATGAAATTCAAACAATAGAAGTAAAAACCTATCTAAGTACAGATGGTACTACCATTGCTAGTACACATCCACCTGAAAAAAGTCTTATACTTAAAACAATAGTCCCAGTTAAGGATGAGCCTACTCAACCTCCATCCTTATATGATATAATTGCTACTCCATATAAAATCTTACCTAAAGAACTTGGTAAGAAACAAGAGTTAATACCTCATATTGTGGAACAAAATAATTATACTAATCTTGATATGCAATCTCTAGGAAAACAAGCAGAAAGAATAGAAAGACTTGTTACCAAAGAACAACCTTCTGCTACAAGTATACCTAAATCAGTATTGTTCAAACCACCTCCAGAATTGAATAAGAACAAATTTCATATTGGAGATAATAATAAATCTCTTATGGATCAATTGATATCAAAATTATCCCAACTCGATATCAAAGGAATTCCTTCTCCAAAAATAACTATTCCTTCTTTACCCATTGTCAATACACCACCCGAGTCATCTGACAAAGGTAAAGCAAAAATACCTGAACATGAATCAATGATGCTTCAGGAAGAAGAACCAATCATAGAAGATACAATCCAAAATCAAGAAAAAGCATTTATGGATACTACCCCTATTACAGAAACCATAAATATAATAGCCTATGGAAAATACTGGAAACCAATAACAGCCTTACCATATCATAAGAGACCTACACCTGTTGATATACAAATGGAAGAAGATGCCATACAACAGGTAGTATCATATTCAAGAAGATCAATAGTAAATTGGCAAATAGATGGATTATCAGAATTAAAAATATTGGATGTTATGAGACATATGACTATGTATGCATCTGCAAATAAAATGGCAGGCAACCCTGATCAAGAGGTTGCAAAAGCCATAGTGAATGGATTTACTGGCTGGTTAAGAGGATGGTGGGATTTCTATGTAGATGATGAAACCAAACATAGAATCCTCAATAATACTAGGCAATGGACCGCCAGAAATGAACAAAACCAAGAAATAATATACACAGAGAGTGATGCAGTCAACACTCTAATATATACCATTACACTTCATTTTGTAGGCAGTACAGCTCTACTAGCAGCAAGATCGGAAGATCTGCTATCTAATCTACGCTGTCCTACCCTATCACATTACAAATGGTATAAAGATATATTTTTCTCAAGATTATTAATAAGAGAAGACTGTCCGCTAGACCACTAGAAAGAAAAATTTATAGCTGGTCTACCATATTTATTTGCTGAAAAAGTCAAGGAAAGACTAAGGAAAAAACATAATGGAATTATTGTCTATTCATCCTATACACTAGGAGAACTTTCCGCAGAAATATGTGCTGAAGGTTTAGCTTTATGCACAGATATGAAATTAAAAAGACAATTGGATAAACAAAAAATCACTAAGCGAAAAGAGCTTGGTGACTTTTGTGAACAATTTGGTTATTACCTTGATAAAAACAATATGCCTGACAGACTCTATAGGAAGAAGAAAAAATATAAAAAGGAAAAATACAAAAATAAAAATAAAGATAAAGACAAAAAGTATTATAAAAAATCTAAAAAGAAATTAATCAATAAATTTTCCCCCAATACCAAGAAAAAGAAAAAATTACCAGTTTGCTATTAGTGTGGTAAAATAGGACATTATAAACATCAGTGTAAATTAAAAAAGAAAATAGAATCATTAAATTTAGATGAATCAATAAAAACTAAATTATATAATGTATTCGATTATGATTCTTCATCTTCCACTTCTTCTGATTCTCAAATTGATCAAATCCAAGATGATGATCTCATGTGGACAGACTCCTCTGACTCCACTAATAATTCAGATACAAATTCATCCAGCTCAAAGGATGATGATTGTAATTGTCCAATACCAACACATAATGTTCACACACTTACACAAGAAGATAATTTCATTCTAGATATTATTGATAAGATAGTTAATCCAAATGAAAAAAGGAATGTTATTACTCAATTCATTAATATTACAAAAAATAAAGCAAAACCAATTTCTCTTAATAGAACCCCTGATGAATATAATTTTGCTTCAATAATGAAAAGAGTCAGTAATCAACAAATTTCTCAACAAAAAGAACCAACCATTTCAGATCTTAAACAAGAAATCAAAGAAATAAAAACTGAAATAGTTCAATTAAAAAATAGAATTAAATCTTTAGAATTACAACAAATGTCATCGCAAGAGTCAGACACAGATGAAATAGATTTAATGAATTAATACAAATAAATCCATCATCAGACATCCCTGAATCATCAGAAGCTAAAATAATACCTCTTCCCTCTGTAAATCTCATAGACAAAATAGTAGTTCAAAAATGGTTTGTCTATGTCAAAATAATTATTGCTCCAGATTATAGTTTTGAAACATCAGCTTTAATCGATTCCGGGGCTGACTTAAACTGTATCAACGAAGAACTCGTACCTTCAAAATATTTTGATAAAACTACTCAAATACTGAATACAGCAGATGGAAGTAGATTATTTATTAGATATAAATTATCAAATGCTTCTGTTTGTAATAACCACCAATGTATAGATACACCATTCATAATGGTAAAAGGATTAAGCCAAGCAGTAATACTTGGAGTTCCATTTCTTACTCTGCTATATCCTATAACTATAAATGAAACAGGAATATCTTCAGTTATTCACAATATTTCAGTACATTTTAATTTTATACATAAGCCAAAATTAAAAGAACTCAATAGTGTCAAAAGTCAATTAAATAACAAAGAAAAATTTCTTTGTACCTTAAAACAGGAAATTAAATATAAAGTTATTGAAGAACAATTACAAACTTCTTCAATACAACAAAAGATTCAAACATTACAACAACATATAGAAACTTCCATATGTAGTGAACATCCTAATGCTTTTTGGGAAAGAAAAAAGCATAGTATAAGTCTACCTTATGAACCAGGATTTGATGAAAAACAAATACATACAAAAGCTAGACCAATACAAATGAATACTATCTTACTAGATATGTGTCGAAAAGAGATCGAAGATCTCCAACACAAAAAACTTATAAGACCAAGCTCCTCACCTTGGAGTTGTGCTGCCTTTTATGTTAATAAAAATGCTGAAAAGGAAAGAGGAGTTCCTAGACTTGTTATTAACTATAAACCATTAAATAAAGTTTTACAATGGATAAGATATCCAATTCCCAATAAAAAAGATCTATTAGATAG
This sequence comes from Amborella trichopoda, assembly GCF_054954075.1. NCBI lineage: Eukaryota > Viridiplantae > Streptophyta > Magnoliopsida > Amborellales > Amborellaceae > Amborella > Amborella trichopoda. The sequence continues at coordinate 3,201,887 of NC_142346.1, read as the reverse complement.
AGTTGCTCAAGCATGTATCTTTTCCAAATTTGATATGAAATCTGGTTATTGGCAAATACAAATCCAAGAACAAGATAAAATATAAAACTGCATTTAATGTTCCCTTTGGCCAATACGAATGGAATGTTATGCCATTTGGTTTAAAAAATGCTCCATCAGAATTCCAGAAAATAATGAATGATGTTTTTAATGCCTACCATCATTTTATGATAGTCTATATTGATGATGTACTAATATTCTCGGAATCGATAGATCAACATATCAAACACATTCACACATTTATACATGCAGTACAAAATGCTGGATTAGTTGTTTCAGCCAAAAAGATAACATTATTCAAAACCAATATAAGATTTCTCGGCCATATGATTCATCATGGAACTATTATTCCCATAGATAGATCAATACAATCTGCTGATAAATTCCCCGATCAAATACTTGATAAAAAAGAACTTCAAAGATTCTTAGGTTGTTTAAATTATGTTAGTGATTTTTATCCTAACCTTGCATTAGATTCTAAGCCTTTATATGATAGACTCAAAAAGAATCCTCCACCATGGACAAATACTCATACTCGAGCAGTACAGGTAATCAAAAGAAAGGTAAAGACACTAGAATGTCTCTCCCTTCCACATCCAACTGCTTTTAAAATTATTGAGTGTGATGCATCTGATAAAGGTCTTGGCGGAATTCTAAAACAACAAATTGATTCGAAAGAACAATTACTTCGTTATACTTCAAAAGCTTGGAATACTACTCAACTTAATTATTCCATAGTCAAAAAAGAATTATTGGCCATAGTTCATTGTGTGACTAAATTTCAAAGTGATATTTTAAATCAACATTTCTTAATACGAACTGACTGCAAAGCAGCCAAAGATATCTTGCAAAAAGATGTTCAAAATTTAGTTTCTAAACAAATATTTGCTCGATGGCAGGCTATATTGTCCGCCTTTGATTTTTCCATCGAACACCTTCCCAGGTCTTCTAATTCTCTTCCTGACTTTCTCACCCGTGAATTTTTGCAGGGGGGGCTACACTGACGCCAACGACGAATCCCCATTATCTCTTGCTCTCCAACTGTTCAACGAAAACCAAATCAATACTGATATTTTATCCTCATCCGACCACATGGGATCCCGTGGCACTTCTCGCAAGGATAAACAACCCATGAGAAACATAGTACCATATGAAGGAGAACCTTCACCTCTCAATATACGTTCACCTTCACAGTCCCCAATACATCAAATTACTTATCCAGAAGCACATGCTTCTATTCCTACATACTCACCAGCTCAATCAAAGTCTGCTCATACATCAAATATCCCAAAATCTGTATACATAGAAAGAGCCTTCTTAATGGATATCACCATAGATGAACATCAGGTTCATATGGATCCTATCAAACTTGCACCATTATACTTACTAAACCACCTCAACCACCTCAACCCTACCAATGGGGTAAAGACCAGATAATACTATGAAGCCATACTCATGAAAACAGGGTCTATCTCTGTAGTCCATTACTACCAGCAAAATACCAGAATAATTGCTTATTCCAAAGTTCAGATAAAAAAGCTTCTTCCCTATGATGAGTGGGGTTGCAATCCCGCACAGGGAAAGAAATTGCACAACCCAGATTTTTCATACAAATATTTTAAATATGCCGAGTATATAGAAGCCTGGCACAAATTCTTTTATTATCAAAATCCAAACAACACACAGCTGGTATCTTCAATTCCGGCTGCCTATTTTCGAAAGATTCCCCACATGGTTTCACAACTGGTTCTTAGTGTGGGGCTCAACTTCTTTGGTTCTACCTCCTGCTTTCAAAAACCTGCAGGAACAATTTGTGCAATATAATAATAGTGACAATATGATTGACACTCACCTCTATTTTATGAAATAGGACTACACCATCTCATCCAATACCACAAATGACTATACCTATATTCCTAGATTAGGAAAAACCATTTCGGTAAAATGGTGGGATATCTTCCTAATGGATCTCACCAAGACCACACCAAAAAGAATACCCCCACAAACACCTAAATACCAGGAAAACCCAAATACTGCAAATACCTCTTTTGACTTTCCAACCTATCTCCGAAATATGCTGCAAACCAATCCCAATGCATCAAAAGAAGAATTAGAAAAACAGATGAGAGAAGTTTTTGCTGAGGCCGGAAGAAAACCAACATCTTCCGAAGAAATAGTACAGTCTTCTCCACTCCACACCAATAGATATCTTCAACTGAGTGAAGATAATCCAGAAGAGACTGATCCAGAAGAAACAGATCTAGAAGAAGATGATCCAGAAGAAGTCAGCCAAAGACCATGAAGTCTCTATCAACGCCTGCATACAAACGACAAAAGCAATCAACAATAAAAGCCAAAATACTATTCCCAGATTCCAAGCACCGACATATACGACAACAAACAGTGACCACGTCACCGACAAGGAACACTGTTCCAGATGTCTTACTGTAGCCATAATTCAATATGGACAAAAAATACACTGTACAAGATGCCCGAAAAGCATCCTTCTTTTGTTTTTTTTCCTTTTGTCTTCTTCGTCTTACCCCTGTGGCGAATCTCTTTAAGTCTTCTCACTTACCCTTTATCACTTTGGCGAATCTCTTTTAAGTCTTCTCATTCTTGTCCTCTTCCTCCGTTTCCTTTATTCCTTTCTTAACAAGGAAGCAACCTCCCTCTATAAAAGGACCCAACCTTCTTCATTCGAAGCAGGGTCTTCCACTTCTCTCTTACACTCTTCTTCTTCTCATCTCGCTCTCTATCCTAGAAGAGCTTCAAAGCCTTCAACCTTCTCAAAACCTTCAACCTTCTCACTTCTTCAACCTTCTTCACCTCTTCCCTTCTTCTATCTGCAAATCTCTTCTTATGAGACAACCGTCTTCCCGAAGTAATATTGCAATCAGAGCTATCCTGACCTTCATAGCTCAAATAACCAGGTTCTATCTTTACCTTTTTCAATTTATTATGTGTGACTGTAATCTCAAAACTCTTCCCTCATACTGCCCACATCACTGGAAATTGTTTTCCAGTTATTGTCTTTGCAAACAGTAAGTTTCTCTGCTAGACTATTACTCTGTTTGGTTTATACTCTCTAGTATTGCTCTCTCATTCTCTCTGTTATCCTCTCTGATATTCTCTCTGTTAGACTCTCTAAACCACATATGGGTGTGGTTTGTTTAAGGTTGAGGCCCTAACTAATCAACGTAAGTCGCACCTTGAAATAGTGTCGAAAGATATTGTTTTAGTAATTGTAAATCTTTGTAATTGCCTGAAAATTTATTTTTATCTCTAATTATAAAATTTAAAGATTTAAAAATAGTGTTGATTGAGTAGATCTATATACAATTGAAAATCTTGAAAATTGTCGGTCTAGATAATACATTACAAGATGCACTATTTCCAAGACTTGAAAACTATGTTTTCTCATCTTCATACATCCTGAGGTCAATATATATATATATATATATATATATATATATATATATATATATATATATATATATATATATATATATAGAGAGAGAGAGAGAGAGAGAGAGAGAGAGAGAGGAGAGAATTTTTCAACATATTACTAAAAGAGAGTGCCAAATGGGCTTCTGAACTATGACTCAGTTTGTTTATGTTTTCCTTTCTATTTCCATTCCTCGAAGATGAACTGAACTATTATTGTAACTGAGGCTTTTTTGTTCTTCTCAAAATAGTGTCTGCTGACATGGCTCATGGCATACACCCAAATTTTCCTGAGAAACATGAAGACCAGCACAGACCAGTATTGCAGAAAGGAATTGTCATCAAGCACAACGCAAACCAGCGTTATGCAACAAATTCTGTGACAGCCTTTCTGTTCAAAGAAATCGCAAGTGCTTGCAACCTTCCTACTCAGGTTTAGCTATTGCCAATTTGGTTCTTTTACATTCAGCTTTTTGTTGATTTTGCTTCTCTTAATATTCTTTGATGCCTTTCTCTAAGCCTTATTAGGTGGTTGGATAAATTTGTAATTATGCTTTCATGCATTTTTTTATTGGTCTTTTTTCTGTTTGACTTTGTCTTAAGTTTGACTATCTGGTTGTATTTGAAGCCTCAGCAAGATTTTTAGAAAAATGCATCTAAATCTTCTTCATATACCGATTTATTGTCTTGATAATTTACACTAAAGAAGTTTGTTAGGGATGGGATTATCGTCTCAGGATATTCGTTTTTTCACTTCTTTTTTTTAGTGTTTTTATCGGCATTTAGGATTCTTATATCATCAGCCAGTATCGTTTTTGCTGAGATACTCACGAACTTGTCAATGTATGCAGGAATTTGTTGTAAGAAATGACATGGGTTGTGGTTCTACCATTGGTCCTATACTTGCCTCAGGGGTTGGTATTAGGACTGTTGATTGTGGTATTCCTCAACTATCCATGCACAGGTGCATTCCTCACCTCCACCTTAGTGCCTGACAAATGTTTGAGTAGACAAATCCTAATCACTTTTCCTAGTTAAAAAGCATACTGATTTATCCATCAATCTCTGATATATTGTTTTTTAAGGAGAAAAAGGTAGGGGTAAACACTTTAAACAAAAGGTAGGTATTGAGAGTGTCGTCCATGAAGAGTAATGTGTTCTTCAAGGAATAAATGGAACCCTTACGACCACTAAACGGAGAAGACATGCCATGTCTAAATCTTTGGGTTGTAATTTATACAAACTAGTTACTAAGTTCCAGTCCATGAGATTGTGAGATGTGATAGGTTTTGTCATTTCCCCATTTCGGATTACTTTTATTGGGAGAGTTAAAATTTCTCCAAGGTGCAAATTGTTTGCTAGTACTCGAACTTAGCCACAATGAGTGGACCAATTAGGTGGTACTTAGTTGGACTAATGGAATCGTTGGACCCCTTAAATGAAGAGGGATCTCTTTCCTACATGATTAGACGAGTGCGCTGGTCTCCTCCTAGACCATGGAGGCTTCTAAATATACTTGAGAGAGATTCTAGTGATTGTTTTCATTGGCAATTTCTTTCTGATAGTGTTTAGGAAAGTCAATGTGGCTGAAAGAACTCATTGTAGCATTTATTGCACATAGATATCAATGAACAGCTTGTTTAGCAAGTTTAGACCTCAAAAGTGTTGACCCTTGTATGTTTTTAGCAAAATAGGGAAAATCGTGGATCAACTCATGTACCCTTTTACTAGGGTTTCTGTATTATAGGACTGTTTACATTGGTACAAGATCATAGTCATCTTTAGCTATTTGGCATGAAACAGGTGTCTAGGGACATCTCATTACTCTGTATAAACTTTGAAATAAATATTCTCCGATTTTGAACGCCGTCAATGGCACAAACCGAGTCGTCATATTTCACATACTGGGTTACAGGTAATTGTGACTTTTATGTACCAAAAGTAAACAATCTTATTATATATTTACCCTTGTTTTATGCCATTGATTTCCCAGCTATGCTCTATGATACACTACTCTGTTTAAAAAATATAAATCTGTTTAATTATCCGATGAAATGCGGTCTTTAGTGTCTTGCATCGTTATGGCAGTGTTCGTGAGATATGTGGAAGGGAAGATGTCGACACTGCCTACAAGCATTTTAAGGCTTTCTTTGAGATGTTCTCAAGCATTGACAAGAAGCTATGTATTGATGGGGAATAGGAGTGGTTCTCCTGATTTGTTTATCAATAGAGAAAAGGTGATCAGAAATGACTTACCGATAGCATCCTCGAGCTGGTGAATGTATGATTTGTGTTTTCCTTTTCTTGGATGTTTTAACATTAATTTTGTTAATGTGAGGAAATTTTGATTTACGGATACAGAATATTTGGAATTTGATGTTTCTCTTTGTTGCAAGTCTCATCTTCTCCTCATACCGGGGTAGGGCCATTAACACGCAAAGCTAGCTCAGGCCGCTTTGCTTGCCTCACAATGAGCCAATCCTGAGTAATATTCTTTATGCTTGACAAGCCAAGCCAAGCCAAGACTGGGCCTTTAGTTTGATTATTGTATGCGTCGAGCTCAAAGTGAGATACACTAGGCGCTAACTCAACGTAAGCTTCATAAAATTTAAAGCTTTAAAAATAGCATAGAATAAATTGAAGAAATCTATAAACACTTGAAAATATTAAAATATATAAAATTTTAAAAATATTAAAAATTAATAGTCTAAATAATACATTAAAAAATGGGAAAGTTTTATATACAAACAAAGCTCTAAACAATCAAATTAAAACCTACCTCAAAAAATTTCATTAAAAGAGGTTTTGATTCCCAAATTTTCTCAAATTGATCATCTCAACTATGAGAAACATGGATATGGGAAAACAGTGGAATTCATGTTTTGAAATAATACATATTGTAAAACATATTTTGACCATCAATTTTCAAGATTTTCAAATTCAGATTTTCAAATTCCCATAGATTTGTTTGATCTTCACTATTTTTAAAGTTTAAAATTTTATAATTAAAGATAAAAATATATTTTATAGCCAGCACAAAGATTTCTCACATAGAAACTCCATTTTCTCAACATCAGTTGAAGGTGGGCTCTAATTTGATCGTTCGAAGCTTTCACTATATACAAATTGCACCCAAAAAATACACTAGATCCATTTCTTAAAATGCACTCGCCCATAATCCATATCTTGAGGATTAAAAGGATCGATTTAAGGATTTTTTAACATCATACCAACCTTTTCTAGTAGATTTTTAAAGTATGCCTTTAATTAGATGGTTTAAGGCCTCACCCTTATATAGGCTTTTCCTAATATATACTGTAGAAGTAAGGAAGATCTCTACAATTGACTCCCAGATGCAAGCTCAGGCGCCAAAAATTCATTTTATGATATGATAGCTTAAAAAAAAAAAAATTATCAAGATTTATACAAATTATTTAAACAAAGTACAAATCAAACAAATCTATACATACTTAAAAATAGTCAATCTTAGTATTATTTTCGAAGATACTTAAACATAGTCAATCTTAGTATAATTTAAACAAAGTACAAATCAAACAAATCTACTCTTTTAGATTCGAAATTGTTTTTCTTTAATCCCTAAGGATCATTTTTTTTCTGGGCAATTTAGTTGGGAAAACAAGCCCCTACCTATTTTTTAATAGATTAGGGAGGTACATTTCGAAGATGTTATATTATTGGGGGAATCAGCGGTAGGAAGGGATAGCAAGAGCACACAGGGACCCCGGCCCCTTTCCTATCCCTAGGGATCATTGCTCAACCATTTCAAACATACCGGAAAGAGAGGGGTATTCAGAGGGCAAAGATTGGAACAAAGAAACACCAAAATAAGAAGGGCCACGTTATATTCCTCAATGGGAAGCTTGTACATCACATGTGGACATTTCGTACTTAAAAGTTAATACAAGATGCCCAAAAACCATTGCATTCCCGGTTCAATTCCTAGCTAGCGAGAGAGCAAATGTAGAGAGAGAGAGAGAGAGAGAGAGAGAGAGAGATGTTACATCATTGACAACCTAGAGAGAGAGAGAGAGAGAGAGAGAGAAATGTGTTACAGCATTGACAACCTAGAGATAGAGCATAAGGACAAACCAACACATTCATGGAGGGAAAGAGAAACTAGTGTTAATTATATTAACCCAGACCAAAAGAACCTATAAAGACCTAATAAACTTTCACGACCCCAAAAGAAAAGTATAAAAAAGTAGTAACCTAGAGAGAGAGAGAGAGAGACCAAAAAAAACATAGTGGGACAATTAGCGAGAATTGGGGGAAGCATCTGAGACATGACCATTGTTAGGGTTGGGATTAGGGTTAGGATTAGGGTTGGCATTTGGGCTTGAGAGTTTCTGCCTCAACTCTGAGAGGAGGGCTTGGTTCTCTTGATTGAGCAAGAGGGCCTTCTTCCTCAGCCTCTCATTCTCCTCTATGATGGACCTGTTCTTCAAGTAAAGCTTCAAATTTAGCCTATCCATTCTTCTTCTCTTCCTGCCATCCAAGTACGATATTCAACAAATCAGGCATACACTCGAAATTACGCAGCAGCTGTACAATTTACTCCCGCGGGAGCACAAGGAAGAAAAATTGGTGGGGGCTTCATAAGGGCAAAGATCTAGAAAAACTTAGTGTGGAAAAGCAGGCATTCGTTTCTCATAGAGGAAATGAATCGAAAACTAAATAGTACTCATCTTTATAGAAATGCCCAAAAAGGCAATAATTTCAAGCCTGTAAAGTAGGAATCTAAAGGAGAACATACGGGATTTATGGCCTACTTGCTATTCACAGTAATCAGGAATATGAAGAAAAATTTGAGTTCCATACAATACATTGCCAAAAGATTTCATGCTCCTGCCGGAGCACACTATCAGAGAGAGGGGTAAAACATAGAACAATAAACAACGAAATGGAACCCACTCTGATCCATAATAAGAAATCCAGAGCTCAAACTATGCAATAACCACGAATCTAAAAACCAGTGGTGATAAACTCCAGTATTGGATAAAATTTCATGGAAAACAAGCTAATAATAGATGAAGAAAGAAGAAAGCCTACAATAAACATAACCCAGATCAAAGAAATAGAGAAGCCACGAAACCCTTATGCTCAATTCGCCTGTTAAAGAGGTAGCGAGAGAGAGAGAGAGAGAGAGAGAACCTTTGTGTAGGTGGACCTTCAGATCGAGGGGGAGCTTGGCTAAGCCCAAACAACAGAGGAAAACTCAGTGCAGAGAGAGAGAGATGGTGGAGTGGGGAGAAGGGGGGGTGCGTGGGGGTAGAAATATAGGGAGAGATGGAGGAGGAGGAGGAGTCATGGCGGCTTGTCTGCAACAATGATTTGGGGCAAAGGACGAAAGGCGGCTCGTTTATGATTATGGAGAAAGAGAGAGCATTGCGTAGGATGATGATGATCAGAGCCAGCGCAAGAAGCGGAACCAGCCATAAGGAGAGAAGAGGGCAGGAGAGACCCAAACCCAATTCGAATGCAATGCAATGTGTATGGATTAGAGAGAGAAACAAGAGAGAGATGATGGTGGATGGTGAAATGCGCGATGGTGATGAGAGGGACAGAGATGATGGTGATAATGGGGGATGGGGAAGAGAGAGAGAGGCGTGATGATGGGGGGGTGGTGAAGTGAAGATTCGCAATGATGGGGGCGATGGATTAGGTTTGGTTAAGAGCAGCGCAGCTCATCATATCGTCCACACCCCGACGCTCTCTCTCTCTCTCTCTCTCTCTCTCTCTCCTCTCTGCGTTTCGCTTTCGACTTCTCCTCCCCCCCCCCCCCCTCTTCAGAGTTGCAACCTCCCTCCATCAATGCACTTTTCTTTTCTTTTGTGATCCATTTTCCTTGCAACACCTCTCTTTTATCGACTAATTATTTTAATTTTTACACAATTAACTGCTCCTCCCCTTTTTGTAACTCTCACTCTCTCTCTCTCTCTCAAGAATCAGGGAGGATTACAAATGGTTTCTGGTTTTTAAATGTGTTATTTTAGCTGCGACTCTAAGCCGGTGGTTTTTAAATGTATTTGGTGTCAATGAAAGCTGTCACTCTAAATGATGATACCACCACCACTCCAACTTATTGTTAAAGTTAAATATAAATGTTTATACTAATAACTTTCGATAAAAATTTGAACTCTAAAACAATTAATAAAAATTAAAAAATAAACCTTATTTGTAAAGTATAAGGTGGTTGCAAACCTCACCTCTAAATATATCTTGCTAAAAGGTGCTTAACACACGCCTTTCGAGAGCGAGTAGTTTAAAGAAATGTTTAGTAGCGAGTACAGAAGGCGACTTTCAAGTATCAGTTGCAGTCGAGTGTTTTGGTCACCTCAATTGTGACTTCCACCAAAAGACACGTATGCACCCATCCCTAAAACGCTTTCTCTCTCTTAAAGTCTTCCATGTATTCGATTAAATTGTTGAAAAAAGTCGAGTCATACTGCTGTTAACCCTTCGTTTTAAAGACACGTGTGGAAGACTAGAACTCCACACCCCATCCCCTTTTCTCTCTCTAAAATGGATTTTTTTTTTTTTATGCTTTTTCTTTCTCTAAAATGGAAAATTAGGAACCTTATCGATTTTCTCTCTCTGAAATGAAACCCTCTCTCTCTTCCTTTGGATATGTGCAGTTCCTTTCAAGGAAACATAACTACGGAGGTGCTTCTGGATGGATCTTCTTAGAAATGTTATGAAGACTTTACTTACTGGCTATTATTAATAGGTAAAAGCATATATCTAGAGCAGAGGCTTTAAACGAAAAAAAATTTAGTCTATTTCAAAATTTTCATTAAAAGAGGTTTTTTTTATGTTTAAATATCATCATCTCGACATCAAAAAAAAAAAAATTGTCTGAAAATAGTTTATTTTGTAACGTATTTTTTAATCATCAATTTTTAAAATTTTCAAATTTTTATAGATATATCGATTTGTATTATTTTTTAAATTTTATAAATAAATATTTTAAAATTATGATAAAAATTTTAAATATCAAAACCACATTTTTTTTTAAAATAAGCTCTAATTTGAATGTCTAGAGCCTAGGCTCTACGCAAACGGCACCCTTATTAATATGGCCATGTCCTCACCACTCTATTGCAATTGATGGGAGTTTCCATCAAATCATGACTTTTGTGCTGTCTTAAAAATACGGCCACTTTTTTAGGTGTAGAGAGAGAAGAGAAGAGAATAGGCTTGACTGCCTTTTAACATCCCACGTCATCCATAGAAAGACTGTCCCTCAAAAGTCTGTCATGGCACGACAAGGGGACCCTTTTCTTCTTCTCCTCCTCTCTTGTAAAGGAACAGAGGTTTTAGACTTACTGAGTGACATTTGAGGGTCCCTACTTGTGTCAAAGCCAGGCAAGTACCCTTTTATTTTTAGATCACCCCTCTCTCTCTCTCTCTCTCTCTCTCTCTCTCTTCTTTTTCTTACAGAACCCCTCTCCCCCTCTTGTATTATTAATATAAGTGAAGGAAAAAGTTTACAAAGGATGCAACGTACAACTACGGATGCACCTAATAAATTCATCAGAAAAGGTGGTTTTAATATTCAAAAACCCATCATCCAGTTGTGTGACCACGAAAAATAAAAAAAATTTAAATTTAAAAAATAATGTATTTTACAACACATTATCTATTTTTTATTTTTAAGATTTTCATAGGTTTATAGATTTATTTTATTTTAATTATTTTTTAACTTTAAACATTTATACTTAAATATCAAAATAGATTTTAAGATAATCTTAAGAATATTTTATATCAAAATTATATATCACGATAAAATTTGAAGGTGCACCTTACCTCTACAACTACGGATGCATCCGTATGCCAACTGCGCCCATAAGTAAATGTAACATGGGGATCGGTTTTGGGCCAATTTGAATAATCTAGTTGGGTTTTTTTTTAAAAAATCATATAAATATAAAAAAATTAGATATTTGTTTGTAATCCATTTTAAATGTTTTTATCATTTTAGTAAATTTTGGAAAAAATTGAAAAGTATTTTGTCTTTAACACTTATGTTTTCATTTTCCAATATTTTGTAAAAAAATTAAAAATGCCTTTGAGTACAGATTTATCTTCTTTTTTTTTAATACTAATTTTCAATTTCATTTGGATGTGCTTTGTTTAATCATACTTTATATATAATTTTTTAGATTTATTTTTATTTATTTTTTTAAACATGTTTTTAACCATCCAAAACTTGCCCGATTAGGCCCAATCTAAGCGGCCGGTTTACCAGTTACTCAGAGCCAGCCTTCATAATGTTTTTAAGGCCCGTTTGATTTTTCGAACACTGATTCGCATCAAGGGCTCTACCCTTAATACGAAACACCACACACACTCATATTCTATATCAAATAAATAGTATACCCTTCTTAGAAGACCACCACACACACTCTCTTTCTTCTTCACTTTTAACTAAGAAGACCTTTGCGGATACCTATTATCTCTCTCCACACATTACATTTGATGGAACTTAGTTAGGCACCTCGTCGTACCCATATTCTATAGCATGCATTCTACCCTTCTTAGAAAACCTCCCTCTCTCTCTCTCTTCCTTTTAGAAGACCATTTAACCATTTGGCATGGGAGCCCATGAATTAAGAGTGGCTCATACTTTCACATACACACATCCCAACCAAACCCACAAAGAAGGGAGAGAAAGAGAGAGATGAGAAATATTAAGAAGGCCATGCACCAAAACCTACGCCACATATAACATACAAAGGTAGTGGGGTCATTGCTGGTCCAACGATGTGTCCCCCCCATCTATATATATATATATATATATATATATATATATATATATATCAAAACCAACAATAAAAAGTTGTAAGTAAGGAATATAGGAAAGTAAAGAGATTCAAAAGCACAAAGCAAAGAGTCAGTTAAAAAGAAGAGGTAAACCTTATGAAGCTCTTATCAAAGGTTGTGCCGATGAAGCGTCTCTTCACTTCGACCTTCATAACTTCCTATGGGTTAGGCCTCTTCTTATAGAGCTTGCTTTATTGCAAGTTATGATTTAAGGTGAGGTTTAATGATTAAAATGATAAGGTTGCATGGATAGTAATGTGAGATAGATTTACACATGTTAAACTACATGTAAGATGCAATGATGTTCCACTTGTTACTCACCAAGAGCTTCACATTTTATTCATGTAGGCGCCAATAGTAATCTAAATTTGGTAGAATTTAGAGACTGGTAGGAATGGGCCGGGTCGCCTGGTTCGGCTGGTCGTGCAGGCCCTAAAAAACTAGAGCCTAGGCCATGAAACATGACCCGAGGCCTAGGCAACCACAGCCCAAAGTTAAGGCCAGGGCAGGCTTGGCCCAAGTTTTCGCGGCCAGTTTAAGCCAGGCCAAGGGCTGCCCGGCCCGTTTAGAGAGAGAGATTTATGAAATAGATTTACACGTTAATTCACATGTTAGAAGCAATGATGTTCCCTTATGACTCACAGGAGCTTTCGGTTTGCTCACATGTTGCTCATGCAGACGCCAACAGTAATCCAAATTTCGTTGTATTTCTTATGAGGAGAGAGAGAGAGGAAACCACCAGGTCAGGGGTAAAAATCAGTAAGAAAAATCGGGCGGTTAGAATTTTAGCCGCCCGGTTAATTGAACCGGATACCGGCTGGTGTCAGTGTTGGCCTGTATTGGTGAACCGGCTAGGTATTTTAAAAAAATTCAAAACAAATTATATAAAATCCAAAAACTAATGGATTTTGTTTGTAATGTATTTTTTTAATGTTTTCATCATTTTGGAAAGGATGGGAAGTTGTTGTCGCCATTAATACTTATTTTTACATTTTTTTCTTGTTTTTTTGAAAAAAATTCAAAATTACCTCCGGACACAAATTGATTTTTTGAAATTTTTTTTATAATTAATTTTCAACTTCATTTAGATGTGTTTTATTTAATCATGCTTTAAATATATTTTTTATATTTTTTTTTATATTTTGTTTTTACCGCCGGAGACTTACCCGGTTAGACCGGTTGAACCAACCAATTTGCCGGTTAGGCAGGTTGAACCTTTTCCGGCCCCATGTCTGGTTAACCACTCCGGTTCAACTTTTCAAGAAAGAAAAAAAAAAAACTCATTAGTTGGGGAAAGTTGATATCAAAATTTCGAAGCTTTAGCCGTGACCTACTGAAATTTCAAGAGAATGGTCAGTGATAATTATTTGGTATGGTAACTTCCAAAGAGATTGTGACTTGTGGTACCAGATTTTAGCTGGTGGTAATGATAAATATATACTCGTCACGTTACTATCCAGCCCCTATGCCAAATCCATAATGGGCGGTGTATTTTTGGCAGGGTTATGGGCCCAAAGAGCATCAGTGCATGATGGTAATAATGTCAAATTGAGTGTCGGTAAAAACCTCTAAGAAAATTGCTTCAATAAAATTCAAATATTACAAAAAAAATCCATTTTACTTTAGAATTTAAAAATAGTTTTCATTATTCCATATTTAGTCCCACTTTTAGGAATATACTTTAATTTTCTTATTTCTGAAATTTGGTCGTCTCTCTCACCACCTGTAAAAAAAATTGATGTAAAAAAATAGTAAAAATACCAAAATATCCCTACAAGATCACGAGTATTTTGGTAATTTTATTTTTTTCAATTATTTTTTACATTTTATATAGGTGTAGAAGTATCCTTGAACAAAGTAAATTAAAGTACACTACACTCTATCAAAAAGTAGTTCAGAAATATTTTGTTTTTCTATAAATTTCACTTAAAATGTATGCTTCAATTACAACATGGACCCTAACATTCTTTGAACTAGTATGGCATTAGAAAAAAGATTGGGACAATCTCGCGGCACTAAGAAATGTGAGGTGTATAATAGTTATTATCAATTATACTATCAGGATCTAATAGTTATTATCAATTATACTATCAGGATCTAATGATCCTATAAAAACATTAAAAATTTTGAGCAGAATGACAAATCAGGATTCATGATTACCTCAATTATCTTCAAAAAAACATTGAAGCTTAAGACCAATGGGATAATATTATGTTCTAAGAAGCGCCTGTTTTGCCCCAGCTCCTACCACTTCTCATCAAATTTTTTATATTAAAATTTTAATACACAAAATCCCAAAGAATGAACCAGCTCATATGGTTTATAGGTGAGTGACTGGTTCCATCCACCGTCTAAGTTCTTAAAATACGGCTCAATATATTTGATAACAAGCTCATTGAGCAAAAAAAATTACGTAGAAAATACCTTTCCTGTTCATGCTTTGTAAGCAGCTACAAAAGGAGGGTACAATTTAAAAGATAAAATTGATCAAACCACATCTATGATTTAAATTATTTAACATCTCACCTGTACTTTATAATCTAACTTCAAATTGCCCATCAATCTTTTGATCAAATTTCAAATTGCCCATCGAATGACACATCAAAATAGGTTTTGAAATTTATCAAAATATATCTGGTAAAATGTTAAATAGTGTCTTGATAAAATGCCCCTTTTAAAAAACATGTGTAACATAACAAAGTGTTACATGGAACTCCACGAAGGAGCATCTAGGTGCACTCAATCCCCATCTTCCATCATAAGAATGGATGGTGGATGCCCCAAGTGTCCCGTGCACATGTTCTTCCTTTTCAGAAAAGGAAAGTACAAAACAATGCTCATGACCATAGTGAATCAATTGTCCTCAGGTTCATCGCCCATCCAACCAACTAATTAGATGGTGTTGTCAAGAAAGTGGGACAACCCATGAAATTCATACGATGTTCTCATGAGTAACCCTCTCTATCCACCACTGTCTAGCCTGTTAATTGGCAGTAGTGATGACATCATGACCATAAATTTCCTGTGGACACAAGGATTATAGTATTTGCTTCAGAAGGCAAATTGTTTACTCCTCCATCCCAGCCCCCTTGTCAATGCCTAGCCCAAAGAAGAAAGTACACATACCGGAAGAAAGTTATCTCATGATCCATGACTATAGTAAATGTACGGTCATTATGCGATCACCATCAAATTTAACTATGGATGGTGATAGAAAGAGAATAAGACCCACCAGAATTTAACATGATCCAAGTTATTGATTCCCCCTCCCAGATCCAAGTTATTGATTCCATTTTTTTGCACTGATAGACACTAACGACCGTAAATTTGCTATAATCAAGGTTCATATTATCCCTCTCCCTGTACAAAAAACATTAATTGGATTTTTGCAAGATGGACATCAACTGAACATTTGAACAATCTGCATCAGAAAATAACAGAGTGAAATTACTCAAGAATTCAAACAACAGACCTACCTGACCCCATTTAAGAAGAGAGAAACATTAACAAGTTTACCTCAAGTTCACCCCATGGCAAAACAAAAGAATTTATTTCAGTGTGAATTGCTCCAATTTTAACGAGAGAAAACCCACAACAAACTCATTATGGAGTTCAAGTTTGAAAGAGAAAATCTACAACGAGATGGTTTAGGAGTTCTATTTAGAGAGAGAAAATCCACAACAAGATGGTTTAAGAGCTTACTCTCATGAGGTAGAGAGTCAGATAGAGCAACCATGCATTTATTTGGCTTGGGGGTGAGCAGCAATGTAGTCAATAACTTGAGCAGTGGTGGCCATCTTGTCAGAGTCTTCATTGGGTATGTCAACGGCAAACTCTTCTTCGACAGCCATCATCAATTCAGCACTGTCCAGGATATCTAACTCTAGGTCCTCAAAACTCGCAGTCGGGCTTACCTGAATAAACAAATTATTTGTAAGAAGTAGTTTCAGACTCGATGACAAATCATTCTTAGGTAGCTTCTCTCTATAGGAACCACCCACCAGGTGCTGGTGGAAGATAGAAGGGGGTGGGGGAGAGAGAGAGAGAGCGAGAGAGAGAGAGTGAGAGAGAGAGAGAGAAACCAATTATAAAAAATGAGAAAACATTTTTTTACCCACAAAAAAAAACAAAGAAAAAAAAACAAAAAAAAGAAGAAGAAAACACGGTTGTCCCTCCCTCCCTCCCCTCCCTAGGTGGGCATCAATTTGCTATCTCTGTATCTGTTAAGGAGGGTGCAGCCATGGCAGGAAGGAGGGCGTCAATATGATCTCTCCCCCCAACCCCCTTCCTTTCTCTCCTTCCCTCTCAAAGTGTATTTTTTCTGTTCAACCATGCTGTTCCTTGTATATGTTATTAATCATAACCTCAAGACATTCACCATGTTTATCGCATATAAAACACTATTCATAAGTGACATTAATAAAACCAAATCAGGTTCATGGGTAGAGTTAATAATCACTAGAATTAGGGGTATCTTTATGCATTGTCTTGTATTCTGTTGAATTGTTCTCATTATGCATTTCCTGACTGTTCGTGATCTGGTTCTGACGTGTTCAGGAGCCTATGGAATAGAGAACAGATTTATGTCCACATAATTAAGTGATCTAGTTCATTCTAGTTGCACTCACATCTTTTAAGGATCTTATACACTAGAGATTTAGCATACAACAAGAATATCATTTCATGTCAAAAACCATCAACCTCCAATGCATAACCAAGCATGTCATTGCAAGGGCTTCATTAAGAGATTAACGGGAACAGATCAAGAACTACACAGTAAAACCAATTCTTGTCTTGAACTATTGATTGCAACTATAGTGTAATCCCAAATGTGTAGGAATTTAGAATGTCCACTGCAAGGTTTCCAAAAAACAAACGTTTAGGCAAGCACCCTGTGGCGAAAACTCGTTAGATGTATGCATGCATGTGCTGTCCAAACACACATATATGTATATATTTATATTAATTTTACAATTTTTTGCATGTATATATATTGTAACCAACTCTTTTCATTCAAACATATTGCATGTTAAGAATTCAAAACTTCAAATCAGAGAAAATTTAATGGAAAATTTAAAAAAAATCCTAAGTGTATTACCGTATTACGGTATTAGTCTCCAACTCTCCATTTCCATAATCACATATACTCCCAATCATTTGAAAACCTTAGAAATTACAATAAGAAAACATAAGCTTTTGGATGCTTCTTCAAACATCAGTATTTTTTTTTTTTTGATTCACAAAACTAGGTATAATCAATTGATATAGGGCTTATAGAGATTTTTTGTTTTTTTTAACTTTAGGGGTTTAAAATACCCCCCAATACTCTTTTAAAACAAATTTGGGGGTCCAATAATACAAAAATCCCTTAGGGGTCTACTTTAAAGACGGAAATGGACCCACAGCACTGGTCATCCGCCTAAAACTGGACACTGGGGGCCCACCTGGGTCGCCTGGGCAGGTGCCTAGGTACTGGCACCTAGGGAATTATGCTCAGGCCTAAACATGCGCCCTAGGGCTCCTTGGGTGTCTAGGTGCTGGGTGGAACGTTTTTTAAACACTAGTCCACTATTCAACATAGAAGGCCACTAGTCGCAACTAAAAAAGGTATGAAGCCTTATAGTATTTAGTATTTACACATAGGGAACCGCTACTACTCCTGAACAATATAAACAAAAAATCCTCCATTGATTTAAAGCAAATATTGCCATGCAGAAGGCCTGCATAGGATCTCTAGATGTGCTAATGACTTCACTTGCTATACTCTATACAACATGAACACATGTAAATGAATACAAACTCATGCACAAGTGACAAACACATTTTGTTTACCATTCAACAAGAAATAGATGACAGCATTTGATCTTTGTTACCAAAGTGCTTACTAGGGTCGGTATTGCCATCTGAATTTGGCACTTCTTAGCAAATCTAAAACCTTAGCTAATGGAGAACAATCATTTGTAGGAGATCCAACTTTAAGAACCAAATCATAGGGTTCATCGGTATAACCTTCATTATGAGGTTCACACAATACCATGTTTCTAATGCATCTACAATAAAGGTTTATCTGATAGCCAAATTCCAGAGCAATATCATCATCATCATCATCATCATCATCAGAGACTTTTCCCAATTATTTGGGGTTGGCTAAGAATCCTGGTCCGCCATTTTGCTCTATCAAAGAACATACCCTCAGTGAGCCCATAAGTCCCCATATCTTTTCCCACTCCTTCCAACCATGTCCTTTTGAGCCTAGCCCTTACCCTTTTTGAGCCTTCTACTTAAACCGACTCGCACCTCCTGACACGTGTTGTACTGAATCTGTGTTGTACATGCCCAACCCACTTAAGTCTACTTTCTCTCATCTTATCGCCTATTGGCGACGCTCCTAAATTCTGCTAAATGTATTCAGAAATGAATTCTATTCCTTCTTTTTGTGCTACTCATCCATCTCAACATCCTCATCTCAGCCACATATCCTATGGGGAAGTAGTTTCTTGACCGCCCAACATTCTGCCCTATAAAATAAAGCTGGTCTCACAGCGATCAAATAAAACTTTGGCTGTACATCTCCATTTTCCCCACCAAGCTCTAATTCTATGTGCGACATCTTCCTTAATCTCTCATTTCCCTGGATTATCAACCCAAGATATCGAAAGTGCGCTCTTTTTTGAATTTCTTGGCAGTCAAATCTTAACTACTTCCTCGTCTCTACTCCTATTATTACTAAATTTACATTTCATGTACTCTATCTTAGTCCAACTAATTTTAAAACCCTTAGATTCTAGAGCATTCCTCCAAAGTTCTAACTTTGTATTGACACCACTTCAAGTATCATCGATCAAAACTATGTCGCCTGCGAACAACATACATAGTTTGATCGACAGAGGCATGCAAAAATTGTTCAATTCACCTCCCATAACATGCATTTTAGTATATATATAATCTAACATATTCATGCAAAATATTTTCCATAGTATGCATTTTAGTGATGGAGAAGCAAACAAGTATGTGTTGTTGGCCCAAAAAATATATATAAAAAATGAAAGGAATTCAATCAAAGTAGAAAAATAAATTAAGTATGATTTTCAAGGAAACCCATCCATTGATGCGGGAAAGAATGCATCCTATTTATTGGATTTTAAGAATATGTTTTTGGAATTTTAAGGGTTTCACTTTAGGGTTTGATTAAACCTCTTTAGGATTTGTTTTTTTTTTTTGGATTTTAGGGGTTGTTTGGAAAAGTACTTTAGAGTCCTTATAGAAATTAGTTATTTCACCAAGGATAAAAGTGTCATTACGAAGTTGCTGTAATTAAGAATATTTTAATTAAGACTTCTTTTTCAATTAGAAATCAGAATTTCTTGGAGGTAAGGTCTTATAATAAAATGGAGTTCATGCAGAGGATTTGGAAAATAGAGTTGATCTATTTTTTTTTTGGAGTTCCAGTTAAACTAAAGAGGTAAGAAGCCTGGCTTGCAAGCTTCCATCATTATTTTCAATCAATTTTTCAGTTATTTGATTTCTTTCTGTAAAATCTACATTGCATTAGTTAGTATCAAAGCAAGCCCATTCCTAATGCAGCCAAAGATATGTTGCAATTTTGAGTGATGGTTGCTGGAGGAGGTCAAGGAAGCTGAGCTAGTTGTGATGGTGTAGAAGTCATATGGAAGGAATTCAATGATCTAAAGAGAGAGATTGAAGAATTGGTGCACAAGGTATGTCAAAAATAGTCCAAGCGAAGGAGATCCGAGCATCTGGTGCATGAGGTGCACCCAACCCGCTCTAATCGATGTTCAGTCGCTCATGACAATACTGGATCTAAATCTAATCACAATGATGCGTCAGTATTAGTAGATTTTAATTCACTTCACAACCTGGGGAGAGGTAATTTTGTTGTGTGTGAGGATACTTTTGTCGTGATCTTGAAGAGACAAATTGTGAAGAAACCTTATTCTGGTCAAATTATTTCAAAAATCAGCAAGTTGTGGTTGGGAATTACCGCCGATCTTTGATAAGTGCTCAAGCGAGGATTCACACACTGCCGCTGGAGTTTGAGAAGAGATCAGATTTTAAAGAGGATGAAGAACATAGTGATGGCGAGGGGTATCTGAAAACCCTAGATGGTGAGTTAAGCCAGGAAACCTCAGGGTCTCCACTATCATGGAAGTTATGGGTGAAAATTCAGGTTTTAATGAAAGAAGAGGTTGTTGGTTTGTTTTCAGCAGAATTTTCAATGACAGTTCTGGAACAGTTGAATTTGACAAGTTTGTATCAATCCCTCATTGTACATATCAAGATACGTTGCTTAAGGATTGTTTCCTAACACCCATAAACCACAGGTTCAAGGCTCTACCTCACAGAGCAATATTTGGGTTAAATAGGATTGTGGATATGAAAGCATCTTAATACACTTCGAAACTTGAAGATGAGTTAACTCCAACCAAGGAAGTCCAATGCAGGACAAGATGCCTTTTATTTCTTAATTTTTCCTGTTGGATTTTAAGGATTTGTTTTGGAATTTTAGGGTTTTTAATCTTTCTAGGGTTTTTTTTTTTTTTGCTTTTTAGGATTTTAAGGCTTTTTAGGGGAGTAGTTAGAATCCCCTTATTGAATCTTTAGTTATTTTATGAAGGTCAAAGTGTCATTACGATTTTTTTTAAATTGAGACTTCTTTTCTATTTAGGATTAGGATTTCTTAGTTTCTAAGTAAAATCTTCCATTATTATTAGGATGTAGAGGATTTAGGAGCAGAGTTGAATATTATTTGTTTTGAGAGTCCTGGTTAAACCAATAGGCTAGAAGCTTGGCTTGTAAGCTTCCACCAAAATTTTCAATCAAATGTTCACTCCTTTAATTTCTTTCTGTAAAATCTCCACTGCATTATCCACACATTTCATCTGTGGGCACACAAAAACCCCACCACATGGACATAAATGTGATTCAAGCGTGCTCAGTTTAAAAAGTTAAATAGCTCCATCAAGGATTCTAGATTCAAGAAAACCATTTATGTTTACTCCCTGTTCTTTGATCAATTATCATCAGTTACCAATGTTTCAATTTTTTCTAGTGATGTAGCAGCCAATGAAGATGACAAACAATGACTTCGATATTTAACTTAGCAGCTAACTTATGAGATGAAGCCAGACTTGATAGTGACAAATTTTCAAGCACTACTTTGTATAATTTTGGAATGAGATGTTCAGCTAACTTCTAGGATGGTTTATATATTGGAGTTGCAAAGTGTTTTGTACACAAGTTATCGTTTGGAACATCAAATGAAATAAGGGAAGGAGGCTTTACACAATAAACAGCACATTTACGTTAGTCAAGAAGGATCCAAATCTAAATTGTTAGGAGTAAAGAGGTGTGATAGATTCATCATGAAGTGGTTTCTTAAGTTCCTTCTGCCATCCGGGTACAAGGAATCAGGAAATGCTTCAGACCATTCTTGGTTCAAAGAAGGGTGTCAAGAATAGGTGGGTTTTTTTCTTATTCAGTTATTGTTATGCGAGTGATCCAAAGCTAATTAGTGCAACTAAGAAGAAGAAGCCCATGGTCACAAGTAGGTCTGTGGAGGTCATCAAGGAGGCAACAGCATGTTTACAACCATAACATTAAGTCTTGGAGACTCTAGACACAAGCAATTATCCAAGCATCAAGAAGAGGATATCAACTTGTTAGTGTAAATGCAATGCTTCACAGGCCTCTTTAGTGGATGGAATAAGGAGGTTGGTGGCAAATTGGATGAAGCATAATGAATATTAGCTAGCCTCTCTACAATTCATGAGACATGGGATCCAACTGCTGGGTCATACAAATCATGACTCTATTTCTCAAAAAAAACAAACTGCCAGTAATCTAGGACCTATACCAGGAGATTGCTAGAGTAAGGATTGTGGTAACCTAAGATACCCAGATCATAGTTGTGGGAACCTTGGGGGTAAGGCCATGGTCCCACATAGGAACTCGATCCCGTGATTCCTCTAAGGGATCTTAGAGGGGGCTGGATTTCGAGAAATAGGGATTGCACTCCCTATAAAATGGGATCTCGGTCTACGTGCTTGTAGGATCCCTTCAAGGAGAAGAGCTACACTATTCATTGAACTACTGGTCCTCTCAATATTAGGATATGTTAAACCATGGTGCATATCACATCGTGGTATACTGGAACTATGGCATTAAAAAACTATAGTTTAATATCATAGTAATCCAATTTATGATATTATTAAACTATGTTATTGTAGTAAATTGGAGTACTATAGCTATGCATTGGTCATCGGCTAAAGTGTACGAAAATAGATTGAGCGGGCATTGGCTGGATTTATCACAAACCATTAATTTATCTTGTTTTATGTATAGTGGAGCTTAGATCCCTCCAAGTCAAAACCTTGATCCTAATGCATGGGATCTCTCTCCCAATTATGCTAGGATCTCGGTATTTAACTTGTTAAATGTACAAACGACAATCCTAACGCCAAGGAGCTTCACCTTATGGCGGTTCAGCATTTCCGAACCGATCCTACTCTCGAAACCGCTCCTGCCTCCAATAACTATGACCAAGATACGGATGCATACACAAACTTCGTGGATACGACTCAAGATTTCTCAAAATTCAAGACACGGATACGAATACTCGTGATTCAAAAAGCATACCGCCTAGGTGGTCCAGAAGGCCTGGGTGCATCGCCCAGGCCTCGGCGGCCAATCTGGGCGGCAGTCCCTTGGCAGCCGCCTAGGCGGTATGGAACCCTCCTAGGCGGGCGCCCAGCCCAAGGCCTGCGCCCCGCCCAGAGGTGGAAATATTTTTGTTTTCGAAGTTGACAAAATTTGATCAAAACATAACCCATTGATATTAGATTTAAGTTTTGATGTTTTATAAATCTATTGGGTGTTTTGTTAGAAGATTTTGAGTCCTTAGAAGCATCTTTGACTGGGCATCCTTTTTGGATTCGATTGGGCCGCCCAGGTTCTGAGCGTCCGCCTAGGCGCTGGGTGGCCCGGACCCTCCAGGCCGCCTAGGACTCGCCTAGCGCTTTTCGAAACACTGACGGATACAAGTATTTTATCCCACCCATCAATAAATATATCCGTTAAAAATTCTAAAACACATAAATACATGCATCCAGCACAGTCATACCATAGCATTAATTTGTAATCTTAGCAATATACTCATTTTATATTTGTCAATGATTATGTCGTCATATAATAACAAGTACTCCTAGAGTATCCAGTATCAATATCTGTGTCGACATAATGTAACACCACTAAATTAAGCACATACAAGTATCGTGAGAGGGATGTCAATACGCTGGATATCATTGTTCGCAAGTCCTAGTGGAAACCCTTGCAACATTGCAATAGAAGTTCAATCCCCCCCCCCCCCGCCCCCCCCAAACCCCCCCAAGTGGAAGCAGCCCCAGCTCTCTCTCTCTCTCTCTGCTTTATTTCTACACTTCATTCTATCTCTTTCAGCTTTATTTTTGCACTTCATTCTCTCTCTTTCAGCTTTATTTTTGCACTTCATTGTGCTTCCTGTTATGTGCCATTGTAAAATTGGAATAACTGAAAAGAAACCCTAAACATCTTGCCATAACAGGACCATTGTTTTTGATTGTTAAGACTTCTGTGAACATGGAAATTCAGAACCTCTTCCTTTAAACAGATTATCAATTTTAAAAAGAAACTATAGAAAAAAGAAAAATCAAGGTAAGGTCAAACAATTTTCAGTAAGCAGTTCCAGACCAAACTAACTTCCAAAAAATAGAAATTCAAGTAAGCATGTCCAGACCCAACTAACTGCTTTTGTTTCCTTTTCTCTTTTCTCATTTTTCTTGTCTGTTTCTAACGTTCATTACTGTGGAAACTGAACTGAACAAAGGAGAAGGAATGGATAATGGCACCCATAAAGTTAACACATGCCCCATCGAAATTAAGTTACAGAATAATAATTTTTGAACCTCATCAAACTGTAGATTGGCTGTGTAGTTGACATCTAATGGTATGAAGTTTCCATACTCGGTATCGAGCATCTTAATTTCACTGAATTCTAGTGTCAACGACTATGTAATGCTGTTCAGTTGCACTGAATTCTAGTGCCAACGACTATGTAATGCTGTTCAGCTATCGGCCTAATTATGATGATCACAAAAAATAAGCATTTCTAATCGTTAGATATTCCAAATGAAAAGGTGAGCCAATTCCTATTATGGAGTACCGAGCATCTTAATTTCACTGAATTCTAGTGTCAACGACCATGTAATGCTGTTCAGTTGCACTGAATTCTAGTGTCAACGACTATGTAATGCTGCTCAGTTATCGGCCTAATTATGATGATTACAAAAAATGAGCATTTCTAATCGTTAGATATTCCAAATGAAAAGGTGAGCCAATTCCTATAATGATCATCCATGAGAAGAGAAAGAAAAATTGATCTGAAATAGGTTATCTTCCATCTTTGTGGTTTAGAGAGAGAAAGTAATATGTTTACTAAGAAGGAAAAAAAGATGTTTCAGCATTCACTTCGAAAGTGCACAATATTCAGATCTTGATGACAATCAAAACACAATGTCCACATAAAATCTCATAGAACCTCTGCAACTATTCACCAATACAATGATCTCAAGATTTTTTAGAGAGAGAAAACTCACTTTTG
This sequence comes from Amborella trichopoda, assembly GCF_054954075.1. Lineage (NCBI taxonomy): Eukaryota > Viridiplantae > Streptophyta > Magnoliopsida > Amborellales > Amborellaceae > Amborella > Amborella trichopoda. The sequence goes on along the minus strand of NC_142346.1, from coordinate 3,176,902 downwards.
AGGGGTCTATGAAGGGCTTCGACTTAAGCAATTCCATAACCCTTCTTGTGACCTCTTCGTTATCAATGAAAGTCGCAGGAGAATAGGCCACTTGAGAGAAACTCCTCATTCCAAATGCTCCCAAAATATTAGGGTTTTTTTTCACAGTTTCGCCATGGTCAATGATGGATAAAGCAGGTGTCGAATTCCTGCACTTCTCTGCCAATTTCCAGGAGGATCTGAACAGCCGTATCCCAGTCCCCGCGCTCTGCATTTTGTCTCTCTAAAAAAACCCTAAACTTTTGGAAGGTTTTCGAGCAAAGCAGTGTGAGTACTGTTTGATTCGCCGATTAGCAGTGGGCTTTTGGTAATTACAGGGAAAGGGATCAGTCTCATCCGCTCAAGGGTTCGGCCCCAGATGAAACATAAACGATCTACGTTTTGAAAACTTTGCTAGCGGAACTGAACGGGGTTCGTTCGTTACGATTTTATAACAGTAACGAGCGTTATGAAGCTAAAAAGAGCAAAACATTTCGTTCACGACCACCTAAATAAACATTAAAGGAATTGGGAAAATAACGTATATATACGTTATATTTATTGTTTCACATAAATGCATCAAAATTTTCTTTATTACTCATATATCCATTTTTTTACTTCCTAACAATTTTTTTTAAGAAGACTGCCCCAGGTTTTCGAAAACTGAAATCTTTAAAGTTGCATGTTTCAAAAAAAAATTGATTTTTCAAAAACCCAAAATTAAGAATTTTTTATTTTTGAAAATCCACATATTTATAGTAGAAGCACAATTTCTTATTAGTAAGCAACGGATTGGTGTGCTAGTAGTGCTTCTTATGTAGTAAACCTCTTGGCTTCCATTCTGACGGGGGATGGGGGCTATTTTTAAAAAAAAATCTTCCAAAAAAGATGATATTTTAAAAAAAGAAAAAGTTTACATAAGGTTGCAACATTAAAATGTAGAACTACACACCTCTAAATCCATCAAAAAAAGTTGTTTTAATGTTGAAAAAAACTGTAAGGCATCGAGATGTATGAATATGAAAAAAAAAAAAGGAAAAGATTTTGTCCCAACAATAGTACATCTTGCAATATATTATCTAGATCGTCCATTTTTATTTTATAATTAGACATGAAAATAGATTTTTAGATAATCCTAAGATTTTTTTACATCAAAAATACATGTTATAATAAAATTTGAAAGTGTGCCTTAAGTGGATTGTTGAAAGTTGCAACCTTATATAAACCACACCTCGTTAAAAAAAGGTGCAATAAGTTGTTTGGGATTCGAACCCTAATAAGGCCAAAATTTATGCATTCGTACTAACCAAAAAGACATTTTAACATTTCTGATTTATATTTGAAGTATTAGAATAATGAAAAAAATTACATATATATCTATTATATTTATTGTTATTACAAAAATACCTATAGATTTTCATTAATATACATACCTATATCCATTTTCTTCAACTTCATTAACACTTATATATATATAAAAAAAAAAAGACATAATTATCAATTTTCACGAACTACCCAGTTTCAGTTTTTCAAAAACTGTAATTTAAAAATTTTCGGATGGAGACTTATGACCTTTTTTAGGATATGACTTTTAATAAAGCATAATGGAGAACCAAGATTCATGTAATCGACCACAATTAATTGTGAAAACGCTAAAATGATGATAATGATAAAAATATATGTTAAGGCTATCACAAAGATTTCTAGTATTAAAACATTTCTCGACACTATTTGATTGTTCACTTTATTTTGATTGTTTAGAGCCTTAGCTCTATACAAAATGCACCCTATATACATTAATTTTAGAGAGAGAAACTATCTTGAAGTTTTAAATTTTGAAAACAAAAAATATTTTAAAATTTTAGAGAGAGAAACTACCTGAAATTTTTTAGAGAGAGAAACTATATCAAAAATTTTAGAAAAATAAATTATCTCAAAGTTTAAGTTTTAGAGAGAGAAAGTATCTTAACATTTTAGAAAGATAAACTATATCAAAATTTAGAGTGAGAAACTGGTTAAAAAAATTTAGGCTACCTAAATTTTTATTTTGTAATAAAATTTTAGAGAGAGAAACTATCTCAAAGTTTAAGTTTTGAAGAGAGAACGTCCTTAAAATTTTAAAGACAAAAAAAACATATTAAATTTTAAAGAGAGAGACTATCTCAAAATTTATACTGTCTCAGAGTTTAAAAAACCATATTAAATTTTAAAGAGAGAAACTATCTCAAAATTTATACTGTAAAGAGAGAAACTATCTCAAAATTTATACTGTCTCAGAGTTTGAAAAACCATATTAAATTTTAAAGAGAGAAACTATCTCAAAATTTATACTGTCTCAGAGTTTAACAAACCATATTAAATTTTAAAGAGAGAAACTATCTCAAAATTTATACTGTCTCAAAGTTTAAGTTTTAAAGAGAAAAAATATCTTAGATGTTAGAGAAAGAGAGAAACAATTTGAAATTTTTTAGAGAGAGAAACTATCTCAAAAATTTTGATAGAGAGAAGCTATCCTAAATTTTATGTTTTAGAGCGGGAGTATCTTCAAATTTTAGAGAGACACTATATCAAATTTTAAAAAGAGCAAATACTAAAATATTTTAAAAATAGTGTTTTTCTAAAATATGTTAGAGAGAAAAATTATCTCAAATTTTAAATTTTTTTAAAAAAGAAAATATCTTACAATTTTAGAGAGATTTTTTCTCAAAGATTTTGAGATAGTTCCTCTCTCTAAAATTTTTAAGTAGTTTCTATATCAAAATTTTTAAACTATCTCAAATTTCAAACTTTTATAGCGGAACTCTCTCAATTTTTAGAGGGAAAATATATCATATTTTAAATTTTAAAGAGATACTATTTCAAAACTTTTAAATAGAAACTATCTTAAACTTTCAAGTTTGATGTATTCTCTCTTTATATACATGATTTCGACTATGTTTAGCAAACATTAGAAAACCCATGCTTGAGTATTTTTGTCCCTGTAAATATTTTCGTGTCGAACTTTCGCCGCGTACAAACAACCCCTAAGAGCAAACTTTTGTTAACTGAAACAAACGAGCCATAATCTCATCCAAAAGCAAGCTTTACTTTAAATATTAATAATCAAGAGTGTCAAATGTGCCATTTTTTTAGGCTTTTCTATAAACCAATTCAACCACCCCTCTCTCTCATCAATTCTCGAGTCTTTTCTCTCTCGTCAATTCTTGAAGTGTTTTCTATCTCTTTCATCTATTCTTGAGTGTGTTTGTCGTGAGAGCTTAGTGTGGGACACAAATGGTATGTGCAAGGCCAGTTAGCCAGAGTCGATCGGCCACCACTGACTCATCGTCGTCATTACGGTGCCAAGTCCAGAGCGCATGGGTCTCATTTGCAACCTGCAATTGTCCATGTCCAAAGCTGGCTTCTCTGAATAGGGACCATCCTGGTTTTGGGTCCAAAAACCTAAATTTAAAACAAAAACAAAACAGTTTTAAGAATTTTTAAGTTCATTTGTAATTAATGGATGTAAAATTATGGATTACCTATAAAGACACCGTTTATCTTTTGTACATAGAGATCACAATCATACTAAGTCGTTAGACGTCAAATTTTAAATTTAATGGCACAAAGTGTGTCATAAAGTCCAAGAATTATTTTTTTTTAGAATTTTATGACTATTCAGTAACACTCTTACAACCACTTATTTTGAAATTTAAAAGACAAAAATGATTATGACCCCCACGTACAAAAAATAAATAATCTCGTAAAATTATAAAAGTTAATTAATATACTCCCTAGCTATCAGATTTGGAACGTGGTGACTGAGGTCTATCCATCCTCCGTTCAGAAGTCCATTAAAACACTGAATGTCTGCCAAATTTTAATAGGGTATTTGAGCGCCACAACATGAGGTTTAGAGTTCAATTCTTGCTAAAATCCCTAGTTAACATTCAAAAGAAAAAGAAAAAAAATTGAAAATATAGTGTGCTCCTCTTGTACTTTTCCAAATTATAAATACTCGGTCCTCCTTTCAAAGACACTTTCTATGAGTTCCTGGACTCATATGTAGAAATGCGGCCCCCTTTTACTAATCCATTTATCAAATATAACTTTGACCCTGATTTTTAAGAAATATACAAACCCTAATATGAAGATCATTAATGTGCTAAAAAAGAAAAACCTCAAAATGATATTTTTTAAAAAGAAATATTTACCTTTACCTTTTTCTTGGAGGTACCATCACTTACATCCATGTTTAGATGGATTGTTTACGCTCGGGAGACGCAAATGTAGAAAGGGTAATCCCCGACCCATATACTACATTTCGTTGAAAATAAACAAAAATAACAAGAGAAATCTAGTAAAATGCGTGTTAGTAAGAGGGTGAATATGATTAGCATACTTGTTTGCAAGGCCCTCCTTGTTGCCACCATCACCAATCGTGATATGCACCGGACCACAATTGTTAGGTTGGTTATTATACACTTGAGCCTAAAATTCACAAACATAACACCTTATTAATAGAAGCAATTTTCTAAAAAAAATAAAAAATACTAATCATTGTCATAGTACTACTGGTAACCAACTATATGAAAAAAAGAGTTTTTTTTAGGTAATTCAGTGGGAAAGATAGCCCCTACCTTTTTTTTTCAAATAATTTTGGAATTAGTTTTTGAAGGTGTTAGTGGGGTGGTGTCAGTCGAAGTGGAAACCACAACGTGGTGGTGGTGAAGGTGTGAAGTGCTATCCAACGACGCCAGCCCCTTTCTATTTAAAAAGAAAAAAGTTTGAATTATGCAATGCATTGTACAGTAACAAATAACACTAAAAAGATTCAGGCTTTACGAACTTACAAAACGCTCATAGGCATGGACATGACCAGCAAACACAACATCAACCCTTGCACCATAAAGCAACTCTTCCATGGCTTTCCTCATGTCTTCCCCTTCCCCCTGATGGGCAGAATTGGTATTGTACCATGGAGCATGTATGAATGCAAGAAGCCATGGTGTCCTCTTCCTATCAACCTTAGCCAAATCAGATTGAAGCCACTGATACTGAGCTGATCCTTGATCGAAGTCGGTGTAAGAGCCCAACATGAGAACATGGACACTAGGGACCTCGAAGGAGTAGAACAGGTTTGAATCCGAGCCACTCTCTTCAAAGGGCATGTGCCATCTTGCCTTGTAAGCCTTGAAAGAGTCAGGAGCTATCAGAAAAATCTTCTCTATCTCATGGTTTCCCTGTGTCACCATCCATGGCCTTTGGCTAGCCAAGGGCTCAATCAGGCGACCGAATGAGTCCCATAGGCTTTGAATACTATCGGCGTATGAGAGATCACCCGGCAACAATAGCATGTCATAGCCTGAATTTTCAATGTGTTGCAGTGTTGTCTTTGTCCATCCTGTTTGTCCAAGATCACCTGCATTTGGACCAAGTTCTCAGCTGGTGATTTAACTAGTGAACAACATTAAGAAAAATAATGCATAGTGAATAACATTAAGAAAAATATTATTACATTGCCCAAAACTTTAATCAATGGCATAGGTGCTTATAGCGAGAAGTAGAATGAGAACTCAATCATATATTGCAAGCTGTTATTGGCATACTCTGATTCGAATGTTCTTATGCGACTTTAACATACCCAAACCAAATATATACTTATCGAGATAAGATTAGGTATTATCTACAAAGAGATCATTTATTTTTTGTACATAGAAGTCACAATCATTATTGTCCCTTAAATTTCAAAATGGATGGTTGCAAGAGTGTCATTGAATACACAAAATTTCAAAAAAAAATAAAAATCTTGGACTTCGTGACTCACCCTCAGCCATCCAATTTGACATCTAATGAGTGGAAATGAATATGACCTCCATGTACAAAAAACAAATGATCCCTTTGTAAACAATCCCATAAGATTATTTATCATGGGTACAATAAAACCACAGTTACCCCTAATCGTTATACAGGAAATCAAATTTTCATATGATTTTATGTAGAAAAATGCCACACTCCAATCATTTAGTTTTACATTTCAAGGCTTGGGGGTGTTCGCCACATATATGTACCAAAAGTAATGATCTCTTTGCTTACAACCCCCAATGAAATTTAGTTCTAATTTGTATTGAGGAGTCCGTATTACATGCATAGGGATGGGGTGGGCCAGTCTTCACCCTAGCCTAGACCCACTCCATATAGGGCAGGCCTCAGTCAAGTACAATTCAAGAAAAAAAAAAAATGAAAGAAAAGAGGAACAAAGAGCTGGCCTAGGCTAAACAAGGCCGGCCCCGGCCCAAGCCTACTCTTAGGCTACAAAATGTGGCCAGGGGCCTGGGCCGACCTGCCCAATGCCAGCCAAGGTTTCACAAACAAAATGCATACCACTATGCACCAACGGTCATAATATAAATATTAGTTAAATTTGGTCAAGGCCATAGCTAAAGCTTGATCCAACTCAAGCTAAGACTTATAATCAAAGTTGATGAGATGTAGACATCAAGCTTCACTAAGGACAAATGCCAATAACTAACAAGTAAACCCATCCCCTAGCATAAATTTCTATGACCTCATTGTATTACACTGTATCATCGCCTATGGCGCCCATGTATCCCACATAAAATTTTGACAAATGGCAAAAAATTTCAAGGTCAAATAGCCATGATCCTCTAGAAAATCATGCATACGTTAACAATGTTGGCCATTCTTTTGCCATAAAAGTAAGATCACAATAGCAATTACATGTCTTCGTACCTTTCTAAGGCTTTCCAAGGAGTGATTTTAAAAACTCTTGATCGGCACGGAATGGCTCGGTCTAACCAGGGAATCAGTTTTGCCGATTCTATTAATATACAAAAAATCATTCACGTCTAGAAGAGAACAAGCCATTTGCTACAGTAAAACAATGTTTGCTATAGTAAAAATGCTCATTCACCGATTCAAACCGATTTTTGCGATGCTTGATGCTAGTCATCGATCCATTTTTGAAATACGGGGTAATAGCTCGTTTTTAACTATTTAAGTAGTATGTAAGAACTTGGAATCGGGTGTCAACTTGGGGCGAGTAGGCTCACAAATTCGTGGCAAGTTGGCCCTAAATGGTGAAGAAGATTATGATGCCAGGCACAAAAGTCCCCAAAACCCGAGAATCAACTCGGTCCTTAAAGTTTAGATTTGAGTAGTTATTTAATAATGTTATATCTCAAGTTCGATTCCTCCTACTGAATCTGCCCCAACATAGAATAATGATCAACCTAATCCTTCAAGTCAATTCTATACAATCTAGGGCGATTTCCTAGAACTACAGCTAGGGGTGGCAATGGATCCAGACCAGACCCGGGACCCAACAGGTATACCCAACACAAGTCTAAGTATGGGTCCAAAGGTCCAACATTTGGACCTCGTGGGTCGGGTTTGGGTCCAAAATCTAGACCCAAACACTATTTGGATCCGGGTCAGGGTCCAGTTAGCCATACCCGTAAATTGTTAGAGATAAAATACTTCAAGCCCTATTCATTTTGGGGTATTAAGGATCGTATACAATAAGAACTCGTAGTCATCTTTAGCTATTAAACGACAAATCAGATTACTTAAAATCTAATGGCGGGTGATTATGACCTTATTGCCAATAATATGGGTATATGATGATAAAAAAAAAAAAAGAGTAGAAGCTCATGGTGAGGGTGGCAATGGACTTGACCCAACCCGAGACGCGATGGGTACGAGTATAGGTCCAACTTTTGGACCCGACGGGTTGGGTCTGGGTCCAAAACTTGGACCTGAATACTATTCAAGTCTGGGTCTGGGTCCATCCAGACCTGACCCGTACCCGACCCGTTGCCACCCCTAACTGCAGCCCGCTTGTTTGAGCTTACTCGAAATATTTTGAGTCACCTTTAAGTTATTTCAATCTGATTTTAGGTAAATGTATAAAGAGAAGTAACAAAAAAAAAAATGGTAAATACTAACCTACGACAACAAATTTGATGGGAAGCTTAGAGGGTGGGGTCTTGAAGGAGTACTCCTTGCCACTAAAGCCACCACAGCGGTAGAAATAAACGGTCTCGGGCTTCAAAGGACCTATAATAACGTCGTGTATTTGGCCTGATTTGTACAAAACATAAGAATATGTAGACGTATTTCCGGTTGCCGATGCATCGTATATCCCAGATGACGTTCCATATTCAACAGACGGTGTGGATTCATCGTCAGTTATCCATGAGATCCTCATCCTGTCATTGCCTACTAGTGAAATATGCACCTGCCCGAAAATAGAAAAACAAAAAGAAAAGAGAAAAATAAGTCACGTGAAGTCGTACACACTGGAAATAAAAATTTTCTCAGAATGGTAATTTCAAAAAAAAATTTTAAAAAAAAAGTAATTAGAAACTTCAAAACGACTTTTTCAAATCTTCTTATTTTTGACAAAGTAGGATGAAGTTAGTGCCACTAAAGTTTAGCAAAAATATAAGAGCAACATTCCTTAGGCTCTACAAACCTCTCTCTCTCTCCATAGAAGCCAGAAGTGTCAGGCCGTGCATTGACTCTCTCTTTCTCTTGCTCTCTCTCATTTGTCATTAAAACAAGACAAATAAATAGGAAAGGACGAAATTAGGCTAATTTTAGGCAAAATTCAAAGGAAAATTGTTTCATGCGGGCTGGACCGACCACATTCAAAAAGTGTAAAACATCCATCTCCAAAATTAACGGTCAGGGTACCATCCTTGTGCCACATTTTAATTATCATTGTGCCACATTTTAATTTTTGCTCAGTTCCAAAGCGGTCCAGCTATGGGGACATCAGACCGCTCTAGAACCGGCTGTGAGCCCTAAATCTGTTTTAAAGTTGTCTGCGGTCCCCATCCTCATAGCTCTTTGTTTAATTTTTATGGAATTAAAGAGCGGTCCGAAGATGGAGACATCGGACAGCTCTTTGGACGAAGTAAAGTGAACCCTACAAACAAAAAAAAAACTTAAAAAAATAGATTAAAAATCAGTCCTAAAAACAAACAAAAAAAATAAAATTAAATAGCGGTATGAGGATGGCATCTCCGGGCTCTAAGGTAAGTTTGAAAAATTTTAAAAAATGTGGGTTAACGGTGCCCAAAATTAACACATTATAAATATGGAAAATGACAGACCCTCTCTTCCCCGAACCCAAAGGATCACAACTAAATTTTAAAAAAAATTATTGGGTGGAGAACTTTAACTTTTTCAAATTTAATTGTGATCTTTTGGGGTCCTGTGTACATGGTGTGAGAGGGTATGATAAGATCATTACTTTTCTTATTTTCCTAAATTTGTGTCCGCATATGAGTTACTCTTACATGAACTCCAGTCGAGTCCAAAAAGTAAAGAAATCGAGCTAGAATTAGATAAAAAGAGGCATCTATATTGACCAGAAGCCCCTTAGACCCGGCCATAATACCAAACGTACATACTAAAACTACCCCACAGAGAGAGAAAGATTGGAAACTCTGCAAGGTTTGAGATTCTACGTTTCATTTACAGAGGTCCTCTGTGTATCCTCTTGTTAATCCACAAACAGTTTCTCATACGTAAACAAAAGGCAAAATAATCGCCAAGAGAAACAACTAAAGAAACCAGCTTTTTTATTTTATTAAAATAGAGAAAAATAAATAAAAGACAAAACAGCGAGAATTGCGCCCTAAGCCCCACAAAATATTAAAAAACCTAGAAAAGCAAATAAAATACAGAGTTCCTAAACTACCTCCATTTACAGCAACAACAAATACACAAAAGGAAGAAAGCATCTTATTTTGTATTTGATCAAATGAGTCAACTAATTCAATAAAACCCAAAACTGCGTGCACCAAAAACAATAACAAAACAATATAAAAACCCATCGATGCTTTTTCTTCTAAAAAAATTACATAACAATACTTGGAAAACGAATTATTCAAAACCTTCGAAATCACAAAATAACAAAAGAATGAATAAGATTAAGGTATTTACCTGCTGAGGCGTTTGCTTATCCTGGTCCTTTTCTGGTAGAATTCGAAGTGTTTTTCGAGGGCGTGGCCGTACGTACTCAGATGAAACGCTCAGAAGAAAAATAGAGAACCCCAAAACCACAATACACCCTCCACGAAAAGCCATGAGATGGTCGAAAATGCAAAAACAAGAACTAGAACAATGAAAATTTAATCCAAAATGTATAATGAAAACGAAAATACAGAGGTGAACGAAAACGTAAAATCGCAAACCTCACACTCCCTTAACCGGCTTCGTGTAGTTTACAGGTTCACCCTATGTTGCCACGTGTATAGGGTTTTATAGATAGACACGTGTCACAATCATGTGGATTAACGCGGAAACGTTGCACTAGCACGGAAAAGGAAACATCAGTTGGCTGTAGAGCCCACGAGGAGCGACCTTTAAATTGTCCTCACATATCCTCCTCGTCAAGACGGATCGACAATTTTGTGTTTCACATTGTTATCTGATTATCCGATCTGAAATTTGATGGTTAAGGATGCGTCGTGATTATAAAAACTAAAATAAATTCTATATAATGTTATAACATATTTTTATTTATTAAATTTCACGTCTAAGGTTAAAAGCAATATTTAAAAGAAAGATGATCTTATAGGATCCACCCTCAAAATATCATCATTAAAGTGTGTATGGTCTTCAAAAAATCACCATTAAAGTTGATACGAATCTCTATAAAAGTTAAATTTCACACCATATGATAACTTTTCTAGAGATATGTGTCAACTTTAATGGTGATCCTTTAGAGTCCTACATACATGGATGGAGGAGGATCGTATAGGATAATTACTTTATTTAAAAATAAGGTTCCGTATCCTAGATCATCCCCGCCAAAAAACAGCCCGAATTGACAATCCGACCTAATTAAGTGATGAATAAAATTTTTGAAAAAATAAAGGACAAAAAATTTGAAAAATGTCAAAAAATAAAGCAGGATTCTCTTATTGAATCGACCGACTGGTTCCCGATGTTTAAGTAGAACTGGATCTGCCCTGATATTTCTCAATTTGAACCAGTCGATTCTGGTTTGGTTAAAAATGTTACGATTCATTTACACCAATTATACTAAGAATAAATAGTCTCATAGTATACAATCCTATATTATTAGACATAGTTTATATAAAGTGGTAATTTTTCTACTAAAATTGTTGTGATGTTCTACATTATTTATTTTAGTTCGAAGACATTTTTTTTACACAATATCAATAATATACCATCCAATTAAAATGACCGCAACCTTATAAGGTTGGCCTTTGTATAAACGTTTTTCAAGATTGTTAGGGTTCAAATTTAAGTAAGAGAAAATTCTCACAGGTAATATGTGCTATTTATAATCACAAGTGTTACCACAGTCTAAATAGTAGATGGACGATGATAAAAGAGAAAATGATTCTCAATAGAACATGATTTTGGGTCCCACTATCCCCATGACTATTCAACGAAATACTAATTTGGCGGTGATCAAACCAATGGCACAAGCCGAAGCGTATTTGTTGTGTTGTTGTTAGTGTAGGCCCCATTTGGATCCCGGTTTACACTTGTTCCGTCCACTCAAAGTTTCTGAGCCTCGGTTTTCATTAAATTTGGACTGCTCTGACGATCATAGTTACATTTGATATTTAAATTTTAATAAATTTTTTGTTAATTTAAATATCTTAAAATTTAAAGCATTCAGTCTTCTTATTAAAGAATACCTACTAAAAATATTAAAAAATAATTTAAAAAATAAAAAAGATCGTATACAACGAGACCAATTAGCCTTTTATACAATGGGATCACAATTACTTACAACTATCTGATGTGAAATTTAATAGTTTAGATAGATCAGTAAACTCGAGAAATTTTTTTTTGAAGTTTGAACTTGGTCAATGAAATACTTGCAGCCATCCAATTTCACATCCAATGGACAAGATTAATGTGACCACCTAGTACAAAAGGTAAATTGTCTCATTCTATACTTTTCCAAAATAAATTAACCTCAATACCCCTAAAAATTTTAGAGGTATTTTAGTATAATTCATTTTTATAAATTACCTTTTAATATTTTTTTCAAGTGCATCTATTTTTCAAAGTAGACTCTAAAAAATTCAAATAATTTGGATTTGTATAAAGAAAACTAAAAGTTAGTGATGAAATACAACTGTACCTATCTAATCAGCTCAAATTGAATTGAGGCCATTAGATGTATGTTATTACATCAACCTTCTTAATGACAAAAACTTTTCATAATTAATATATGATGAGGTTTCTATAAGGCCTCGGCATTATAAAAACAAAATAAATCTTCACCTCAAATCCTCATTTGGAAAATTATGTAGGGAGAAAATGAAATTAGAACAGTTATTGATGTAGGGAGAAAATGAAATTAGAACAATAAAAATAAAAAAACTAATAATCGAAAGAATATACCATCTCTCAAGGTCCTCAAAGAAGTCCACCCCAAAACGATATTTTCACAATATCAATTATGATCTTTTACATAATTAACTTTACTCAATTCAGATCTTTTCACAATATCAATTTTTTTCAATTAAGCTCAATTCAGATCTTTTCACAAGACAATTTTTCTTTATTTAGATATTTTCACAAGATCAATTTTATTCAATTTTCATTCTCTCCTCTTTACAAATATAATTATCTCTCTCCTATCCACTTTTTCCTATTTTGTCTCTCCTATATATTTTTCCCATATCTAAATCTTTTATTTTTCTCCTATCTAAATCTGTATCTATTTAAATCTAACTAAATCTCCTACCACAATTATATTTCTAAAATTAGTTTTAATCTAATCCCCAAGATTGTCTTAACAACTCACCCGATTCCTACCATTGTAACTTATCTTATCTCTCTTCCTATTCTTAAAAAAAATAAACAAAAGACTAAAAAAATAAACAAAAGACTAAAAAAATAAAAAAATTAAAACAACCTCTTTTTTTTGTATCTTATTTTTAAAGCCAAATAGACGGTTTAGATAATTTTTTATAATATACATTATTTTTTGGAGATTAAAATCCCTTTTTTTTTTTTTTCATCACCATAATGCTCAAATCAAAATGATCGATGCAAAAGTTTTCCAATGCTTACCTTGCAATTTTCTATGAGTTATGAGATGAGGATTTACTTGTTTTGATAAGGCTGCAGCCCTATGAAACCATTTTCCATTAATATAATATATAAATATAAGTGTCGGCCAAAGCTACTGGCCCAATGGGTTGGGTCATGGTCTAATGCAAACGCTGCCGTGTGAACCCGTTTACGTCCTTATTACATGCCAAACAAGGCACAACTGTTTCTTCTTCTCGTTTCACACTAATGACACCATTAATGCACATCTGTAATACTATGCTTTGACAAAATAACAACTACGTGCACGTTAAGTTGGTTATTCAATGAATATGGACATCTCCTTACCTACAAAAGATGAGGATATAGACATAGAGTTACATTAGGAAATGTATATGATGAGATCATTTATTTTTTTTATAGAAGAAGGTCACAATCATTGTCAACACTTGGATGAGAAATCGGATGGGTGTTGACAGGTCAGTAATTGAGCACAAAGTTTGAAAAAAAAATTCTCAAAATCTATGATACATTTAAATATGTTAGATTTCACATCCAATAGCTAAAAAAATTATGACCTTCTTGTACTAAAAATAAATAGTCTCATAGTATACGATCCCACTACATTATGGGTTAATCGCCTCAACTTTACTATTTTTGGGTTTCGGGGCTGGATGTGAATATTTATTTTGAATCACCATATGCATAATTTTACCAAGGAAAAGGCGTAAAATATAATTGCATTTAGGAAAAATTTAGGTGTGAATTTATTAATTTAAACTCAGTTAACTATCTACTCTTTCTATCTATGTGGTATTGTATTTCTTTCTTTCTATGTATATCTTTCTACATAGTACATACCAAGCAAGAGTTACATTGACAGGTAATGATTAACATTAAAAAAGTTCACCACTTACGAAACAGATATTGGGAAGAAACATAAAGTGCAATTTTTCCAAAACACATAAAAGGTTTGATGTTAATTTATTCATTTCTATCATGTTGAGAACATAGAAAAAGAAATGGGTTGATACCTTTGATGATATTAATTGAGTTAACATTCGACCTTCCATTCCCACAGTTAACCGGTCAAAAAAAAAAAAAAAAGGAAAAAAAAGAGAAGAAAAAAAAAAAAACTCAAAAGTTTCTCTTTACCGCCATAATCATTGCTTTGTTTTTAATAAGAGTATGGGTCTTGATAGAGTAAAATGATGGACATGATTCTTGTAGCCGACCCCAAATAATTAAAATAAAGCTTGGATAATGATGATGATGAATTTTAGTGAATTTTAGGAGATCACTTTGGTGAATTTTAGGGGGAGTTTAAAGCTCAGTTTGGGTGTATGCAGTGCACTAGAGATATTATTCTTTCATACGAACAAGGTTTCTAATAGCGATCCACGCGAGCAAGTTGCAGGTCTAATCTCGGTCAGGCAAAGCAATATATCAGGACTAAATCCATTTAGGGTCCATCCAAACAGATCCTAAACCAGTGACGTAATAAATAAGAACCACACATTAGTCTTGGGAGTCCATGATCCTCTCTTGCCAAGAGAGAGAACATTCCCTCATCTTAATTTGAATCAAGTTGCTACATTTTGAGTGGTTCCACGTGGTTCCATAACAGCCGTTAGATTGTGTTTGCCAATAAGAAAACAAATTGTCACTTATCATGTCTATTAGGTCAGAGAATATAGGGAATATAATGTGACTTCTTATTTCTTACATTAAAAGAAAAGGACTTGTTAATTTCTATGATGAGTTAGGAGTTGGTAAACCACCCTGACATCCACCATCCACTCCCCATCATGGACTGTGGTGATCAAGAGGGTCTGATATCTGTGACATCTACTTTCAATGTACGACTATTTTCCTATAATTTTCTTCCAAAACTGGATCTTATGAGAAAAGGATCGGCTTGAATCTTAGGTTGAAGTTCCAATCATGATTCAAAATTTGACCTTCTTAGGGAATACCCTGATTTGGATTGAACGAGAAAGCTGACAAATTTTTTTTCTTGATATATAAATAGTGGGAATAGAGGGTAGGATGCCATGTTGAGGCAACCGTCCCTCGACCACCCGTGCCCAACTTCCATTCCTAAGGAGGCATGCAATTTCAGGGCAAAAGAAGTCTTGGAATTGCCAGAGTCTTCGGTTTTTTTTTTTTAGTTATGGAAAAATTATGTACTGATCGGGAAAACAAAGTGGTACTCTAGCATAAGTTGTGATAAATTTATGCATTGACTGAGTAAAAAATGTGGTATTTGGTTTGTATTTTAGGGCACGTTACATTGAGGGTCTACTTTTCTAAGTTTTTCCTTCTTTCCATGTTAGACCCAAACACCAGTTTAAAACCCACTTTTGAACTACAAAAAATATATATAAAAAACATTGAAATTTCAACTTTCGAACCGAGGAGAGTATGTATTTGGTTGGTCTAAAAGTCCAACTTTTAAACAATTCAAAGAAAAAAAAAAAAACGACATATTTGGGCAATTCTAAAGTTGGATTCAAATAATGCAAACATATTAGTTTTTTTTTTGTATTTTGGCCAGTTCAGAGCTTGGACTATTGTATCACCAAAATACTTTTTTTTTTTTTTTTGGGAAAAGTTTATATAAGGTTGCAACCTTAAAATGTAGAATCACAGATGCATTTCGAAAATCTATCGAAAATGTTGTTTTAATGTTGAAAAAACACTCTAATTGATCATCTCAACATCGAGATGTATGAATATGAAAAAAAAAGTTTTTGAGTCCCGAAAATAATGCATCTTGCAATACATTATCTAGACCATCTATTTTTAAGATTTTCATATATTTACAGATCTACTTAATTTTAACTATTTTTGGAATTTAAAATTTTTTAATTGGGTATGAAAATAGATTTTAAGATAATACTAAGAATTTTTTACAACAAAATTAAATGTTATGATAAACTTTTAAGGTGAGCCTTAATTAGATTGTTTAAGGTTACAACCTTATAGAAACCGCACCCTTCTTTTTTTGGGAATTCCGAAAATAATACTTTCAAATTGGGGAAAAGAAGAGAGTAGAAAAAAAAAGTATGAAAAAAAATTAAGAGAGTAGGACTCTAACACTCAAAATATTGGCGAAAATAAGAGAGTAGAAGAAAAAAGTACGAAAAAAAATTAAGAGAGTAGGACTTTAACACTCAAAATAGGTATCATGCAATACTATTACATCTTTTTACCTATAAATACGTAAAAAAAAAAAATTAAAAAAATTAAGCCTCTTCTGACTCAGAATCGCCCAAGCCGAACAAAAGATCCAAATTGGACCTCCATGTACAAAAGATAAATGATCTCTTTGTAGACAATCATTATTTAAAACGTTTTAACTAATACCAAACATAAATAAAACAAGAAAAGAGTTTTAACTAGGACTAAGAAAGACTCCAGTTAAGCTAATGAAATTACGAAAGATTGCATAGTAATAGGAGGAGTTGGTGGATTAAATCTCTAAAAGGGAGAAGATGCTTCTTTAATGGGTAGCTGAGATCCCATCCCTCAGATATTTCACCTAAATAACACTTTCGCCTTATGGTGCCCATAATTCCCGACACTCTCTTTTATGTGTGGGTGTGGTTTCTATAAGGTTGCTTATATCCAAATTTTGTTATAAGATGTAATTTTGGTGTAAAAAATCTTTGGGATTATCTCGTAATCTATTTTCATATCTAATTATAAAATTTTAAACTCGAAAAATAGTTAAAATCAAGTAGATCTATGAACATATGAAAATCTTAAAACTTGATGATCTAGATAATGAGTTGCAAGATGCACTATTTTTGGGACTCAATTTTTTTTTGTTTTTTCATATTCATACATCTTGATATTGAGATGATCATTTAGAGAGTTTTTCAACGTAAAAATAACTTTTTCCGATGGATTTTTTATGTGCATCTTTAATTCTACATTTTAGCATTGCAATCTTATATAAACTTTTTCCTTTATGTATTAAGCTTTTTGATACGGTTTCAATGAGTTTTTGGACTCATATGTAGAAAATAGATTCTTATCTTAATTTTTATAGAATACAATTCCTAACATGGTGATCATTAATGTGTAAAAATAAATAATTTTTAAAAACTGAAAATAATATTTTTTTAAGGAACTATTTACTCTATTGATTTTACTTTTTCTTTGGAATGACCATCATTTACATCCATCTTTGGATGGACGGTTTATGCCTAGGAGGACACAAATGTAAAAATGCGTCCCCCGACGCATTTGACACTTTCAATAGAGAACGTAGCACCGGTAAGTCCATTTTCAAATTTTCAACCTAACAATATTGCGCCTGAGGCCAAAGCATATCCCGGCCCTATTAGGAGGATATTCTTCGTTTTTTTAATTTAAAAAGTTAACTAGTTTTACAGTTAAATTATTCTTGTCTAGGCCAAATTCAAGATAAATATTTAAAAGAATAAAATAATGGTGATTATTAAATTAATTATCACATGATAAAGTGGTAATTATAACCGCCGCACCATCCTGCCAACCGTCCAGCTCCAATGTACTCCCCTCGCCCCACATTCAACCCCCGCAAAAAACAAAAAAAAAAAAAAAAAAAAAAAGGGAAAAGAAAAAGAAAAAGAAAAAGAAAGAAAGAGAGAGAAAGAAAGAAAGAAGAAAAAAAAGAAAGGAAAGAAAAGAAGAAGAAGGACTCTATGTTATTTTTGGTAACTTACAATTTTTTCCACATATAATGTGAACAATTTAATTATAACCGAATATGTTCGTATACAACTTAGCAAAAGACAAGGTCGGCATGTGTCTTCAATACTTTGATGACATCTTATTATATGAGTCATTAGTAGATTAATAAAGATTTTTGCTGACAAGATAAGATTAACAATTTCTTGACAACTTGTTAAGTCCAATTAGCTTCTTTAAAGAGATGAAGGCAGAAGTTACAATTAGATCTCAACTCTTATAGACCATTAATGTGAGAACTACAAACACATATGATACTTTATAACAGGAGGTAACCTTTCAAGGACAAAATTGTAAGAACAAAAAAATATGCAAGATGAACATATAGGTGAATTTCGTTCACCAAAGGTACACTCAATATGCCTATCATCATATAACTCGGGATATAGGAATTGATATGGAACCTTAAGTCCCTCATCTCATATGAGGATAGACCTTCATTTTGCTTTTGTTTTTTACATGGAATAAAATGCGAGACATCATAGATAAATTAAGAGTTCACACCCTTGTTAAATGTAACATATAGAAATGTGGAGGGTGCGAAAAAGAGCCCATTGAACTTTTGTACAAGGAGGTGAAATTACCCGTTAGTTGTCCGATGTAAAATTTGACAGTTAAAGATGTGTCACAAAGTTAAAAAAATCTTTTTTAGGACTTCAAGCTGAGGGACTCATGATGAACTTTTTATATATACATATAGATCTCATTGTGGTATGGATCTCACTACTGTATGCCCAATAGGCTGACATAATAGTATATGCCCACGACCCATATTTAATCTCGGTAGATTAGATGGCCACAAACGTTTCTCTTTTCCTTTGTTTAGTTTTTCAAAATTTTTTTTTGCTGAAATGTGAGTCATCCTTACATCAAAGGGGCACCCAACAAAAAATGATGATAATAATTCAAATAAAAAATTGATCAAAATAACTGAAAATTCCTTTTTCCAGGGGAATTTTACTTATTTTTATTTTATTTTTTATTTTTATTAGGTTAGCCTTATTTTGATGTATAGACACCTCAAATTTTTATATAAAAAATTTAGTAAATAAAAAAAATACATATGTGGGCACACATGTGCAACTCAAAGTTGTTACATCCCAAAATTTTTGGGTCCCAAGAACACAACTAAATGTTTATTATCCTAGTGAATGGATTATATAAATTGTTTTGGCATTTTACAAGGCTACACCACATGACAAATATGAGACCACTTGAAGCCTGCTTTTCCCAACAACCTTATTGACTTAAATGAAGACTACTCATAAAAACATTTGGAACCTCTCTTTTTCAGGGAACCACAATTGTTGCTCGTCATGCTAGAGAGAGGTGAGCTTTTTACATAGAGAAACACTATACTAGTGCCTCATTTTAGAGAAAAATGATATTCTTATGGATAGAAACACTATAATTGTGCTTTTGGGAGGATGCCTTATTATTATTATTATTATTATTGTAAATAAGCAGTTCTCATAAAGATTTTGGGTGGTTTATTATTTTATTGCAGGAAAGTCTCAAATTCTCTCAAAAATCTTTTCTCGGATAGTGATTTAGAGGTGAAATAGAAATGATAAACATTTGTTTAGCAAGTGATAAACATTCAATGATGACCGTAAGTTCTAAATTGCTACTAGAATGTCAATAGATAACCACATAAGTAAAATCAAAATTGCATTCACCATTTTGAAAAAGGGCAAAAGTTTATATAAGGTGTCAACCTTACATTGAGCAAGGTGCACTTCAAAAACCCACTAGACAAGGTTATTTTTAAGGAAAACCCTAAAATCGATCATCTCGACCTCGAGATTCATAGACAAAATAAAAAGGGGTTTTCTAGACCTAAAAATACTTGATCTTCTAACACATTATCTAGGTCGTCCATTTTCAAGATTTTCAAGTATTTATGGATATGCTTGGTCATCACCATTTATGGAACTTGAAATTTCATAATTGTGGGCAACAATAGATTTTCATATCATCGCAAGGCTTTACGGCACTGAAACTACATTTTCAGCATAGTTTTGAGGTGCAACTTACTTTAATAGTATAAGTTTGACACCTTAGGCAAACCTCACCCTTAAACAAAGACGGCCAAAATAGGAACTTTTCCACTTTAGGTATATTTGTTTTTTCTCATGAATTTGACCGCATATATTATGCTCCAACGGGAGCATAATGTGCATCTATTCCCTCGTTGAAAACACATCTTTAAGAGGATTTTACATTCTAAGATTTTGGGAACCATATAAGAATTACTTGGTGATTATCTGTAAAAGAAATAATTTGAATTTTGAGTCTTGTGACAATCATACCTAGACCTTAAAAAATTGATAGTTTCTATTCAATCTTAATGAATGAGTTTTTTTTTTTTTGAGTACATCGAGAGTTTATTTTGGAAATTTCTTTTGTTGAGATTATTCTATGGGTTGTTAAATTACATTTCTAAAATTTGAGATCTAAAAAGCATCCCTAGCATATATTTTTACTCGAGGGAGTATGTAAGAAGGCTTTTACTAGACCGTGATCGTGAGCACGTGTTTAAGGTGGAGAATAATATTATTATTTTTTAAATAATGGCTTTAATTGTCAGACCTATGTGTATCGTATATGAGCCATCTTTATGTGGATTCCCATAAGCTTGGTATTCATGGACTCTATCTCATCAAGGAAAATATGATCCTGACTACAAATAAAATTGGACCATGTATGAATTTAGATGGTCCCCTGTGTTGAATAGAAAGAAACACAAACCTAATTATTCTCATCCCCATAGTAGTATTCCTTAAGGATTGCAATGTTGAAACCACTCACTCTAAAATTTGGCATTTTTGCATTTTTGTTTGGCTTGATGGAGGGTGGAGATCAACCTTTATTATATGCCTTTGCATGAGAGAGAGATGAAAATATAGCTGTAGAGAGAGAAACAAAATAGAGAGAGAATTGAAAATATAGCTGTAGAGAGAGAAACCCTTGTTTAATGGATCTAAACCAAAAGTCAGAAGCAACGGCAACCTCGTATTAAAATTTTAATCTTTATCCTCTCTTCGTATCTATTGTCTTGCACGAATATGCGAGAATATTCGTTGGCACAAAGAATGGACGGCCCAGACGTAGTTAACAACATTTCCTTTTCATGTGAGCTGTCCATTACATGTGATAAAATTAACGAGATTCGAATCATTAAATGAGCTTAAGCTCATGGTATGAAACTTTCGGCAGATACCGAAATCCACCAAAACAAAATTCCTCCTAGCCAAATTTAGTTAGGTCCAAGAAATTTTATCAAAAATTCTCCCCATTTTGCTCCAACATTTATTTATGAAAAAGTAAACAACAAGGCCATTTAAGTTTGGTATATGAAGGTTACATCGAATCTGAAATATTGGATTTGAGTAGGTGTAGGCTCAAATTTTTTAAAAAAATAAATTGAACTTAGTGATACACACAAACCATCAGATTTCAGATCGGATTGTATTAATAATTGTGACTTTTTTGTACTAAAGTTAAATGATCCCATACAATCTCAAAAATTATAGGGAAACTTCCTCTATATTATTGGGGAACTCATGTAAGTCACCTATTTTTAGATTTGAATGAACAACTGAGATAAATTTGGGTATAATATTTCAATTGAGCCGTTGACCGTTTAATCTCAATCTAATGGCTCAAAATGTTTTATTTTAAATTTTTTTTAACAAATCATAATAACATGAAATTTGGTGTGTACCATCCTTTAATAGGGATATACCTAAAAAAATATGAAAAAAAGAATTCTGACTAAATAAAATTACCAGACTATCCATAACCCCTATGAGATAATGTCGCGCCCTAAATTTGGTGTCAATATGGAAAATATTAAAAATAAAATAGTATCCAAGGTTGACAATATGATTGAAGCCATCTCACGTACCTAATCAAATCGGACAGCTGGAAAAGAGTAGTACATATAATTTCCCTGTATATAGAAAGATCAGTCAAAACTATGCTTTTACTGAAAAAGGTTCCCCAAAATTAAATGCTCTCCATAGAGAATATATCTTCCTTTGTGGTAAGTAGGAGTATGATTGGCGACAGCTTATCACCCCGCATGGCCGTGTAGGAAAACCCAGGCCCAGGCCCAGGCCCAGGCTTGGCTAGGCGCCATGATAGCATGGCATGTTTTTCTCTTGGTATTTTTAGTTTTTAAAAGGCCACTTAGCCAACGGCCCTAGTTCGGTCAAGATTGGTTTGCCCTGTTGCCAACCTTACATAGGGGTGGCCATGGACCCGGACTCAACCCGAGACTCGAGGGGAAGACTCAATCCGAGTCTAGGTATAGTAAAAAAATTGCATTTGGAGGGTCGGGTTCGGGTCCAAATCTTGGATCCGAACACTATCCGGGGCTGGGTTTGAGTACAGTGATATTTTTCGGATCTCAATTTATGAAATATATTTAAATATAGTTAAATAAAAAAAATTTCTAATTTTTAAGTCGGGTCCATGTCCGAGTTTGGTAAATTCGAGTCTAGGTCCCATAACAGTTTTTTTAGGTTTGGGTCCTGGTCCGGGTCCAGGTCCAATCAGATCCGAACCCAACCCGATCGTTTGCCACCCCTACTTACACAAGTGTATTTTTAGGACCTCAAATTTATGATGTTTTCAACCTAGAAACCAACCTAAGTAAATGTATTATGGAAAAGTTTATATGTTCCCCCTACAACATAGAAGTTCTATCATCCCCCTTATCTAACCGTCCATTTTTTAATGGAGGGCTAAGATTGTCCTAATCACAATGTTACGTCTCTACACTGTTTTATTTTTAATTTTTTTCTATAAACTGTTTGACACCAAATTTTGCATGTCCATTCCTCCATTAAACTCGCACTAACGAAAAATATAAAAAAAATATTTTCAATAGAATAAAATGACCAAAATACCCCTAAAAATTTCAAGGGGTATTTTTCTTATTATTTTTTATCAAAAAATTATTGTTAATATTTTTTATAGGTGCGCCCCAATGAGAAGATGACACGTACCAAATTTCATATTCAAAAAAATTATATTAAAAAACTAAAAATAAAATACTTTGAGATGTCAAATCTATTATCAATCGGTGAGTAGCTCTCTTGATAAAATATGAACGGTTGGTTGATAGGGGGAAGCTAGAACTCTTATGTTGTATAGGGAACTTTTCCATGTATTATCCATGTGCCTGGAAGACTATCTTAAAATTGAGAAATGACTATCCAAAAGTAAGATCGAGCCAAGCCTATTTTATTCTTGAATGATCAATTCAAATACTTTCCTTTTTCAAAAACTTATTATGTAATTCTAAAGATTCAAAATTTTAGACTTAAAGTATCCTCCTATGCAGCTGTTTTGGAGCAAGTGTGGAGCACGTTATAGGCGCCAGCTTTAGCATTTATTATAGAAATTCTGTTAAACGGACCATTAGAGAAGCCACTTTCATTCCAAAATTTCGATCGACTTAAAAAGAAAAAAAAAGGGAATTTTTTTTTGAAAAAAAAAAAAAAAACCTAAAACGACACTTTTTATGCAACTTACCCCGAATCTAATTTTTTCTCACTTTTTTCCCCAAAATATACTTTTTATAAAAAAAAATCCAACCAAAATAAACAATAAAAAATTGCTTAAACTACCCTCCCTTACTTTTACCTTACCCACGCCTCTCACCTCTAT